>NC_053490.1:352004010-352378982 GCF_905171775.1 Rana temporaria
GGGAGCCTCCTGGCCAACTGAGCCCGTGTCTCCCAGGGGGGGAGCCCCTCGCCCACGCCTGCTCCGCCTTCTTTGAGGCTGCGGGCCTGTTAGTCCCTCTGAAGGGGCATTAGGGGCTCCAGGATCCCCACCCCCCCGGCCATCACTCGCCGGGGGGGCTTCGGCCGCTCCCGGCCCAGGAGGTCCCCCCCCTGAGGAAGAACCCCGATATGCTTTGGGGCACCTGCTAAACGGGTGCCCCATCTCACCACACAAGTTGCAGCATATCTTCCCACATGACTCGGACAGGTGGCCAAACTCGTGGCACCGGCCACATCTGACCACCGTGCAGTACGAGCTCATGTGGGTCGGGCTGCCGCACTTGAAGCAACGACGGGGCTGTCCCGGGTAGAAGGCCAGGATCCGGTCTCTGCCCAGGAAGGCGCTGCCAGGGAGGTGGGCAACACTGTTGCCCTCCCTCTTAAGCCGGATCCTGGCCAACCAAGCCCCGGTCCAGACCCCAAGCTCATCAAGGTTCTTCCTCAGGGGGGTCTGCAACTACCCGTACCTCCCAAGCCAGGTGGCAATGTCCTCCGGAGGGAGCGACTCATTCCTCACCAGGATGGTGATGTTCTTAACCTCCTCCTGCCTGGAGATGGGAATGAGCCTGTACCTCTTCTAAGGGTCAACGCCGCTCACCAACCCAAAGCTGGTGATGAAGCGTTCCATACACACGGGAGTGACAAAACTTATATCAAACTCCCGTGTGTTGGTGGGATGGATGACCGTAAAAAGGTCACCCACCCCAAAACCCAAGGAGAGTACCAGGCCCACCACCTCACCTCGGGCAGGGCAGGGGTCCGGACCCTCGTACCGAAGCTGGACAACATTCCTACGCCTCCTCTCTGGACCACCTGTACCCCTCGTCCACGCCGACCCCTGCGTCCTCTCCTGGTCAGCAGGGGGGGCGCGGAAATTCTGGGCGCCAAACCGGCTGTACAGGTGGTCCAGAGGGGCATGAGAGCCCGCCACCTGGGCGAAAGAGCGACCCCCCTTTAGGGCAGACAATAAGTTGGCCTCCGGAGACCCCCGAAAGATGTTCTCCGGAAGCGGGGTACCCCCCTCAGCACCCCCAGAAGTGGGGGGGGGCGGGGGGGCCCCCAAGCCTGCCGGTGGTGTTGCACCCACCCCCGCTGAACTACCCTGACCACCCTGACCCACCACCCTTGGCCTGACTACAGGCTCCTCCCCCCCTGGGGCCACAGCAGAGGGGGGTACCTCCCCCACCAAACTCCCCCACCCAGACCCCTCTGCGACCTCACCAGCCCCTTGGGACTCCTCCAACTGCCGGATAAAGTCATAAGCTGCACAGTCCACCGGGAGGGGTCCCACCTGACATTCCCCCCACCCCGCCTGTCCTGCAGGGAGCCCCTCGGGGCTTGTGGTAATGTCCATGGGGACCTGGGGGTATGGCAGCTTACCGTCCATGTTACCGTCCATATTACCGTCCATATTACCGTCCATTACTTGCCGGGGGTGCCTGGAGGTGCCTGCTGCAGCATCCGGGACTAGGCACCCCCGGCCTCTCATCCCCCAGGTCCTCCAAGCCGGTGACACCAGCCGCAGATTCGCAGGGGGGCACTTCCGGTCGCGGGGGGGTTGGGCACTTCCGGTCGCGGGGGGCACTTTTGGTCGCGGGGTGGGGGTGGGGGGTTTTTGCACTTCCGGTTCGCGAGGGGGGCACTTCCGGTTCGCGGGCGGTCACTTCCGGGTCCCGAGCACTGGATGGGAGCTGGCCACATCCCCCTTCCCTGAAAAGGGGTTGGTTCCCACTGGGGAATGTGGCCTCAGCTGCTCCTCCCCCAGCAGCCGGCGCCATCTTGGTCACACTATACACCAGCTGTTTGCCTGAAGCTGACTTTGTTATTATACCTCCACCATGCACCTGCCCCTCTCCCGGTGACATAGCAGCTGCAGGAGCAGTCCCTGACACTTTCACTGCCAGATCATCCCGCTCTACTGCACGCTGAGGGGTCATGGAGGCCGGCACATGGTGGGCCCCAGCTGTGGCAGCGTGACCATCCTGAGGGAGCCTGGGCATGCTGACCCGAAGACAACGGGGGGGTACCTCTGGTGGCGCCTGGGCCCTGCGGCCTCCTGGATCACTGGGCTCCCCTGTCATAGCCAACCCCCCAGCCCCTTTTTTCACGGACCGAGGGATCGGCTCTCGGGAGCCCTCCCCAGGTTTTATGGCCTTACTGGGCCCTGCACCACCAGAGCTTCCACCCCCCCCCCACTACACCCAGGCTCTCCTGACTTCCCCGGCTGCTTGGAGGTTTGGGACCCTGACCGCCCGCTGCTCCTCCTTGCCGTCTGACTTCCTGATTGGCTGGCCTGCTGGAGGGTCTTCCGGAGCTCCTCAAGAAAGCTCACCTCTCCAGCCCCACGTTCAAAAAAGCCTCCCAGGTAACCCCAGATCTCATTGACCTCAAGCCTGAGGGTATTGATGGCCCCCCTATATTCCAACCTCTTACTACTAGAGCACCTGTCCCTCTTGTCCCTCAGGCCTGCGAGAGCTGTCATTTTTTCCACGCAGGCCTGGGCTATCCTAACCAGCAGGGACTTGATCTTATCACACCTCTTCCTGGCTTTGGCCTCAGTCTCACCTGGTAGTGTGGTAGTCCAGTCTAAAAGACCCTCCTGGGTGTCCAGGAAGAGGCGGTCATCCCTGTTGATCATCGTTTGGCTGGAGGAGGGCAGGTGCTGCTGGTTACTCCGCAGGCCGGATGCTGGTCCTTCACCTGGGCTGAGGGAGGCCATCCCTCCCCTCTTCCGGGGCCAGGGGCTGGGGCTGGGGCTGGAGGCTGGTCCTGGTGGCTGGTCTCTGGAACACAGGAGCTCTGGAAGACAGGTCTTCTCTCTACTCCAGCAGGAAGTGGAATGACCAAACTGGGAGGAGCTGGAAGCTTTTTGGGTCTGGAGATTTTTTTATTTAAAGACACGACATTAAAAGCCAAGCCCCAATTGGCTATAAAACAGAGTAACATAATTATGTCATTACAACATTAATACTTCAACACCCCACAACTTACTTACACTGTACAAAAACAAAGTCTTTACAAAAAGAAACTCCAACTCATTAAAATCCAACATTAACAATTCCCCAACATTACCAAATACTCTAGAAACCTCCTGCTACACTCTTAATTACTTCATTTTTTTTTTCCTAAATATTATTTACTTTAAATATACCAAAATTTACTCAGCCTCCATGTTGGGGTCTCCATCTGAGGGACCCACAACTGCAGTGTCCAACACAAGAAATTTATTGTGTACGGACACTGGATTAGAAGGAGGGGGACCAGGACCAAGACCAACACAAGACACTGAGGTCTGTTTTTTCTTGCCCTTCCCCTTGACAGATTCCCATTCAACCTCTCGACTCTTCTCCCTCCTCCTCTTCTCCCCCCGAGATTCACTAGGAGCATCGGAGAGATCAGAGGAGTCGGAGGAATCGGAATCTATTGTTGTATTGTTTGTACACATCCGAATCTGACTCAGAAAAAACATTGCAAGCTTTATCAAAGGAAAAAACCTCATCCTCACACTCTGAAGGTGCAGGAGATGGACCAGGGGATGAAGTAGAGGATGGGGCAGAGGATAGAACAGGAAATGGGGCAGGGGATGGGGTCCAGGTAGGAATGGACCGCGAACCACCATCCAAAGGATGGAGCACCACCACAGGCACACGCTTTACCATTTTAGGATGCTTGACAGGCTCACCAGAACTCAAGACTTGGGGTGTAGGTACCTTGAAAACCCCCTGAGGTACCTCTATAACAGGCTGCCCCTCCCCCGGCACCCCAGAACTGGGCGCCCCTGACCCCAAGGAAGATTTCTTAACTCTTACCCTCCTCACCTTGGGAGCGGGATTTTTGGGGTCCCCGGCCCTCGGGGCCGACCCACAACCTGCGGATGACCCCGGGTCCTCAGAACCAATTGTGAACCCCTGAGGCTGAGCACACTGACCTGCAGCTGGTTGAGGCGAAACTGTCAGCACCGGGCCTACAGGAGAGTCACTCTGACCAGCAGCTGGTTGAGATGGAACCAACAGCATTGGGCCTACAGGAGAGTCAGTCTTTTCCTCAGGTGACCTAAAAGCTGCAGGGCAACGACTGAAGGGGTGCCCCAAGACTCCGCACAAATTGCACCGAATCCGGGTACACCCCTCCGCCCTATGCCCCACCTCATCACACTTAGAGCAACGTGTGGCAGCACACTCCGCACTAAAGTGCAAAGGGCTGCCACACTTGAAGCAAAGCCTCGGTTGCCCCAGGTAGAAAGCCACCAATCTATCACGCCCAATGTACCCAGTAGCTGGAATATGGGTGACAGTTGACCCGATTCTTCGGAGCTTGACAGGGACAAACCATGCCCCTGTCCAAATCCCCTTAGAACCCAACTCCTTTTTTGGGGGGCCCATAACCTGCCCAAACCTCCCCAACCATGTTGTAATGTCTTCCGCGGGCACGGATTCGTTGCGGACCATGATTGTAACTTTTTTTACATCATCCTGGCGGGACAAAGGGGTTGCCTTAAAAGGCTTCCAGGCAGGGCGATTTTTAACTACTTCCAATTTAGTAAGGAAGCTCTCCATCAGAGTTGCTGTACAAAAACTGATATCATACTCCGGGGAGCCTGCGGGGCGAATAATGGCGAAAATATCTGCCACCCTGAAACCTAGGGCCAGCACCATATCCACCACCGCACTCCTCCCCGGAGCACGATCTGAAATACATAAACCGCCCTGCCAGCGCAGCTGCACCACATTGTGGCGCTTCCTCTCTACCGCCGTGGCACGGGCAGCAGCTGGCACAGTGCCCGTGAAAGCCATAGTGCCATGCTGGGCATAAAATCGCCCAAGCTGCACCCTATCCCCAGCAACATCCGCAAATGACATACCAGTTCTTAAAGCCGACACCACTTGGGCCTCTTGAGACCCACTAATCTGGGGGGGGGGGTGGGGCAGGGGAAACGCAGGGAACAGGGGGGGCAGGGAGGGCAGCAGGAACGGGAGAGACAGCAGGGGGCACAACAGGGAGAACAACATGGGGGGCACCATTATCCACCAAAACATTATCAGCATCTAACATGACATTGACCATATTGCTCTGGTCGCCCACAGGAGCATCAGGAACACTGGGTGTACCAGTATTACCCCCAGCCACCAGAGGTGACCCAACACCAACCCCCTGAGATTGAACTTGTCCACTTTGCTGGTCACCCCCAGAAGGGACCACTAGAACATCTGATGACAAATTGTCCATGATGACACCATCCGCACCCTGAACCACTTTACACGGCTCACCCTCTATCTGCCTGATATAATTAATGGCTAAGGGTTGAGCCTGGTGATTCACCCTGCTCACACTCACCCCACTCACCGGGCAGAGGGGTCATTGCCGCAGCCGAACACATCAAGGCTGGGGAGGGTGGGGACACAGAAGGCAACTCCCCTGGGGGGACAACAGGGGAGAAGGACACAGGGGGCAACTCTACTGGGGGGACAGCACCTGGCTGTGTCAGTTCCGTTTTTGGGGACACAGCTGCCGCTGCACCAGATAGTCCATGCGGGACCTCTGTCACTGTCTCACCTCCCGCCATGACCTCCATCTCGGCTCCCTCAGCTCTCTCATCCTCCATCGCGGCACCTCCGACCTCCATACACTCAGCAGCAGCAGCAGCACCTCCGTCCATCACAAACACTTCCTGGTTGGACTCACACACGGCACTCGCGGGACTCCCGCGAGCGGGAACAGCGCCACCTAGCGGCCGAGATGCAACAGAGGTCCCGGCCCGGGAACCCCGTCTAACGGCCTGGCTGCAGTTTCCATGGGCAACCACAATCCGCTGATTGAAGTCAAACATCTCGGGAGTTACAGTACCTGCAGACATGACAAGTCCATTTAGTAGGGCAGTGTAACATCCCTCAGGGTTTGGATGTTTAGCCGAAAGCCCTTTCTGCGGTTCTTATTAACAGAGTCTCTAGCACTCCTCAGCCAGGCCAGCTCAGCATATGCAGCCTCAAGATACACCACCACTTTCTCCATTAGGCAATACATGGCTTGAATCCTGAGATCTCTCTTACTGACATCTTCCCCCGGCTGTGCTGCAAGCCAACAGACTTTCTCCTGGGAATGTAGGTAAAGTACTTCAACCTTACTTGGCTTTAATCCATCCAAAAAACCTGAGATCTTATGTGAGCCCCCAGGCCCACTCTCCACCGGCAAAACCTGAGACATTGACTGGGGGTTTGAGCCATCCCCTGGGCTTGAAGCCTCCATAGCCTCTGGGATCTCCAGGAGCTCTCATCATCGGTTGTGTCTGGAGCTCTCCTTCATGCACAGTGATCTGTCATTTCCCCATGTCAGTCCCACACCCCCTTTAGTTAGAACACACCCAGGGAACATATTTAACCCGTCCCTTGCACCTAGTGTTAACCCCTTCCCTGCCAGTGGCATTTTTATAGTAAGCAATGCATTTTGATAGCACTAGAAAAATGCCAATGGTTCCAAAAAAGTTTCCGATGTGTCCGACATAATGTCGCAGTACCGATAAAAATCGCTGATCGCCGCAATAACTAGTTAAAAATAAAAATTAACAAAAATGCCATATTTTGTAGACGCTATAACTTTTGCCAAAACCAATTAATAAACGCTATTTGTGATTTTTTGGAACCAAAAAGATGTAGAATATGTATCGGCCTAAACTGAGGGATTTTTTGTTTTTTAGAATATATATTTTTGGGGATATTTATTATAGCAAAAAGTCAAAATTATATATATTTTTTTAAATTGTCGCTCTATTTTTGGTTATAGCTCTAAAAAATAAAAAACTGCAGAGGTGATCAAATACCACCAAAATAAAGCTCTCTTTGTGGAAAAAAAACCGAAGTTAGGCTTACCGGTAACTCTGTTTTCAAGAGTCTTCCAGGACAGCCCTGTAGATGTAGCTCCTCCCTCCGGGACAGGAAACACAATCACCCCCAATCATAAAAGGCGGTCCTCCAGGTCCTCTCCTCAGTTCATCCAAGAATTCCTGACGGACTCTGAAAAACATAATCTTACCAACACATCGTTAGTACAAACTTCCATTTCCAGTTTAGAATAATATACACCGGGTGGGAAGCCAGGCTGTCCTGGAAGACTCTTGAAAACAGAGTTACCGGTAAGCCTAACTTCGGTTTTACCCTTTCGTCTTCCAGGACAGCCCTGTAGATGATAGACAAGAAACTTACTTATCAGGGTGGGGTTACTGCTTGGAGGACCCTCCTACCAAATGCCTGATCCTTCTCAGACATCAAGTCCAGGCGATAGTGCTTGGCGAAGGTAGTATAACTTGACCACGTTGCCGCCTTGCAAATCTCTTCTGGTGAGGCTCCGCCCCTCTCGGCCCATGAACTCGAAACTGCTCTAGTCGAGTGTGCTTTAACAAATGGGGCTTGTAGGCCCTCTAACTCATAAGCCTTCTCTATTGCTATTCTGATCCATCTGGCAATAGAGGATTTTGATGCCTTATGACCCTTCTTACTACCTGAAAAATTAACAAAAAGGGAATCACTCTTCCTAAACTCTTTGGAAGCTTCTAAGTAAACTAAAAGGCACCTCCTAACATCTAGTAAGTTTTGGGGTGCTCCCTCTGAGTCTGAGGTGGAACAAAAGGAAGGAAGGACAATGTCCTGTGTCCTATGGAATTTGGACACAACTTTAGGAAGAAAACTGGGGTCTGTTTTCAAAATAATCCTATCATCAAAAATCAACAAAAAAGGCTCCAAGATTGAAAGAGCCTGTAGCTCACTCACCCGTCTGGCTGAGGTCACTGCCACCAAGAGGACCGTTTTAAGTGTGACCCATTTCAGGATGGATTCCTCCAGAGGTTCAAAAGGTTTGCCTGAGAGTGCTCTGAGCACCAATGAAAGATCCCAAGAAGGACAGGTCGAGACCCTCACTGGCCTAGATCTTGATAAGGCCTTGAAAAAACTCCTAACATAAGAATTCTGCTGGAGGGAACACTGCAAGAAGACACTCAGGGCTGCTACCTGTACCTTTAGAGTGCTGGGGGAGAGACCCAGATCTACCCCGGCCTGCAAAAAATCTAGAATAGCTGGAATACCTGGATGATCCAATTCTTGTTCTCTCATCCAGGAACAAAATCTCTTCCAGAATTTGGCATAGATTGCTCTTGTAACTGGCTTTCTGCACTGTAATAGGGTGTTTATTACTTTCTCTGAGAAACCCTCTGCTCTCAATAACTCTTCCTCAGATACCACGCAGTTAGACTCAATCTGTCTATCTGCGGGTGTAGGATTGGACCCTGCGAGATCAGATCCTTCCGGATTGGAAGGGGAAATGGAGGAAAAATGCATAGTTCCTTCAGGATTGCGAACCAAGGCCTCTTTGGCCACCAGGGCGCGATCAAAATCAAGTCTGTCGCCTCCAACCGAAATTTCTGGAGCACTGCTGCTATCATCCTTACTGGGGGGAAGGCGTAGCAAATGTTGAACCTCCAGGGATTGGAAAATGCGTCTATCCTTAAGGCCTGATCTCTGGGATCTATTGAGAAGAACTGGGTTACTTTCCTGTTCTTTTCTGAGGCAAAAAGATCTATTTCCGGAAGACCCCACCTTTGTGTTATCTGAGCAAATACTTCTTCGTTCAGGGACCATTCGTCCTGTTTCACTGGCTGGCGACTTAAGTAATCTGCCAGAGAGTTTTGAGTACCCTTTAGGTGGACTGCTGTCAGTGAAAACAAGTTGGTCTCCGCCCAGGAGAGGATTTTGTTGGATATTTCTTGCAAAGCTGGACTTCTTGTCCCTCCCTGCTTGTTCAGGTACGCAACAGCCGCTGCGTTGTCCGAACGAACTTGCAGGTGATGTCCTACCAACCTTCCCTGAAATGACTCTATGGTTCTTAGAATTGCCAACAGCTCTCTTTGGTTGGAAGAACGACTTGCCTCCGCTGGAGACCATGCTCCCTGGGCTACTGCTTCCCCTAGGTGGGCTCCCCAGCCCCAGGCACTTGCGTCCGTAGTCACTATTACTTCCACCGGGAAGGACCAGTCTAGACCCTTGCTCAGGTTGTGATGTCTTCGCCACCACCACAACTTCCTTTTTACTTTGGCTGAGATTGGAATCAGCGACTCTAAATCTTGACTTTGGCCACTCCAGAGACGGAGCATAAGTTCCTGTAATGGGCGTTGATGATGTCTTGCCCAAGGAACTGCAGGGAAACAGGATGTCATGAACCCCAGGACTCTCATTACCTCTCTGATTGAAATCCACTGATTGGACTGTAGTTGGGCAACGGCCTGACTTACTTTGGTAACCTTTTCCTCGGGGAGATAAATTTTTCTCTTTACCGAAGATATCTTGTACCCCAGGTAAACCACTTCCTGGGATGGCACCAACTGGGATTTGTCCCGGTTGATTATCCACCCGAGTGAGGAGAGATATTCCTGTGCAACCAGTAAATCCTTTCCTAACTGTTGAGCCGATCTGGCTACAAACAGTAGATCGTCCAGATATGGGATTACCGTGATAGCTTGATCTCTGAGAGGGGCAAGAGCTTCTGCCAGAACCTTGGTAAAAATTCTCGGAGACGAGGATAGACCAAAGGGCAGAGCTTGGAACTGGAAGTGTTGAATCCCTAAAGTTGCCCTCACTGCTACCCTGAGAAATTTCTGGTAATCTGGATGTATAGGGATGTGCAGATAAGCATCCCTGAGATCCAGGGTCGCCATGTAACACCCCGGGAACAGACATCTTGCAACTGTAAAGATCGACTCCATCCTGAACCTTTTGTACTTTACAAATCTGTTCAGGGGCCGAAGGTTCAGGATCATCCTGAACTTCCCTGATGGTTTCTTTACTATGAAGACATGGGAATATACTCCCTGTCCCTGCTCCTCCAGGGGTACCGGAATTAGAACTCTCTGATCCACTAATTCTCCTAGCGACAGCATGAGAGCTTCTGCCTTTGCCTTTTCCCTGGGTGGATGAGTCACCCTGAAGTTCCAGTGAGGCAGTGACGCAAACTCCAGTTTGTATCCGTTCTCTATTAGATTTAGAATGAACGGGCTTGAAGTTGCCCTGGTCCATTGTGGGAGGAACTGCCCCAACCTTCCTCCCACGGGGACACAGGAGTCATTGTGGTTTTGGGGGGGGTTGAGGAGGATTAAACAGGATTCCTCCTCTACCACGCCCCTTGTGGCCTGCCCAATGCTTCTTGGGTTGGCCTTCCTTCTTCTGGTTTTGCCAAAAGTTTGAACCCCTGAAGCCACGAAAAAAACTCTTTCCTTCGGCTTTTTTCTTTTTCTCAGGAAAGGCCTTCTTCCTGTCCTGAGTACGTTCCAAAGCCTCTTGGAGGCCGGGTCCAAAAAGGTGATCTCCTGAAAACGGAAGACCACACAATTTTAATTTTGAGGCGGCATCTCCCGTCCAAGTTTTTAGCCATACTGATCTTCTGGCTGCATTGACCAAGGCTGCTGACCTGGCAGCCAACTTTACTGACTCCTCTGAGGCGTCAGCTAGAAAACCCACTGCCTTGAACAAGAGTGGAAAAGATTTTAAAAGCTCTTGTCTAGAGGTACCGGCCAAGATGTGAGCCTGTAACTGGGTGAGCCAACACTCTAAGTTTCTTGCTACACAAGTAGCCGATAGAGCTGGTTTTAAACTGATCGCAGAGGCGTCCCAAGCTCTTTTCAATAGTAGGTCCCCCCTTTTGTCCATTGGGTCCCTAAGGGAACCTAGGTCATCAAATGCCAAATCTGTCCTCCTGGAGACCTTGGCTAAAGGGGCATCCAGTCTAGGAACCTTGTTCCAAGGATGAGACACATCTGATTCGAATGGAAACCTACGTTTGAGGCTGCCTGAAAAAAATGGTCTTCTTTCAGGTTGTTCCCACTCTCGCAGAATCATATCAATCAAAGACTTATGAACCGGAAAAACCTTGGTTCTGGTCGCATTCCCCTGATACATGAGGTCATGCCGTGAGAGCTGAACCTGTTCCTCCTGGATATCCAAAGTGTCATAGATGGCATTCAGGAGATCCCCCACATCATCTAATGATAATTTGTATCTGGCCGCCCTGGAGGAATCCTCCTCTCCCTCTGATTCAGATGCTGAACCTGCCTGAGAGGAAACAACTGATCTGGGAGTTCTGTCTCTAATTTCCTCCTCTTCCTCCTGAATTTGTAAGGAAGGAGTACTAGAGGCCCTAGTTAGGGACGGGGCTGGAGCCTGCATCCTGTCAATCAGTCCCTTAAACGACTGAAATGTGGATGCCATCTCATCTTTAAAAGATGATAACATTTGGTTACAAGTGGTTAACGAACTTTCTTTAACCAAGCTATTAACACAGTCAGGACATAAAGGCTTATCCCAATTAGAACTTAGCTTTGTCCCACACACTGCACATTTCTTCCTAGGAGGCTGGTTCTTATCATGGACCTTGACCTGTTAAAATAAACAACACAGTTTGACCACATTACAACCAGCTAAACCTTCATTCACCACTGTGACAAGGTTTCCTAGAAGGTGCAAAAGAAAAACCTCCACCAAACAGGTTCACCACCTAGGGGGGGGTATCTGGGGTAACAATCCCCTACCTATCAGAGTAAGCCATGTGCCGTCACCAGGCCTTACCTGAGAGGTACCGGTGCCTGCTGGACCAGGATCGGAAATAGCCGCTGCTGCCTCCATGGTCCTGTGTAATCGATTTCAGTCTCCCTGAACAAACACCAGCGCCGGGTCCTTCGAGTCTCCTCCGCGCCCTTTTTTGAAGTAGGAACGATACTTCCGGGCGCCCCCTGATGACGCGCTTCCGCCGAGAATACTCCTTCCTCTCTTTGGAACGCATGGAACCCGCCCCCTCATCGAATACCGGAAGTGGCGCGCCGAATCGATGGCGTCTCTCACCCTCGCAGCCACGCCACCCGGATCACTACAGGGGACGGATCCCGCCGTCAACGGGGTCCGACTCTCGCCGAGCTCACGGCGGAGGAGACTCCAGCTACGCTCTCTACCCCTAGGGCCAGAGGAGTGCTGAAGGCTGAGGTAGGTTCTCTCACATCAAATAAACAAAAAAATACGTTCCCTGATTGTATCTCCTCCCGTCCGGCAGGAAACACAAAAAACTGAGGAGAGGACCTGGAGGACCGCCTTTTATGATTGGGGGTGATTGTGTTTCCTGTCCCGGAGGGAGGAGCTACATCTACAGGGCTGTCCTGGAAGACGAAAGGGTAAAAAGGTTGCCAATTTTGTTTGGGAGCCACGTCGCACGACTGCGCAATTGTCAGTTAAAGCGACGCCGTGCCGAATCACAAAAACTGGCCCGGTCATTGACCAGCAATATGGTCCGGGGCTCAAGTGGTTAAAAAATAACAAAACACTAAAGTTAGCCCAATTTTTGGTGATAATATGAAAGATGATGTTACACAGAGTAAATAGATACCTTACATGTCACGCTTTACTATTGAAAACACTCATGAAATGGGGCCAAAATTCAGTACTTTAAAATCCCCATAGGCGACCTTTTTTTTTTTTCAGGTTACCAGTTTATAGCTACAGAGAAAGTCTAGTGCTAAAAGTATTACTCTCGCTCTAACGCATGCGTCAATACCTCACATGTGTGGTTTGAACGATGTTTACATATGTGGGCGGGACTTACGCAAGCCCCGCCCATATATGTAAACATCGTTCAAACCACACATGTGAGGTATTGACGCATGCGTTAGAGCGAGAGCAATACTTTTAGCACTAGACCTTCTTTGTAACTATAAACTGGTAACCTGAAAAAAAAAAGGTCGCCTATGGGGATTTTAAAGTACTGAATTTTGGCCCCATTTCATGAGTGTTTTCAATAGTAAAGCGTGACATGTAAGGTATCTATTTACTCGGTGTAACATCATCTTTCATATTATCACCAAAAATTGGGCTAACTTTAGTGTTTTGTTATTTTTTAACCACTTGAGCCCCGGACCATATAACTGGTCAATGACCAGGCCAGTTTTTGTGATTCGGCACTGCGTCGTTTTAAGTGAGAAATTGCGCAGTCGTGCGACGTGGTTCCCAATCAAAATTGTCGTCCTTTTTTTCCCCACAAATAGATTATTAAATGTGCGTGTTCACTTCTGTCTGTAAGGACAGGGGCATTTTAATTATTATTATTTAGTTTTGTAACGTAATAATTCACTAAAACCCTTCAGGCTGGAAAGCATGAGTTCAGGGGAAAAAAAAAAAAAAGCTCTCATGCCATTGCAGCTTTGTTCCTACATGTGTGATGAACTGAGTCTGCTCAGACACTTGGAAAAAAATTTCCTTTCTTTTTAAAAGGTGAAAATCACTTGGATGCTCATAGAAGCTTGGTTGGGTTAATACCAGGTCACCCAAACTAGAGACTGAAATTTGTTGTGATTTCAATTGCTTCATTACTAGCACATGTTATAAAAAGCGTGGATCGATCAGACCTCAGCTGCCCACATAGGGGCAGGCAGGCATGCTGTTGCTAAACAGAAATGTGTTTTTTTGCATGTTTAATTTTATTTTGCCAATGGTTTTTGTTTATTTTTAAATGATGTTCACTTTGATGTATTTGTCTCTGCGGCCTTATTTTGAAAAGAATTTGTGAAGATGTTGGGACGTTAAACCTATGTTTATTTTGATTTTTGAAATGTATTTTTGTTTGTGTGTTTGTTTGTTTGTTTGTCTTTTGTTGCTTTCCTTGTTTTGTTGACCAATAAAAATTACTTTAAAATTTTGAAGTTTTGTTTTTTGTTACTTTTTCATGCTACATATTTTGACAGCTGCAGCTGAAATAGTTTTGGGCCTAACAAATTATGTGTGATTTTTGTCTAAGCTTCTTTCCTGGTGTGTAGGCATGAAATGTTTGCCATGTTTAATCTCGAGGAAATTAAAGACAAACTGGTAAGTATTTTCTTTTTTCTGCAGTGGTCCTCAGCCCTCAAGTACCCCTGACAGGACATGTTTTGTGGATTTCTCTTATCAAGAATTGCTGTCCAGACTGTCTTTTAAAGCACATGTGCAAGATGAAGGAAAACCTGCAAACATGGCCTGTTGGGGGGGGGGGCTATTGGTGGACAGGCTTGAAGTGCTGATTTACAGCACTGTGCTTAAATCTAGGGCAAGGCAACCCTATTCTAATTGTGGGTGTTTGAGGGAAGCCAAGTGAGTGTTAGAACCCCTGCTTGTGTTTTTTTTTTGGTTTGAGCTTTGTGTCCCTTTTCTTAAAATTGGCTTCACTTCCTGTCACACAGCTGAACAGGAAGTGAGGTTAAAACCCTACCAGTGTCTTTTCTTGGGGACACAGGTCAATCTAACTAGTGTCCCCATTAAGCAAATTGCACTCCAGCACTGCTGTGTACACCCCAAATCATGGGTCTTCAAACTACGGCCCTCCAGTTGTTCAGAAACTACAATTCCCATCATGCCTAGTCATGTCTGTGAATGTCAGTGCATTACAAGGCCTCATGGGATGTGTAGTTCTACAACAGCTGGAGGGCCGTAGTTTGAGGATCCCTGCCCCAAATGATTATTTAGTTTGGGGTTTAGTAAAGGCAAAGCCACTCTGCAAGTACAAGCATAGTTGCTGAAAATCAGAGAGGAAGCACTGATGGTTTTAACATCCAATCCTGTAGAAGCAAAGTTGTTTTGTTTTCTTCCTTGCTTTGCACTTGTAGTGCAAAGTGGATTTGCCTTTAGTAAATGGACCCCAAAGTCCAAGATCCCTAATAATTTGGGGTGTACACACAAAATGCTAGAGTGCAATTTACATAATGGGAAACTATTTAGATTGATCTCTGTGTCCCCAAGAAAAGATATTAGTAAGGTTTTACCCTCACTTCCTGTTTGGCTATGTGACAGGAAGTGAATGAATTTGAATTAGAAAGGGTGAAGACACCTCACAAATGTTGTCACTATCAGGGGTGCAGACATCCCAAAAAAATGAGCAGATAATACTTGTGATACATTTGCCTATATGTCTCAGTGTACTGCTCCCTGCTAGCCATGGGTAGAGGTAGAAAGGAATTTCATGTGTGATTCATTCCTCTGACAGGTTATTGACGTGCTAATGTCCCCTCACTATTCCAAACGTTAATTGATCTATTGTGTTGTGTAAAGAAGATCTGTGTTTACCCTTAAAAGATGTGTATTGTATCATCAGGCTGAATGATTAGAGAAGTAGTATGTTAATTATTCTGATTGCTTCAGTGTAGTAATTAACTCCAGTGATGTCTTTATCTAAAGAAATGTGTCTGCATGGTCGGCTCCGACTTGTCTCCTATAATCTGTATGGGAAACCCCACTGTGTGAGGGGGGCGTTCCTAACAGGCTGTAACCACATATAAGCTGAGTTTTTGTGTCAATAAAGTGTCTTGGTTCCAGCATCCAGTCTTGACTCATGTGTGGGGAATCCTGTGATGTTCTTGTATGGAGAGGAGGGAATGCTTGACGGGGATATCATACCGATACCGTCACAAATTGGTTGGCAGCAGCGGGATCTTCCCTTCTACTCTCCTTCACACCCGGATTCCAAGCAGACACTGGAAGAACTACTGGAAGGATTGCTAGCAACAAAACCAAGCGGGTCATCATAGCGGAATCAATGGAGATAGACCAGGAGGACGGGATTGCAGCAACGCCAGCAGTACAAGAGATGGATACACCAGTGATTCAGGAGGAGGAATCGCCAGCCAACAAGCTAATCAGAGAGAAGCTAGCGTGGTTCGGCCCGAACCCAACGCCGGATGTGGTGCTGAAAGTGATGGACCTGTTAGCGGAGGAGGCTAAACAAATAAGGGACGCAGAACTACAGAAGGCTAAACAAATAAGGGACGCAGAACTACAGTTAAAACTGGCAGCAGTCCAACAAGCAGCCGCACCTTCTCCGAACAGTGAGTACAGCACAGCAGACGCAAGGAAGATTCCGTTTAGCGCTTTTAAAGCTTTTGATGAAAAGGACTGTGAAATTGATAACTACCTGGCGGATTTTGAGCGACAATGTAACCTGCACCGAATAGCTAGAAGAGAGTGGGTTGCAATATTGTCAGGCAAACTGTCAGGCAAAGCTTCTGATGCTTTCCGGACCGTGCCAGATCAGGATATCCATAGCTACGCCCGGGTTAAAGAAGTGCTCCTGGCTCGTTATGCAGTAACCCCAGAGTCCCACCGACAGAAGTTCAGGGACTCACGCAAAACCACGAAAGACTCTTACGCAGAATGGGCATGCCAGCTGTCCCTGTCGGCCTCTAACTGGGTTAACAGCAGCCAGGCCACCACCGCAGAGGACATTTTGCAACTAATGCTCCTGGAGCAATTTTACAATCACATCCAGACGGATGTCAAAGATTGGGTGAGAGATCGCAGGCCCATGACTCTACCAGAGGCCGCGAAGTTGGCGGATGAATATGCGGATACTCGCAAGACAAACCAGGTCACACCACGGGTACAACCTCCACGACCAACGGCGCCCTCACACCCACCAGCCACTAGATACCAACCTCCTAACAGACCGGTGACATCTAGCCCTCGCTATCCACGCCAGGAGGACAACGAACAACGCTGCTTCCGGTGCAAACAGTTGGGTCACTTCAAGCAGAATTGCCCCATGAATGACAACACCAGGTCAAATTGGTCTCAACCTGGGTACCGCCCACCAGCAGCAGCCCATTGTGTAGACTCGGCTTGGGATCCCCAGGAGTGGGGTCGGGAAGAACCATTGGGCACCCCTTACGAAGCCCTCATGGTACAATCTGCTATTACGGACAACAGGGAACACCATTGTCAGCTGGTCATGGGCTCCAGCCCTGAGCCGGAGGGGCCCTGGAGGGAGCTGGGCAGAAAGAGGCACCGCCGGCCACCCTTCAAGAAGAAGAGGTCCTGGAAGTCATATAACCAGCGGACCTGGGAGGAGAAGAAGCGACTGGAGGAGAGGGAGTCGCAGCGGGCGTCCCAGATGTGGGCCGAGATGTTCGCCAAGGGCCCACCGGTGGCCCCTTACACCACCACCCAGTTCCTGATGATGAAGGACCACGTGGAGAGCCTGCAGGACATGAGCAAGCAGGAGCTGATCCGTGAGTACATAGAGCTGGAGGAGTGCATAAGCCGCATGGAGGAGGAGAACAACCACCTGAGGTCACAGCAGGCTGACCCCCCCAGGCTCCATGAACTGGAGATGGAGCTGGAGAAGCTCCAAGAGGAGAACCGGCGGCTGCGGAGGGAGCAGGGGGTGGCTGACCTTATGGGGCTCTGAGTCCCCTCTCTCCCCCCCCCCCCCGGACTCTGAGCACCAGTGCTACAACAAATATAACTTTTCCTTTTTATGAATCTCCTGTGATTGTCACTTCAGAGCCATAACCTGCCCCCTCCCATAGCGGGACACCTAGACGGCGGCGCACAGACCCATTCGCTGTCTTCACACTGACTTCTGGTGACTTTGCAGATCGCACAAAGACTTGGGGACTGACCGGCGTGTGATCTGACGACCCGGTGACATACCTGAGTCTGAAGCAGTTGTCAAGGGAGGTCAGTCATGCCAAACGGAGTTAACCTCGGACTAAAAGCTCTGAACCCGTCAACCCTACTGGACCAGGGAAGGTCCAACCGGATTTGCCGGAGCAGGGAGCAAAAGGGGGGCCATTGTGATACATTTGCCTATATGTCTCAGTGTACTGCTCCCTGCTAGCCATGGGTAGAGGTAGAAAGGAATTTCATGTGTGATTCATTCCTCTGACAGGTTATTGACGTGCTAATGTCCCCTCACTATTCTAAACGTTAATTGATCTATTGTGTTGTGTAAAGAAGATCTGTGTTTACCCTTAAAAGATGTGTATTGTATCATCAGGCTGAATGATTAGAGAAGTAGTATGTTAATTATTCTGATTGCTTCAGTGTAGTAATTAACTCCAGTGATGTCTTTATCTAAAGAAATGTGTCTGCATGGTCTGCTCCGACTTGTCTCCTATAATCTGTATGGGAAACCCCACTGTGTGAGGGGGGCGTTCCTAACAGGCTGTAACCACATATAAGCTGAGTTTTTGTGTCAATAAAGTGTCTTGGTTCCAGCATCCAGTCTTGACTCATGTGTGGGGAATCCTGTGATGTTCTTGTATGGAGAGGAGGGAATGCTTGACGGGGATATCATACCGATACCGTCACAATACTTATTTGCAAATTACTAATTTTTTAGTTAACATTGGGTGGTGTTTGTGGGTGGTCCTAACACACACATTCCTACATATTAGCAACGCTGTATCCTGGCCTATTGGCATGGTTATATTTTCTTCGGCCTCTCAATAAAACTCTCTGAAATTTGTGCTTAAACTAGAACTATAATCAACACTTTTTATTTTCTTTAATTTTGGATAGAGTGAGGGAGGGTTATACGGCCCTGTCAGTTTATTTTGTATTATCTGTGTCCAATTGGGGAGATTTGCCTTCACTTCCTGCCCCATAGCCAAACAGGAAGTGAGAGAAAAACCGGAGTTAGGCTTACCGGTAACTCTGTTTCTAGGAGTCTTCCAGGACAGCCTCTTGAGACCTTGGGCTCCTCCCTCCGGGACAGGAAACACGTACACCCTTTTCTTTAAAGGGCAGTCCTCCAGGTCTCCTCCTCAGTTTGCCCGAGAAATAACAGAAGACTCTGAAAGACACAATCTACACATCGTTAGATCATTACCACACTACCAGTTCCTAGATTGACACCGGGTGGGAAAAACTCCGGCTGTCCTGGAAGACTCCTAGAAACAGAGTTACCGGTAAGCCTAACTCCGGTTTTTCTCTAGTCGTCTTCCAGGACAGCCTCTTGAGATGATAATCAAGAAACTTACTCTTTTTAGGGTGGGACCACTGTCTGTAGGACCCTTCGTCCGAAGGCCTGATCTTTATCTGACATAAGGTCCAACCGATAATGCCTTGCAAAGGTTGAATAGGAAGTCCAGGCTGCCGCCTTACAGATCTCTTCCGGGGAAGCTCCGGCTCTCTCTGCCCAAGAAACTGCAACTGCCCGGGTAGAGTGTGCTTTGACAATTGGTGGTTCTTTACCCCCTATCTGATAAGCCTCAGTAATTAACATTCTCAGCCATCTGGCTATAGAGGATTTAGACGTCCCGTAACCTTTACGGGTACCAGAAAAATTAACAAAAAGGGAATCACTAAGTCTAAACTGCTTAGTGGCCTCTAAATAAAATAAAATATTTCTTTTAACGTCCAGTAGGGACAACAATTCCCCCTCATCATTCTCTGACGAGGAATGCAGAGTTGGTAGGATAATATCCTGAGTTCTGTGGAAGGCAGATGCCACTTTTGGCAAATAATTTGGGTCCGTCCTAAGAATGACCCTATCATCTAAAACCTTCAAGAAGGGCTCTCTAATAGAGAGGGCCTGAAGATCACTAACTCTTCTAGCCGAGGTTATGGCGACTAGGAATGCTGTCTTTAATGTCACATGTTTCAGAGAAGATTCCTCCAGCGGCTCAAAAGGCTTGTTGGTGAGAGCTTTTAGTACCAGCGAGAGATCCCACGTAGGGCATGCTTTAACCCTAACGGGCTTGGATCTTGCCAGGCTTTTGAAAAAGTTTCTAACAAAGCGATCTTGCTGAAGGGGAGTCTCCAAAAAAATGCTTAAGGCCGCAGCCTGTACCTTGAGGGTGCTTAAGGATAAGCCCAGTTCTACCCCAGCTTGCAGAAAATCCAGCACTGCTGGAATATTAGTTTGGAAAGACCCTTGCTCCAACCTCCAGGAATTGAACTTTTTCCAGATCTTGGAGTAGATAGCCCTTGTCACTGGCTTGCGACATTCCAGTAGGGTCTTTACTACCCTATCTGAAAAGCCACGGGCTTTTAAGAGTTGTTCCTCAGAAACCAAACAGTTAATTTCATGCTCTTTATCCGAGGGTGAAGAACCGGACCTATGGACAGTAAGTCCTCTCTTTCCGGAAGTGACCAAGGTGGATATAGAGCCAGTCTCTTTAGGCTGGTGAACCAAGGTCGCTTCGGCCAAAACGGCGTGACCAGAATCAGGTCCGTGCATTCCCTGATAAACTTCTGAATTACCCTGGGAATTAATCTCACTGGGGGAAAGGCATATGCTAGGTTGAAATGCCAGGGATGGGCGAAGGCATCTATGCCCTTCGACCTGTCCTGATGGTGGATAGAGAAGAACACTGGAACTTTCTTGTTCCCTTCTGCTGCGAATAGGTCTACTTCTGGTAATCCCCAGAGAGACACTATTTGTTCGAACACAACCTGGTTCAGACACCACTCGTCCTGATTTACTGACTGTCTGCTGAGAAAGTCGGCCAGGGTATTTAGAGATCCTTTCAAGTGGACTGCCGAAAGGTATATCAAATTCTTCTCTGCCCAGCTTAGAATTTGTGTCGCCGTGGCCTGAAGGGCTGGACTTCTTGTGCCCCCTTGTTTGTTTAGGTAGGCTACCGTAGACGCATTGTCTGTCCTTACTTGTAGGTGTTGTCCTACTAGGCGACTCCCGAAAGTCTGTATGGCCCTCAGGACGGCCAACAGCTCCTTTTGGTTTGATGACTTTAGGACTTCTGAATAGGACCATTGTCCCTGGGTCCAAGTCTCCTCTAAGTGGGCTCCCCAACCCTTTCCGCTGGCGTCGGTGGTCAGCACCAGGGCAGTTGGGGGTTGCCATGAGAGCCCTCCCTCTAGGTTCTTTTTGGACCGCCACCACCACAGATCTCTTTTGATTCTGTCTGGGATAGGCATTGGAAGGTCCAACCCTTCCTTCCTGCCATTCCAATGTCTGAGCATAAGCCCCTGTAGGGGGCGTAGGTGGAACCGGGCCCAGGGCACCGCTGGGAAACAGGCTGACATGAGTCCCAAGACTCTCATCACCTCCCTGATGCTGGCTTCTAAATTTGTTTGAAGCTGTGCAATTGCTTGTTCCAATTTGTGGAATTTTTCCAGTGGGAGAAAGGTCTTTCTTTCCACCGAGGAAATTCTGTATCCCAAATACATGACTTCTTGGGAAGGTATCAGTTGTGATTTGTCCTTGTTGACCAACCACCCTAAGGAGTTCAGGAAGGACAGGGCCACCCTTAGGTCGCTCTCTAGTTGGGGACCTGATGGGGCTAAGAATAAGAGGTCGTCCAAGTATAGAATTACTGTGATATTCCGTGTTCTCAGGTGCGCCAAGGCTTCTGCCAGCACTTTGGTGAAGATTCTTGGGGAGGACGACAGTCCAAAGGGGAGAGCCCTGAACTGGAAGTGTTTGATTGTCGTCCCCATCTTCACTGCCAACCTCAGAAATTTCTGACTTTCCGGGCGAATTGGGATATGCAGGTATGCATCCCTCAGATCCACCGTGGCCATAAAGCAATTTGGAAAGATAAGATTGGTCACTGAAAAAATTGACTCCATTCTGAAGCGCTTGTACCTGACAAACTTGTTCAGGGGGCGCAAATTCAATATCAGTCTGTATTTTCCTGAGGGTTTTTTCACCCCGAACACGTGTGAATACACTCCTAGACCCTTTTCCGCTAGGGGAACCTCCACCAAGACTCTCTGGTCTAATAAGTCTCCTATGAGGAGGCTCAAGGCTTCCGCTTTCTCCCGATCTTTTGGTAGTTGGGTGATTAGAAGTAATGGAGGGGGAGGGGACAGGAATTCTAGTCTGTAACCGTTTTTTATTATATCCAAAACAAACGGACTGACTGTAGACTTTGTCCATTGCAGGAGGAACTCCCCCAGTCTTCCTCCCACGGGGACCTGAATGTCACTGGGTTTTGGGGGTAGCCTGAGGAGGGTTGAACAAGATACCCCCTCGACCTCGTCCTTTCTGGTTAGCCCAGTGTTTTTTAGGACGGTTATCGTCTTTTTGGTTCTGCTTGAAACCTCGAAAAAACTTTCTATTCCCATCTTTTTTCTTTCTCTCGGGAAAAGCTTTCTTTTTATCCTGCGTCTTTTCCAGAGCCTCTTGGAGGCCCGGACCAAACAAATGGTCCCCCGAAAAAGGTAAGCCGCAGAGTTTTAGTTTTGACGCTGCATCTCCGGTCCACGTCTTTAACCAGACTGACCTTCTGGCCGCACTAACCAGGGCAGCTGATCTAGCTGCCAGCTTCACTGATTCAGAAGAAGCATCAGCTAGAAAGCCTACAGCTTTCATAAGCAACGGGAAAGATTTCAGAATCTGTTGCCTAGAAGTACCCGCTGTAATGTGGGCTTGAAGCTGATTGAGCCAACATTCTAGATTTCTAGCCACGCACGTAGCTGCCAGAGCAGGTTTTAGTGCAATGGTGGAGGCATCCCATGCTCTTTTGAGTAGTATTTCACCCCTTTTGTCCATGGGATCCTTAAGACATCCAAGGTCGTCAAAGGCCAGGTCGGTTCTTTTAGAGACCTTGGCTAGGGGTGCATCAAGCTTGGGGTTTTTGTTCCAGGGCTGTGATGCATTATCCTCAAAAGGGAATCTCCTTTTTAAATTCCCCGCAAAAAAGGGCCTTTTTTCAGGCTGCTCCCACTCCTGCAAGATAGCCTCTATTAGCGACTTGTGGACAGGGAAGACCTTGGTCTTTTGAGCACTGCACCCTTGGTATAACTGGTCGTGCTTTGATAGCTGGACCGGTTCCTCTCGAATCTCTAAGGTTTTGTAGATAGCATTAAGCAATTCTCCTACGTCCTCTAGAGATAACTTGTATCTTGTCCCCCTGGAGGAATCTTCCTCTACCTCTGAGCCCGATGCTGAGTCCATCTGGGAAGAGGCTTGGGACCGTGTGGACCCACCAGCCTCCTCTTCCTCCTGCTCAAACACTCCGGGAGTGGCCACCAAGGATGGTGCACTAGAGGCTTTATAAATTGGGGATGGCATTTGCACCCTATCCATCATCCCCCTAAAGGAGCTGAAGGTGGATGCCAATTCGTCCCTGACAGATGTCAAAACTTTATGACATTCCGCAGTGGAGTCGTCTTTAACTAAACTGGCGATGCACTCAGCACATAGAGGCTTTTTCCAGCTAGAGCCTAACTTCTCCCCACACACAGCGCACTTTCTTTTTGGGGCCTGGACTGCTGTCTTGTCCTGAGCTTTGACCTGCAAGCAAACACATAGCCAGGCATAATCGTCAGAAACAGCCCCTATGACCACACACCACTGTGAGATAGTCAGAAAATAAGTGCGGGGGAGTCCCTCCACCAAGTTCCCCACCCAGGGAGGGAGAAGTGATAGTGGTCTGTTTTCAGACCTAATCCCCCAGAGTAAGGCAGAACGGCCTCGCCCCCTTACCTGGGAGATGCCGGAGCCGGTGGACCCGGAGTCTATAGCCCTCGCTTCCTCCATCAGTCCCCGTGTTGTAAACAGCGCTGCTGCCGTGAAACACGCCGCTCCGGAGCCTTCGTTCCTCTGCTGCGCCTGTTGACGGACGGGACCACATCCGTCGGCGCCCCTTGATGACTCGTTCCTCTGACGCACTTCCGCCCGAGGAACGAATCCGCCCCGCCCCTCAGCGCCGCTCCGGAAGAGGAAGTAAGTGCCGGGCGGCATGGCTAAGCCAGCGTCACTCACCGCCGCCATGCTGAGTCCCCTGCTGTGGAAATCCACGCTACTGAGGCCAGGTACTGGGGATAGGGGGGAGGATTTTAAGCCCCAAGGGTCCCCGCTCTCCCCGAGCGTAAGGACAGCAGCAGGAACTTGGTGACCTCCTCTTCCGACCAGGAACAGAGGGGTACCAAGGCAGAGAGGGAAGTCCAGCATTTTCTTAGTCCCTTGACGTGCTCCTTCCCTTCTGGCAGGAAACACAAATAACTGAGGAGGAGACCTGGAGGACTGCCCTTTAAAGAAAAGGGTGTACGTGTTTCCTGTCCCGGAGGGAGGAGCCCAAGGTCTCAAGAGGCTGTCCTGGAAGACGACTAGAGAAAAACTTTGCAAATTAAGGGAGTCCAGTAACCCCCCCCCAGAACTAGTGTGTGTGTGTGCCCTGAAAATTCCTGGGCGGGTCATACAAAAACAGGGTGTGGCTTTGACAGGAAGGGGTGGGTCATTTTTCTATTAGGAGGTGCAGAAATGTAGTCAGGCCTAGGGCAGCACAAAACCTAAATATACTACTGCATATTAGGGCTTATTTAGACCAGATCCGATTTACAGCATGTTTTTATATTGTGGGAGGAAACCCACGCAGGCACAGGGAGAACATGCAAACTCCATGCAGATGGTGTCACGGGCGGGATTCGAACCAGCGACCCTTTTGCTGCTAGGTCAAAGTGCTATACACTACACCACTGTGCTGAACGAACATGATTGCAGCTGAAAGCATGAGATCTTTTTTTTTTTCCAATACCATGCTTTCCAGCCTTATTGACCCCGCCTCTTTCCATAAAGAGGACCTGTCACACACTAATCCTATTACAAGGGATGTTTACATTCCTTGTAATAGGAAGAAAAGTGATCCAAAATAAAAAAAGTGACAAAAAAGTGCTAGAAGAAAAATATGAGGTAAAAAAAAATATAAAAAAAAAAAAAAGCTCCTGTATAATAAACCTTGTGCAAAGGTTAAGATCAACGGAGCAACGTCAGACCTGTTTGAACTAGAGAGAGGAACGAGACAGGGATGCCCCCTGTCCCCTCTTTTGTTTGCGTTGGCTATGGAACCCCTAGCTATAAAAACTAGAGGAAAGGAAGATATTTTAGGTTTTAAAAGAGGCTTAGAAGAGGACAGAATATCGCTGTTCGCAGATGATATTCTTTTTTTTTATTGGAGACGTCAATAATTCATTGACCCCAGTGGTCCAGATGATGGAAAGGTTTGGTGGGTTCTCTGGGTTAAACATCAATTGGGACAAGTCGGCTTTGTTACTAATCGATACAGAACGATATAGGGTGGCTGCCGACATGCCCCAACTGAAAACCCTGACGACATTCAAGTATTTGGGGATCTGGATCACACGAGACGTAAGTGAATACATTGTAAAGAACCTGGCTCCTCTGCTGTCTAGGCTCAAGCAGAAAAAGGAGATTTGGGGGCGCCTCCCTCTTTCCACGGCCAGGAGATGCAGCTTGATTAAAATGGTTTGGCTCCCACAGATACTGTATATTCTCCACAACTCCCCAATGTGGATCAATCAAGGGTGGTTTAAGCGATTGGAGACATTATTTCGTGAACTGATGTGGAAAGATGGGCAGGCAAGAATCGGACTCAAGACTATGCAGCTGCCGGCCGGGGGGGGGAGGGATAGCGGTTCCACACCCAAGAATTTATTTCCTTGCATCTCAATTACAACATATTGCAGGCTGTGAGAGCTTGGATCGCGGAGGAGACCGCTTCAAAATAATGTTGACAGGGGCTCCACACAGAAGGCTAATAGAAGCTCTGGAGGCAAATTCATTTGCATATAAATGCCCGACTAATGATTTACTCAATAAGGTGTGGAAGACAACAGAGATGTGGTGTATCTGAATTTGCCCCCTTATGGCATAACAAAAACTTACCAGAAATCGAGGGGGTAGAGAAATGTGGTATCTGGGAAAGACAGGGAATTACAAGATTGCTCCATTTGTATAAGGGGGATACAATAAAGACGTTCTCAGATTTAAGACTAGAATTCAACATCCCAAATAATACCTTTTTTAAATACCTCCAGATTAGACATGCCATTCAGACCCAGTTCAAGTCCCTCCCATTAATCAGGGTTAAGACCCCTGTCATTAACAAAATAGCCAAACAAATCTCAACAAAAGGGTTAATATCTGAACTATATAACAACTTGGGGGACAGGGCTATAAACCAAAAGGGCAATTTAAAGAGCAAAGAAGGATGGGAACGAGACTTGGGGCCAATAACCCAGGAGAGATGGGACAGAATCTTGGCAAGAGGGGTATTAGTGTCTATTGCTCCTGCACAGAGACTGTCTCACCTCTTCTTGTTGCACAGGGTATATTATACCCCAAAAAAATGCACCAATTTGGCTGGAAAGTGGACGATCAATGCCCTAGATGTAATGCTACAGGTGACCTCGTCCATATGTTTTGGAGATGTCCAAAACTTTTTAGATATTGGACGAGGTCATCAATAAACTCAATGACGTTTTTGGGACCTCATTGGTGCTAGAGGCTAAAACCTGCCTCTTGGGTGACATGGAAGACGACAGTCTTCCCCAGGGGACATTGGAGGGGGTGCTGAGAGGCCTATTTCAGGCATGTAAATTAATCGCCCAGCGATGGCAGGCACAGGATCCCCCAGGGGTCAGGCACTGGACTGAAACAATAAATAGGTTAATAGAGTGTGAGAGAGTGGTATTTATTAAGCAAGGTAATCACAGAAAATTAGGAAAAGTGTGGGGACATTGGTTGAAACAT
Source organism: Rana temporaria (assembly GCF_905171775.1). NCBI lineage: Eukaryota > Metazoa > Chordata > Amphibia > Anura > Ranidae > Rana > Rana temporaria. The sequence goes on from NC_053490.1 coordinate 352,030,374, forward strand.
ATAGGCCTTCCGATGTAGAGGTAAAAAGTTGGTTGGTAGGAAGCTGCGGTGGCTCAACGCGATTGGCACTGCGCTGACAAGCCATTCACCTCTGCAGCTAGAGGTTCGGATCCCGGTCTCGGCTTCATGTGAATTGAGTTTGGTGGTCTCAGCCCGGCTCCCGGTGGGTGTGCTATGCAAGGTAAGCCTGTGCTTAGTACGCCCACCTCCCTCCCACAAAAACCACCACACCTACACACGCACTCTAAATTGGGTTAACACACGCACATTGACCACGCGGTCTCTAAAGAGAGGCGAAGGACTAATGGGGCTGGTTGAGCGGGCTAATCCTCTCACTCCCTTATAGGGAGTCCCTCTGCCCCGTTGGGCTTCAAAGCGGAGCAGGTAGGGCGGGCTGTGTGGGAGGACCCCCTCACACACCCGCCATTGCCGCCTGGGGCATGGAGAAAGGTGGCAGATTGCCTCTGGGGGAGGCCTGCCTACTCCCAACTCCTGCAGTCCGGCTCCTCTCTCGAGTACACGCACAAAATACACTTAAAAAAAAAAAAAAAAAGCCCATTCCAGCGACGGCATTTTGCAAAAAAAAAAAAAAAAAAAAAGTTGGTTGGTATTGGAAATTTCCCTATATTTATTGAAGCCGGGAAACCTCAAATAGCTAAAAATAATAACAAGCCATATCTGAGTTAGATTTCGCTCTCTTCTACCCCTTTTTTTTTTTTTGTGTTTCTTTTTTCTCTCTCCTTCCTTCCTGATTTCCTTTGCTTCTGCTTTGAACTAAGACGATACGGGTGCTACCTGAGGGGGGGGGGAGGGGTAGGGGGGGTGGAAGGGTAGTGGTGGGGTGGGGGGAGGGGAATGTGGGCAAGATATTATACATATAGGCAACAGGATAAATGTCACTTTGAATGTGTGCACTATGTAACTTTTATATACAAGTATTGATCCTTGTTTGTAATACATTATATTTTTGTAAAGCAAGAAAGAAATATAAAATAAAAAAAAAAATTGAAAAAAAAACAAAACGCCCCTGTCACTAGAAGCTCGCACTCAGAAGCGAATATGCATGTAACACCATTCAAACCACACATGTGAGGTATTGACGCGTGCGTTAGAGCGAGAGCAATAATTCTAGCCCTAGACCTCCTCTGTAACTCTGAACTGGTCACCTGTAAAAAAAAAATCAAGCATCGCCTATGGATATTTTTATGTCCCGAAGTATGGCGCCATTCCATGAGTGTGTGCAATATTAAAGCGTGACAAGTTGGTATCTATTTACTCGGTGTAATATCATCTTTCACATTATCCATAAAAATTGGGCTAACTTTACTGTTTTGTTATTTTTTAATTCATGGACCGTGTTTTTTTTTGGGCCAAAAATTATTGCGCAAATACCGTTGGAAATCAAATAAAAAATTACCGCCACTTTACTCCCTAGGGTGTCTGCTAAAAAATTATATATAATGTTTGGGGGTCCTGAGTAATTTCCCAGGAACAAAATATAATTTTTACATGGAGGAGAGAAGTGCCAGAATAGGCGCGGTATGGAAGTGGTTAAAGTGAAATAATAAAAGTGAAATATTCCTTTAAATTTCATACAGGGGGGGAGGGGGGATACACGCATGTTTCCCATGCTTAGAACTGTCCCTGTACAAGATGTCATTTCTGAAGTGAAAAAAAAAGTAATTTTAAAGTACTCATGGCTATAAAGAATAGTCATTGCTCATTAAAACTAAAAAAAAAAAAAATGTATGGGTGTCCCCCCAAATTAAATTACCAGGCCCTTCAGGTCTGGAATGGATATTAAGGGGAACCCCGCCGTAAAAACAAAAAAAAATGGCGTGGGGTCCCCCCAAATATCCATACCAGGCCCTTCAGGTCTGGTGTGGATTTTAAGGGGAACTCCACCCCAAATTTAAAAAAAATGGCGTGGAGTCCCCCTAAAAATCCACACCAGACCCTTATCCGAGCACGTTAACCTGGCCAGCCGCAGAAAAGGGGGGGGACAGAGTGCGGCCCCCCCTCTCCTGAACCGCACCAGGCCACATGCCCTCAACATGGGGAGGATGTCCCCATGTTGATGGGGACAAGGGCCTCATCCCCACAACCCTTGCCCGGTGGTTGTGGGGGTCTGCGGGCAGGGGGCTTATCAGAATCTGGAAGACCCCTTTAACAAAGGGGACCCCCAGATCCCGGCCCCCCCCTGTGTGAAATGGTAATGGGGTACATTGTACCCCTACCATTTTACCAAAAAAAAGTGACAAAAGTGTGAAAAATTACAGTAGACGGTTTTTGACAATTCTTTTAATAAAATCTTCTTTCCGCGGGTCCTTCTTCTTTCATTCGGGTTTCTTCCTCTGCTTCTTTCTTGGGTCTCCTCGTCCACATCTTGCCGTCTTGCCATCTTCTCCCATCTTCTTCTCTGTCCGTCGACCTTCTCGTCCCGCATATTCTTGATCTTCTGGGCGCTGAGCTTGAAATTGAAGAGCCCGCCGTGTTCCCGCTACTGGGACCCGCCCCCCTCTGACGCCACAGGTTAACTCATATGAAAGTCTGCGTGTGGCATATGTGCGTCAGAGGGGGGTGGGGTCACATGAGTGTGACACGGCGGTAACTTCAATTGGAAGCTGCGGCGGCTTTTTCTTCTCCGGCCGTGTGACGCTCTGTGACCCTGTGGTCCCAGGAGCGGTCCCAGGAGTGGCTAATTCAATTTCAAGAGCTGCGTCCGGGGAAGAAAAAGAGGTGGACGAGAAGGCTGGCGGACAGAGAAGAAGACAGGAGAAGACACCGGGCAAGATGCGGACAAGGAGGCTGAAGGACGGAGAAGACAGGAGAAGACACCGGGCAAGATGTAGACGAGAAAGCCGACGGAAGGAGATGAAGATCGGAGAAGACACCGGGCAAGATGTAGAAGAGAAGGCTGAAGGACGGACGGAGAAGATAGAAGAACACGTCGGGCAAGATGTGGACGAGAAGACCCAAGAAAGAAGCAGAGGAAGAAACCCGAATGAAAGAAGAAAAGAAGATTTTATTAAAAGATTTGTCAAAAACCGGCTACTGTCATTTTTAACACTTTGACATTTTTTTTGGGGTGAAATGGTAGAGGTACAATGTACCCCATTACCATTTCACATAGGGGGGGCAGGATCTGGAGGTCCCCTTTGTTAAAGGGGTCCTCCAGATTCTGATAAGCCCCCCACCCGCAGACCCCCACAACCACCGGGCAAGGGTTGTGGGGATGAGGCCCTTGTCCCCATCAACATGGTGACATCCTCCCCATGTTGAGGGCATGTGGCCTGGTGCGGTTCAGGAGAGAGGGGGGGCCGCACTCTGTCCCCCCCTCTTTTCTGCGGCCGGCCAGGTTAACGTGCTCGCATAAGGGTCTGGTGTGGATTTTTAGGGGGACTCCACGCCATTTTTTTTTTAATTTGGGGTGGAGTTCCCCTTAAAATTCACACCAGACCTGAAGGGCCTGGTATGGATATTTGCGGGAAACCCACACCATTTTTTTTTTTTTACGGCGGGGTTCCCCTTAATATCCATTCCAGACCTGAAGGGCCTGGTAATTTAATTTGGGGGACCCCCTATACATTTTTTTTTCCTTTATGAATGAATCCCTTTAGAATTGCCGGGAGCCGACAATTCATTATAGCCGCGTGTGAATTTTAAATGGCTTTTTTTCCTTCAGAATGTAATTTTTTGCACGGACAGTTCTAAGTGCGGGAAAAATGCGCTATTTCACATGCTGACATTACACCCCCCCTAGGTACGAAATTTAAAGGAACATTTCACTTTTATTGTTTCACTTTAAGCATTATTAATTTCACTGCTCCCGAAAAAACGGCTGTTTTAAAAAATAAAAAAAGCATTGATACATGTTCCCTTAGGACAAAACTTGCAGATTAGCCTTTAAAATGAACACTTTTGATTTCTCCCATAGACTTCTATAGGGAGTTCGGCGCGGCTTTACATATTACTTGCAATGCGCCGGCTGCTACGCTGGTTCATGCGCCTAATTAAGGCTTCACCCGGAGTACTAATTAAGGCATGAACCAGCGCAGCGCACAGAGGATAGTAAATCAGCCCCAATGTCCCCAACTCTCCCATAATACCCCTCAGTATTTCAAACGACGCCGGGCGTCCGGCCGACGCCCCTGCTTCCTGTAACCTTTGAGAGCCTGCCGCACACAAAAATCCTTCGTAAAGTCCGGACGCCCTTGCCACTTAAACAAAAAAGCCAAACTAGCCAACTTCTTATCCAACATGGACTGAGACACCCCGGCCTCCATGTTCCTGGCCAAAAAATATATCACCAGTCTCCTGACCTCGGGCCCAGCCGGGTCCACCTCGGCCTCACGAACCAGAGCCTGCCACTCCAACCAGACCTTCTCGTACGCCGCCCATGTCCTCACACTTACCGACTTCCTGATCCAACGGGAGACGATTCCAACGGAATCCTCCAAAGCCACTCCGGACAGGGGATCCCTTGCTCCTCTGCCTCCGGCACCAACTCCCGGAACCTGTCCCACTGAAACCGAGACAAGGCTTCAGCCACTACATTCTCCACTCCCGGTAAATGCACCGCATGCACAAATATATTCATCTGTAAACAGCGCAGCACCAGGTGCCACAATAGCCGAATAACCGGAGGAGAGGACGCCGTCACTCTGTTAATCACCTGAACCACCCCCAAATTGTCACCATGGAACCGCACTTTCCGGTCCCGGAAGGACGAGCCCCATAGTTCCACCGCCAGCACCACCGGAAATAGTTCCAGCAGCACCAAGTTCTTAGTGAACCCCGCCTCCAGCCAGGACTGGGGCCAAGGGCCAGCTCTCCACTGCCCCTGAAAAAATGCACCAAAACCTGCGCCTCCGGCCGCATCCGTGAACCACTCCATGTCAAAGTTACTGACCGGACCTCCACAAAGCCCTGCCGTTGAAGGACTCCAAAAAGGAGTGCCACACCAACAGATCGTCCCTATGGTCCTTCCCCAAACGCACATAGTGTCTAGGTGACCTGACCCCCGCCGTGCTTGCCGAGAGGCGCCTGCAAAAGACCCTCCCCATCGGGAGAATGCGGCACGCGAAATTGAGCTTCCCCAGGAGCGACTGCAGCGCTCGGAGTTGCACCTTCCGTGAACCCAACATCTTGCTAATCTCTGCCTTGAGGCCTTCCAGCTTGTCCAGCGGCAACCTGCACTCCATCACCTCAGAATCAATCACAATACCCAAGAATTTGATGACCGACCTCGGTCCTTCCGTTTTCTCGGGCGCCAGCGGTACGCCAAATCGCTCCGCAATGTGTTCCAACGTGGCCAACAATACTGCGCAAATACGTGACCCCGCCGGGCCGACGCAGAGGAATTCGTCCAGATAATGGATCACGGAGTTCACTCCGGCCACATCCCGAACCACCCATTCCAGGAACGAACTGAACTGTTCAAACAATGCACAGGAAATGGAGCAGCCCATCGGTAGAACTCACCACCCCAGTGGCAGCCCAATAGCCGAAAACTATCCGAGTGGACCGGCAGGAGCCGAAAAGCAGCCTCGATGTCCGACTTGGCCATCAAGGCCCCCCGGCCATACCGCCTAACCCATCCCACCACAGCATCGAAAGAGGTGTAACATACCGTACAATCCCCCGTGCTGATGGCATCGTTGACCGACCCCCCCATCGGAAATGACAGATGATGAATGAGCCCAAACTTGTTCGGCTCCTTCTTAGGCACCACCCCCAATGGGGAAACCACCAACTCGTCCAAAGGAGGCGAGACAAATGGGCCCCCCATCCAGCCCAGCGCCACTTCCTTCCGCAGTTTCTCCGAAACCACTTCCGTTTATTGTAACGCGGAACGAAAATTCCTAGACACCGGGGGGACCACCGCCAAATTGCACGGAATGCTGAAACCCACTGAGAAGCCCCTTTCTAATGACAGGGCGGCGGCCCTGTCAGGATATCTACTGAGAAACGGTCGCATCCTTTCCACCATCACCGGAGTCCTCCCTCTTACTTGCAGAATCTCCGGGACGTCCCTTGCCCTGTTTAAAACAACGGGAAGAGGGGTGATTGCCCCCACAGCCGGAGCACTCGTGCTTAAACCGGCAGGACCCTCTGAACTTGCAGCTTCCCTCATTAAACTGCTAGCAGACCCCCTTTTTCTTTCCGGCCAACTGTCCTGGGGAAGAGGTTCCACCGCCCCCCCCCTGAAAAAACGGCGTGGACGTCCGTGGGGCCGACATAAGCCGCATCCAAAGGCCAATGTCCTTAGTGTCCCACCTAATATCCGGCCTAATAACCCGGCGTTGCCGGAACTGCTCATCATACCGGAGCCACCCCGTGCCTCCGTAACATCGATAGGCCTCACTAATCGCCTCCTGATAGCTGAAAAGCGTCGAACAGTGTTCGGGGTTTTTCTCGCCGATCACGCTCGCCATGATCGAATACACCTGCGACCAGTTCGCAAAAGTCCTAGGTATAAGTCTATACCTCCTCTTCTCCTCGTCCTCTTTTTTGGACTCCTCCGGCTTAACCCTGTCCAGGTTAAACTTCTCCAGAGGCAACAACGCAAATATCTCCACATATTCGCTCTTCCAAATCTTTTCCCGCACCTCCTGCTTCAAATGCGAACCCAGGGGTGCCTCATAACAAGTATACACCTCCCCCTTAGCCGCGTCCGCCAACCGGACCAAGTCCCTTTTCTTTGTGGAATCAGCCCCCGCATTCCCCCTTGTCGCTCGGCGGCGCAGCAGTACTTGCCCTGACCACCACCGCGCTCTTCCCCTTGTCTACGGGCATCACCGCCCCCGTCACAGCAGCCGCCTCTGCGGGTGCCGTCACCCCAGATCCCCCCGCCGGACCCCAGGCTGCCGCCGAGCTAACGGCGGGGCTGACCCCCCCCCTTCAACTGGCTCACCAATGCCTCCAGACCCACCAAAAAACGCTGCAATCCTGTATCCCCACCTGACTGCTCCCCCTGGTCACCAGACCTACTACTGTCCCCCCCCGCCACCGCGGGCACCACCAACCGACTACGGGAATCCTCCCCCCGTCCCCCCACTGACACCCCAGCATGTCGTAACACAGAAGAAAAAGATGAAAGCGACTTACTGGGCTGCCTGGAAGCAATCCCACCAGCCGAACGGCTCGTCTCCCGCGCTGCAACCTCCGTCCTGGGCACGACCTCCTCCTCAGACAGCTCACCCTCCGAACGATCTCCAGGCCGGACCCTCACCGCCCCGATCGGCTTCCTCCCTGAGCTGGGCAAGCATGGCTTCAACCCCTGACATCTTCTGGCAGAGCTTACTAATCCCCAGCAGCGTGTCCTACCTGCTAAACTTTTCCCCTCGTGTGTTAGCCCGGGAAGCGGGGGGAGGGGAATTTATAACCTCCCCTCCCCTCGCTCTGCTCCATCCTTGACCACTCCTACCGGCCAGACCAGGGTTTTAGTTAACCCTGTCATGGCCGGCCCTCCGCTTATTGCAGCTTCTGTCATTGCTCTAGGCCTCACTGGAACCTGATTGGCTGAAGATTCACCACGGTGGCAGAAGACATCGAGGAAAGACATGGAAGCTTCAGGTAAGTGCTTTTTACAGGGAAAGGGGCGACAATGGGCACAGTGGCATCATGGGGCACAGTGGTGACAAAGGGCACAGAGGTGACAATTGGCACAGTGGCATCATGGGGCACAGTGGTGACAATGGGCACAGTGGCATCATGGGGCACAGTGGTGACAATGGGCACAGTGGCATCATGGGGCACAGTGGTGACAATTAAAGGGCACAGTGGTGACAATTGGCACAGTGGCAATGAGTGGCACAGTGGCTGCATTTGATGGCATGGCACAGTGGTGACAATTGATGGAACAGTGGCTGTGTTTGATGGCATGGCACAGTGACTGTGTTTGATGGCATGGCACAGTGGTGACAATTGATGGCACAGTGGCTGCGTTTGATGGCACAGTAGTGACAATTGATGGCACAGTGGCTGCGTTTGATGGCACAGTAGTGACAATTGATGGCACAGTTGCTGTGTTTGATGGCATGGCACAGTGGTGACAATTGATGGCACAGTGACTGCATTTGATGGCATGGCACAGTGGTGACAATTGATGGCACAGTTGCTGTGTTTGATGGCATGGCACAGTGGTGACAATTGATGGCACAGTTGCTGTGTTGCATGGCACAGTGGTGACAATTGATGGCACAGTTGCTGTGTTTGATGGCATGGCACAGTGGTGACATTTGATGGTACAGTGGCTGCATTTGATAGCATGGCACAGTGGTGACAATTGATGGCACGGTTGCTGTGTTGCATGGCACATTGGTGACAATTGATGGCACATTGACTGCATTTGATGGCAAGGCACAGTGGTGACAATTGATGGCACAGTTGCTGTGTTGCATGGCACAGTGGTGACAATTGATGGCACAGTCACTGCATTTGATGGCATGGCACAGTGGTGACAATTGATGGCACAGTGACTGCATTTGATGGCATGGCACAGTGGTGACAATTGATGGCACAGCTGCTGTGTTTGATGGCATGGCACAGTGGTGACAATTGATGGCACAGTTGCTGTGTTGCATGGCACAGTGGTGACAATTGATGGCACAGTTGCTGTGTTTGATGGCATGGCACAGTGGTGACAATTGATGGCACAGTGGCTGCATTTGGTGGCATGGCACAGTGGCTGCGTTTGATGGCACAGTGGCTGCATGTGATGGGCACAGTGAGGCTGCAATTTTTTTTTGTTTGCGCCCCCCCAAAAATGTTGAGCACCAGCCGCCACTGCTCCCTGGGGAGAGTCCAGTAGTATTGTAAAACTCACTTACCCCAGGGCTGGTCTCTGCAGTCTCTGACAGTGGATGTAGCAATCATACACTCAGGTGGATCTGTCTCCTTCATTGCTTAAATTTTCCTGCCCACAACCCTTTCTCGTGCACAGTACTATCCAGGAATTGGAGTGTGGGCAGGGCAGACACAGAGGAGAAGGGTGGGAGGAGGATGAGCAAATCAATATCTCTCTCTTCTCTCTTCTCTCTATCTCCTCTCTTCTCCCGTCTCTGCAAAAAGGGGGAGTGTGCTGGCTTGTCTTGGGGGGGAAATCAACACTCACACCAGCACCAGCCAGCCCATCCGTCCATCCCCCGCTCCCTGCCATGCCCCGACAGCTTCTTCTCACTGAAGTTTAGCAACACTGCCCAGGCACAATCTACATCCTGGTAGGTGTTGCCTGGGGGGCGGGCACAGCACACCTTCCTAGATTCGGTCATGAACTGTCCTTGCTGTTCCAATGCTGGGACAGTTCGGAAGTATTTTATTTAGGCACACAAGGAGAGGAGGAGGGAGAGGAGCACTCTGGCACTTCAGCGCCCCCCCCTCTGCAGGCGCCTGGGTGCGGTGCACACGGCGCACCCGCGTAGGATCGGCCCTGACCAGTGCTAAGGTTTCAAAGGCCAGTACAGGCTTTTAGTGTGTCTACACCTAAAAGAACTCAAATTTCACACAAAAGTAAAGACATTTACAAAAAAAAATAAAAATAAAATAACAAACATGTTACATGGTTTTGCACAGAACAGTCTCCTTCAGCAATAGCTGGATGGAGATCAGGATCCTAACTGTCGAAGAATTCCTGGCTGTTTGCAGAGCAGACAGACAGATTTCTTGTCTCTAATAGTAACACATTCCATCTTAATGAAATAAGCCATCTTTAAGCTAAATAAGTTCACTCACCATGCATTCCCTGCCCATCCATTCAAGTCAAGAGACCTCACCAATTGTTCTCATTCTAGCTCCCAGTCATCACTGGTCTGCCGACGCCCTCACAGGCAGTTTTATTAAAAGAAAACAGCAGGAAGTGATGTCACAACATGTGACCTCCTCCATAGGAAGAGAGCTCCACCCAACAGATGCCCATATATGGATTTGACAACACAGATAAACCCTTCCAACAGGGATTCAATACAGTAATATAACAATAACAAAATAATACAACAACACCACAATACAATAACAGCACAATACGATACAGTAATAATACAATAACCAATGAACACAGTTCCTGATGAGGGTAGCCTATATAACAGCTGTATGCTCATGCCACCACATTTATGTTGATCAGACACAGAGACGACTAAAGCACACATCCGCTAAACCGATAGTGTGCCTGCAGAGTGGCCGCATCGCACAGGCGAATATCTGTGTATGACACAGGGGCCCTTTCGCGGGCCGATACCCCACTCCACAAACACCCTTCTCCAAATCAGGAAGTGTATCTCAACCAGTCTCAGACTGCCCCAGTCAGCTCTACTTAGAGCGGGTTGCGGAAGTACTAAGACTGGGTGCCATTATGACAATACATATTAACCACTTGACCACTGGGCACTTAACCAGATAAATTTTCAGCTTTCGGTGCTCTCACAATTTGAATGACAATTACTCAGTCATACAACATTGTGCCCATCTGAAATATGTGTCCTTTTTTCCCCCACAAATAGAGCTTTCTTTTGGTGGTATTTGATCACCTCTGGGTTTTTTATTTTTTGCTCTATAAAAAAAAAACACAGAAAATTCTGTAAAAAAAAAAAACATCTTGTTTCTGTCATATTAGCAGGTATTGCGGAGTATTTGGGTTATTGCAGAGTATTGGGGGGTTATTGCAGAGTATGGGGGGGTTATTGCAGAGTATGGGGGAGTATGGGGGGGTTATTGCAGAGTATGGGGGGGTTATTGCAGAGTATGGGGGGGCTATTGCAGAGTATGGGGGGGTTATTGCAGAGTATTGCACAGGGAGGGATGGCTGGATCTGTGACTGCATTTGTCACAGATCCAGCCACAGCAGCTGCTGCTGCCACCCGCTCTCTCCCCTCTCCTCTCACACTGTACTGATCGGTAAAGAGAGGAGAGGGAGGAACCGGCATCATCACAGGACACCGGTTTGTTTACATGTGATCGCTCCGTCATTTGACGGAGCGATCACGTGGTAAACGGCCGCTATCAGCGGCAATTTACCGCGATCTGTGATGCGCCGGGTCTTCTAGAAAGAATAGCGGTGCTATACCATCAGAATTGCCGCAGGATTTTGGCCGCTAGTGGTGCGGTATTAAACCCCGCTAGGGGCTGAAAAAGGGTTAATACCGCCCGCAATGCGCCTCTGCAGAGGCGCATTGCGGGCAATATTACTGCGGTGTCCCATTATTTTCAATGGGAAGGAGCAGTGAGGGAGCGGTATACACACCACTCCTCTCACTGCTCCAAAGATGCTGCTTGCAGGAGATTTTTCTCTCTCCCGCCAGCGCATCGCCTCAGTGTGAAAGCCCTCGGGCTTTCAAATCGAGAATGCTGGGCAGGAGTTTTTCAGGCGGTATTTAGGAGCTATTTCTTGCGCTAAACCGCCTGAAAAACTCCTCAGTGTGAAAGGGGCCTTAAGGTAAAACACCTTGTACCTTTAGAAAGACTTTAAGGGTTATAAAAGGTATATGGTGCCTGCACATTTACAGTATTATGTTTTGGGCATACTGGGCCTGACATGTTTACCCTAATCCAGGAAACACCTATTTTCAAACAGCCCAGCAGTACCATTCAGATGGTTTGTTTACATGCAGCTTCTAAAGCTGTGTTTGATGCCTACCCCTTGTTTTGCTTGCCTCTATCTAGCAAGGTTACTTTGTGGCATAAGAAAGCAAGCTCAGACCTCTGCAGTGTTGTCAGGAAAGGGTTCACCCGTTGGTGGCGCTGTTGGTTCCATGGATCGCAGTGTCAGTGTCTGCCAGCAGGTGTCTTCTTGCCGCCTGAATCTGTGTTGGGGGGATCTCATCTGCTGGTGGCACTGTCAGATTCATGTGCCATCCTGGGACGGACCACTCATATGGCTCTGGTTCTGTTTATACTGTATGCTGTCACCATCTTTTGGCACGCAAGTACTCAAGGTTCACGACCGTGTTTTGTCCTGTTGTACTTACCCCACATCAGGACTAACTCTCACGTTATATATGTTTTTATACATACCCTACAACATCAGCCCCTGAAGAAGTGTTTTTACACAGAAACGCATCAGGCTTTAAGGATGTAGCCATTTACCCTACCACAGGCATGTCCAAAGTCTGGCCCGCGGGCCAAATGCGCCCCCCCTGTGGATTTAATATGGCCCTCCTGGGGATTTGTATATATATACTAGCTGAATACCCGGCGTTGCCCGGTCTTCCTATCTTAACCTTTTGGGGAGAAAAATCATAGTAATATAAATATACCCATCTTTTATATAAGGGTGTAGGTAAGGGTTAATTTAACTGTCATATATTTTTATTTGGCATATAAGTAATATGTGTACCAGGTATTATTGAAATATCTCCAGGCGTACAGAAGTTATGTGGGAACATACATTTCCCATTGATTTGCATGGGACTTTAAACAAAAACCCTGACCCTCACAAATGGGGGTAGTTAAGGGATAAATTAACTATCCTATAGTTTAAGTGGACATATAAGTAACATGTGACCAAGTGTTATCGAAATATCTACAGCCGTTTGGAAGTTATGAAGTAACATGTATTTCCCATAGAGTTGAATGGGACTTTAAAGGAAAACCCCGACCATGGCAAATAGGTTAAACCACCTATCCTATGTTTGTTGCTGACATATAAGTAACATGTGTGCCAAGTTTCATGTTAATATCTTTAGCCGTTTGGACATGATGCTGGAACATGAAGTAACATGTATTTCCCATAGAGTTGAATGGGACTTTAAAGAAAAACCCCGACCATGGCAAATGGGGGTGGGTAAGGGTTAAATCACCTATCCTATGTTTGTTGCTGACATATAAGTAACATATAATGGAATAATACTGCGCTGGTCTAAGATGGATGGAATAAATTTGATCAAATTATACCATAAAAATAATGAAACTAATTAACAATAAATTGCTGCTGCAGCCAAAATGTTAGACGAACATTAAAGGCAATATATAGAAAAAAAAAAAAAGCTGCGCTGCATTAATGGTATAGCCTAAAAAATGTACTCTATACCCGTTAAGGATACTAAATGCATCAATAAGCAACCATATCGTGATTAAAGTTCAAGACAAACTTAAATAAAGTGACATGCGCATACAAAAATTTTAAAGTGCAATCCACATGAAAAGTCCCAAGAAAAAATTCAGAAGTATCCAAATTCCGTGCAAACTTCAAATGCCAGAAAAAGAAAGTGCTGAAAGTGTCCTCAGGGAGATCGTGTCCAAGTAGCAGAAATAGATGAAAGCCACCACCTCTTATCTATATCCTGCTTACCAGAGAGACAGGATCCCTATACAGAGATCAGATACACATATGGCTCCGCGGCCTAGATGGTAATCGGTCAATCCAGCAAACAGAGGGTCTTCTGATCTCAGGTCACAATATTGCTCTCCTTTACCTCCACAATACCACTCTCAACGGATCACCGTGTAGACATTAATTCCAAAGAAAAAAAGAATCGACATGGAGCAGTATTGCTAACATAAGGTGTTTAATAAAAAAATGTCAGTCTCACTCACATTTGGTAGAATAATAGTAGGCGTTTGTATATAATAAGCCGGCCGGCTCTCTTGTACCACTCGCTCCTTCCGGATGGCAGTGAGGTACACACAGTAATGGCGTCAGCACGCCGCTCCTCCCTACGCCGTTTCCTATGGCAGACTTCCTCCAGGGGCACGAGCGGCGTGCTGACTCGCCACTACATATTCTCTCATAACATTCAAGGACCGCCCTGTTCTGACGTGCTGTGACCTGGCTTGCGAATCCGCCATCTTTGAATATGGATCGCTTGCCCTTAATGGTTTGTAATGTCACTATAGTTACAGAGTTTGCTTAGTTAGATGATAATTGATCCGTGACGCTTGCAATATATTAGACGGTGTAAAAAACAGTGGCAGCAATGTTTAAAACCGAAAATACAAAAAGCCCATAGTCAAAACATCTCTCTATCAAAGAATTGTGGTTGTCACGGCGTATCCACACTGTTATAGTATGCATACACTGACATGACGTGAGACATGTATATGTGACAAAACTAAAAACAATTCTCTTTTAATAATTCAATGTTAAAATTAAAAATGACAGTATGTTGAAAGCTTGTTATTCACCACTAGATGGCAATATACTCATAATCAACATTGTCTACATAGAGAATGGTGTTCCCATTCTCACAATGACAGAAAAGCTCATCCAAAATGAATTATAATGAGCGTTCTTATTAATATTAATATAACTTTAGCTAAAATACATTAAATTATGAAAATTTTAAAATTTAAAATTTAAACATGATAATTAAGTGTGCACCGAGGAAAATTCACACATGGGTATATGTGAATAGGGCACCCAAAACCTACCATGAAAAAATTAGTATACATCCGCATGGATGCATATTAGGCCAAACAGCCATATTAAATAGCTAAAAGAAATAACAAAATAAAAAATTAATGATGAATGACCCCAATAATAAATTTGTGGTCCAGGTTTACCAGGATGTCAGATCAGGTTCACATAATAGTGGTTATTAGCCGTTATCAATTAATGCGTTGACATCTGTGTCAACGTTTAACCTGTAAGGGACATATGTTCTGACCCGATAAATCCAGGCCATTTCGAGTCTCGACAGTTCCCTCACTAGAGAGCTGCCCCTCCAGTGGGGATCAAACTTGTCTATACCCAGGAAGAGAGTGCCCTCCGGATTTCGATTGTGGTGCTGGTCGTAGTGTTGTGACACTGAATGGTTGGGGAAACCTGACTTGATGTTTGTAATATGCTCTCCCAACCTCACCTGCATAGAGCGTTTGGTTCTTCCTATGTACTGTTGCCCACATGGACATTCCAGGAGGTAGACTATGCCCGTTGAACTACAAGTGATAAACAGTTCTATTTTGTATTCAATGGACATACTGGTTGAAACAAAATTTAACGTTTTTTTACATTTGCTTCTATTCAAAGTGCAAACTTGACATCTCCGACATTGGTGGTATCCTGTAATGCCCCTCTGAAAGAATGATACTTTTTTGTTGGGAGGGTCAACCACATTAGGAGCTACTTTGTCCCTCAGAGACGGTACTCCTCTAAAAACCACCCGAGGGTTAGCAGGTAAAAAGGTCTTTAGGATCCTGTCACTACCCAATAAATGCCAATGCCTTTTTAATATTTTTTTAATGATATAATGTTGGGTAGAAAAGGTGGTAATGAAAGGTACTGTAGGCCCCACTTGGCTACTCTTAGGGATGGTTTCCAACAGCTGAGATCTGTCAGTGCCGGCCACCTCCCTAACTGTCTTCTCCAACATTTCTATATCATAACCCTTTTCAGATAACCTATCCTTGAGAATATTTGCCTGAATGTTAAAGTCCTCAAGAGTGGTACAGTTCCTTCTCATTCTGACGATTTGACTTCTGGGAACTGATTTCAACCAATTAGCATGATGGCAACTCCCTATGGGTATGAATGAGTTTCTGTCTGTCTTTTTAAAAATACGTTTTTGTCTTTAGCTGACCCTCCTCATTTCTTATTGTGAGGTCTAGGAAGTTGATCTCTTCTTGACTGGCTTCATGTGTAAAACGTATTCCTCTGTTGTTGACATTCAGGGCAGAAATAAATTCCTCCAATTGGGGTTTGGTGCCTGTCCATAGGAGGAGGACGTCGTCAATGTACCTAGCCCATAACTTGATGTGGGGGTTCAAGCCACTGTAGACGATGTCCTCCTCCCATTTGGCCATGAATAAATTGGCCAGACTCGGCGCATATTTCGCACCCATCGCGACACCGCGTATTTGTCTATAATAATTGTGGTTGAACCAAAAGTAGTTGTGGTTCACTGCATACTCGAGGAGCTCAATGAGATAATTTCTATGATTCAAAGAAAGATCAGAGAGGGTATCCAAGTAATATTTAACGGCAGAAATACCCATATCGTGTGGAATTATGGTGTATAATGAATTGACATCGGCCGTCACTAACCAGGTATTCTCATCGGTCTGCATTTGTGATAATATATTCATTACCTGTTTGGTATCCCTCAAGTATGAGGGCGTTTTGCGAACAAGGGGTTGGAGGAAAAAGTCTATATACTTGCCCACCCTGGACGTCACCGAGTCAATGCCACTGACTATTGGGCGTCCAGGGGGGCAAGTAAGACTCTTGTGAATCTTTGGGAGGCAATATAAAATAGGGACTCTTGGGGCCCTAGGGATCAAAAAGGACTGTTCCTTTTCATTAAGAATCCCTTGTTCAGAGCCTTGTTTTACCAGTAGCTCTAGTGAGTTTTTATATTGTATAACCGGGTTGCCCAATAAAGGTATATAGGTCTCTTGATCCTCCAGTAATTTGTTAGTTTCTTGGATATACATTTCTCGATCCATTAAAACAATCCCCCCCCCTTATCCGCAGGACGGATAACTATGTCCTTGTTGGAACACAAAGAATCCAATCCTTCCACTAATCTTTGGTCCATCCTATCATTGGCAACTTTAATAGTTTCCAAGTCCCTTAGTACTACATCCCGGAATACCCTTAATGGTGGTGCCAATGTTCCAGGAGGGTTCCAGGTAACATATTTCTGGTTGAGTCAGAACATGAGAACTCAAATTAAAGATACCTGCATCACTCATGTCCTCGCTTTTTTTGGACTCCCCCCCCCTCTGCACCCTCTTTGCCTTCTACCTGCCTTTTTACACCTTGTTTTGGCCTGGGAAAACCCCAATTTTCCTCAGAGGTGTTTACATACTGCCCTGACGGAAAGGCTCTTTATGGGCCTTGTCTATATAGTTCTTGAACTTGACTGACCTTTTTATAATCGTCAATCCCATATGTTCTCGGTCCATCTCTATCTCTTAAAGGGAAAAAATGGTTCCTCGTATCCGTTTCGCTATCATATTCGTAGTCATCCCTTCCCCTATCAGAATAATGCCGATTATTATGGTAAATTCTCTGCTCTGGATGTGATCCATAGTAATAGTTGTCATTATGATTTCTCACAATGCCTCTTTCCCTTCTAGGTGAGTCTTTGTATTGTTGGTACTGACCTGAGTGTTGCAACCCATTGTTCCGATCTGTATGACCTCCATTGTTTGCTTGTGACATTTTTATTCGACCATAATTTTGTCCCTGTTGTTGGTAGTTAGTTGCAGGGCCTAATGCCCTACTCGGGGATTGGTGAGGTCCTTTTTTACCTTTTTTACCAATTTTATTTTTTTGGGGAGTTTTTCCTGTTTCATTGCGTACCCAGGAATGGTTGTAACCTCTGACGGAATATCATCCCCTTGTACAATGGCTTCCATTCTAGAGTGGGTATCAGTTTGTTCATCTGCCATAAATTTTTTCTGCCACTCGAAAACCAGACTGGCCTGATAGTCCCCAAAATCCCTATTGTACTTTTTCCGTTTTTTTATTTTCTGTTCTTTTTCTTCCTTATCCAGAATTTTTAGTAAGTTGGAGGATCTGTCCTTGTATTCTTCACTCTCTTTGTGGGGTGACATAGTATCCTTAAGAGTTTTGATCTCACTATCAAGTTTACCTAGTTTACTCTTTTTTCTAGATACAAGGAATATGAGGAAATTGACTCCGGCCTCGTTGAAATACCGGAACCATTCCTCAAGTTCCAGATCCCCCTTTTGGGGGCTAACCTGCCACCTAAGGCTTCTGGGGACCATATTTAATTTTATATAGGTTTCCAGAAAGGCCACATCCCATTGGGTGTGAATTTCAGCAATCATCAGATTTTTCAATCTGACAAAAAGGCCACCCAGGTCGCCCTCTTTATACATTTGAAATACTCCATCGGTGTTAACCACCTTGGAGGCTCTATATTCAAACACGTCCATTTGAAAATAAAATCAAACTGGTATGTGTAAATTAACGTGACGTTATATAAACTTATTCAGTTCAGTGATTGACCTGCTGCAGTATGGTGTATCTAAAAAGTGCAAAATATAATGGAATAATACTGCGCTGGTCTAAGATGAATGGAATAAATTTGATCAAATTATACCATAAAAATAATGAAACTAATTAACAATAAATTGCTGCTGCAGCCAAAATGTTAGACGAACATTAAAGGCAATATATAGAAAAAAAAAGCTGCGCTGCATTAATGGTATAGCCTAAAAAATTTACTCTATACCCGTTAAGGATACTAAATGCATCAATAAGCAACCATATAGTGATTAAAGTTCAAGACAAACTTAAATAAAGTGACATGTGCATACAAAAATTTTAAAGAAGGGATGACTATGAATATGATAGCGAAACGGATACGAGGAACCGTTTTTTCCCTTTAAGAGATAGAGATGGACCGAGAACATATGGGATTGATGATTATGAAAAGGTCAGTCAAGTTTAAGAACTATATAGACAAGGCCCATCAAGAGCCTTTCCGTCAGGGCAGTGTGTAAACACCTCTGGGGAAAATTGGGGTTTTCCCAGGCCAAACCAAGGTGTAAAAAGGCAGGTAGAAGGCAAAGAGGGTGCAGAGGGGGGGGGGGAGTCCAAAAAAAGCGAGGACATGAGTGATGCAGGTATCTTTAATTTGAGTTCTCATGTTCTGACTCAACCAGAAATATGTTTGTTCAATAAAGGACTCAAATTTGCGCCCCCAAAGAAATTAAACAAATTCCAAACATACATGGATATACACCAGTATGTGAGACGTGTAAATATCAAACGATATTTTGCAGGTCTATCTATTTCTGACCGAGTAGAGACACAGCAGGCCCATACTCATTCAGGGCTTGCTAATGCCTCTACCTGGAACCCTCCTGGAACATTGGCACCACCATTAAGGGTATTCCGGGATGTAGTACTAAGGGACTTGGAAACTATTAAAGTTGCCAATGATAGGATGGACCAAAGATTAGTGGAAGGATTGGATTCTTTGTGTTCCAACAAGGACATAGTTATCCGTCCTGCGGATAAGGGGGGGGGGGATTGTTTTAATGGATCGAGAAATTTATATCCAAGAAACTAACAAATTACTGGAGGATCAAAAGACCTATATACCTTTATTGGGCAACCCGGTTATACAATATAAAAACTCACTAGAGCTACTGGTAAAACAAGGCTCTGAACAAGGGATTCTTAATGAAAAGGAACAGTCCTTTTTGATCCCTAGGGCCCCAAGAGTCCCTATTTTATATTGCCTCCCAAAGATTCACAAGAGTCTTACTTGCCCCCCTGGACGCCCAATAGTCAGTGGCATTGACTCGGTGACGTCCAGGGTGGGCAAGTATATAGACTTTTTCCTCCAACCCCTTGTTCGCAAAACGCCCTCATACTTGAGGGATACCAAACAGGTAATGAATATATTATCACAAATTCAGACCGATGAGAATACCTGGTTAGTGACGGCCGATGTCAATTCATTATACACCATAATTCCACACGATATGGGTATTTCTGCCGTTAAATATTACTTGGATACCCTCTCTGATCTTTCTTTGAATCATAGAAATTATCTCATTGAGCTCCTCGAGTATGCAGTGAACCACAACTACTTTTGGTTCAACCACAATTATTATAGACAAATACGCGGTGTCGCGATGGGCGCGAAATATACGCCGAGTCTGGCCAATTTATTCATGGCCAAATGGGAGGAGGACGTCGTCTACAGTGGCTTGAACCCCCACATCAAGTTATGGGCTAGGTACATTGACGACGTCCTCCTCCTATGAACAGGCACCAAACCCCAATTGGAGGAATTTATTTCTGCCCTGAATGTCAACAACAGAGGAATACGTTTTACACATGAAGCCAGTCAAGAAGAGATCAACTTCCTAGAGCTCACAATAAGAAAGGAGGAGGGTCAGCTAAAGACAAAAACGTATTTTAAAAAGACAGACAGAAACTCATTCATACCCATAGGGAGTTGCCATCATGCTAATTGGTTGAAATCAGTTCCCAGAAGTCAAATCGTCAGAATGAGAAGGAACTGTACCACTCTTGAGGACTTTAACATTCAGGCAAATATTCTCAAGGATAGGTTATCTGAAAAGGGTTATGATATAGAAATGTTGGAGAAGACAGTTAGGGAGGTGGCCGGCACTGACAGATCTCAGCTGTTGGAAACCATCCCTAAGAGTAGCCAAGTGGGGCCTACAGTACCTTTCATTACCACCTTTTCTACCCAACATTATATCATTAAAAAAATATTAAAAAGGCATTGGCATTTATTGGGTAGTGACAGGATCCTAAAGACCTTTTTACCTGCTAACCCTCGGGTGGTTTTTAGAGGAGTACCGTCTCTGAGGGACAAAGTAGCTCCTAATGTGGTTGACCCTCCCAACAAAAAAGTATCATTCTTTCAGAGGGGCATTACAGGATACCACCAATGTCGGAGATGTCAAGTTTGCACTTTGAATAGAAGCAAGTGTAAAAAAACTTTAAATTTTGTTTCAACCAGTACGTCCATTGAATACAAAATAGAACCGTTTATCACTTGTAGTTCAACGGGCATAGTCTACCTCCTGGAATGTCCATGTGGGCAACAGTACATAGGAAAAACCAAATGCTCTATGCAGGTGAGGTTGGGAGAGCATATTACAAACATCAAGTCAGGTTTCCCCAACCATTCAGTGTCACAACACTACGACCAGCACCACAATCGAAATCCGGAGGGCACTCTCTTCCTGGGTATAGACAAGTTTGATCCCCACTGGAGGGGCAGCTCTCTAGTGAGGGAACTGTCGAGACTCGAAATGGCCTGGATTTATCGGGTCAGAACATATGTCCCTTACGGGGTTAAACGTTGACACAGATGTCAACGCATTCATTGATAACGGCTAATAACCACTATTATGTGAACCTGATCTGACATCCTGGTAAACCTGGACCACAAATTTATTGATGGGGACATTCATCATTAATTTTTTATTTTGTTATTTCTTTTAGCTATTTAATATGGCTGTTTGGCCTAATATGCATCCATGCGGATGTATACTAATTTTTTCATGGTAGGTTTTGGGTGCCCAATTCACATATACCCATGTGTGAATTTTCCTCGGTGCACACTTAATTATCATGTTTAAATTTTAAATTTTTAAATTTTCATAATTTAATGTATTTTAGCTAAAGTTATATTAATATTAATAAGAACGCTCATTATAATTCATTTTGGATGAGCTTTTCTGTCATTGTGAGAATGGGAACACCATTCTCTATGTAGACAATGTTGATTATGAGTATATTGCCATCTAGTGGTGAATAACGAGCTTTCAACATACTGTCATTTTTAATTTTAACATTGAATTATTAAAAGAGAATTGTTTTTAGTTTTGTCACATATACATGTCTCACGTCATGTCAGTGTATGCATACTATAACAGTGTGGATACGCCGTGACAACCACAATTCTTTGATAGAGTGATGTTTTGACTATGGGCTTTTTGTATTTTCGGTTTTAAACATTGCTGCCACTGTTTTTTACACCGTCTAATATATTGCAAGCGTCACGGATCAATTATCATCTAACTAAGCAAACTCTGTAACTATAGTGACATTACAAACCATTAAGGGCAAGCGATCCCTATTCAAAGATGGCGGATTCGCAAGCCAGGTCACAGGACGTCAGAACAGGGCGGTCCTTGAATGTTACGAAAGAATATGTAGTGGCGAGTCAGCACGCCGCTCATGCCCCTGGAGGAAATCTGCCATAGGACGAAACAGCGTAGGGAGGAGCGGCGTGCTGACGCCATTACTGTGTGTACCTCACTGCCATCCGGAAGGAGCGAGTGGTACAAGAGAGCCGGCCGGCTTATTATATACAAACGCCTACTATTATTCTACCAAATGTGAGTGAGACTGACATTTTTTTATTAAACACCTTATGTTAGCAATACTGCTCCATGTCGATTCTTTTTTTCTTTGGAATTAATGTCTACACGGTGATCCGTTGAGAGTGGTATTGTGGAGGTAAAGGAGAGCAATATTGTGACCTGAGATCAGAAGACCCTCTGTTTGCTGGATTGACCGATTACCATCTGGGCCGCGGAGCCATATGTGTATCTGATCTCTGTATAGGGAAAAGCAAAGGAAGAGGCGCCTCTGAGTGTAGATGTTTAAGCGTAATTTAATGTAAAAAAGAGTACATATAACTCACATTTTAGAGGTTAAAATAGACTTTGTACAGGTTTCTTTACGGGTGATCGTCAGTTCCGTCACTTGTAGTTGTCCTACTGCTGGGCACTTGTGCTGAGCAAAGCTGTCTCTCACTGCCGTGTGGAGTTGAGGCCGGCGGCGGTGGGGAGAAAAACTTATGAGCCAGTCAAACAAAGTGGAGGTGTTATTGGCAGTATGGTGGTACTGATGACGTCACTGGATATTTGCGACGCGTTTCCTAAGCGTTCGAACTGCGATGGTGTGGCAGTCGCGCTCCTTTATCAAGCTGTTTGTTATGGGAGAAAGGAAGCTAAATTTATAGGGGGGAGGGGGGGAGTGGCAGGGGGCGTGTGGGGACGCTGGAGGGGGCAGGGCTAAGTGGTGGGGGTGTGAGAATTGATATAGGGCAAGATGCTGGTAAAGGCAATATGAGGGGGCGGGGAAGTGCGGCGGGGTGCGTCCTATTTTGTACATGAAGGCAAGGAGCGTTTAGACGTGGAGCCTGTGACGTGCAGGGGGCGTGTAGCAGGGCCGAGACGTTATATATAACGTCCATATATATTTATTGTTTTACCATTGTTGCATAATATCAAGGAATTGTTTTACTCAGAATTGCACATTTTTCTCCTTGTATACTGTATAGGGATCCTGTCTCTCTGGTAAGCAGGATATAGATAAGAGGTGGTGGCTTTCATCTATTTCTGCTACTTGGACACGATCTCCCTGAGGACACTTTCAGCACTTTCTTTTTCTGGCATTTGAAGTTTGCACGGAATTTGGATACTTCTGAATTTTTTCTTGGGACTTTTCATGTGGATTGCACTTTAAAATTTTTGTATGCACATGTCACTTTATATAAGTAACATGTGTGCCAAGTTTCATGTTAATATCTTTAGCCGTTTGGACGTGATGCTGGAACATACATACATACACACACACACGTTGAGTTTTATATATATAGACTAGCTGAATACCCGGCGTTGCCCGGTCTTCCTATCTTAACCTTTTGGGGAGGAAAATCATAGTAATATAAATATACCCATCTTTTATATAAGGGTGTAGGTAAGGGTTAATTTAACTGTCATATATTTTTATTTGGCATATAAGTAATATGTGTACCAGGTATTATTGAAATATCTCCAGGCGTACAGAAGTTATGTGGGAACATACATTTCCCATTGATTTGCATGGGACTTTAAACAAAAACCCCAACCCTCACAAATGGGGGTAGTTAAGGGATAAATTAACTATCCTATAGTTTAAGTGGACATATAAGTAACATGTGACCAAGTGTTATCGAAATATCTACAGCCGTTTGGAAGTTATGAAGTAACATGTATTTCCCATAGAGTTGAATGGGACTTTAACGGAAAACCCCGACCATGGCAAATGGGGGTGGGTAAGGGTTAAACCACCTATCCTATGTTTGTTGCTGACATATTAATAACATGTGTGCCAAGTTTCATGTTAATATCTTTAGCCATTTTTACGTGATGCTGGAACATGAAGTAACATGTATTTCCCATAGAGTTGAATGGGACTTTAAAGAAAAACCCCGACCATGGCAAATGAGGGTGGGTAAGGGTTAAACCACCTATCCTATGTTTGTTGCTGACATATAAGTAACATGTGTGCCAAGTTTCATGTTAATATCTTTAGCCATTTGGACGTGATGCTGGAACATGAAGTAACATGTATTTCCCATAGAGTTGAATGGGACTTTGAAGAAAAACCCTGACCATGGCAAATGGGGGTGGGTAAGGGTTAAACCACCTATCCTATGTTTGTTGCTGACATATAAGTAACATGTGTGCCAAGTTTCATGTTAATATCTTTAGCCGTTTGGACGTGATGCTGGAACATGAAGTAACATGTATTTCCCATAGAGTTGAATGGGACTTTGAAGAAAAACCCCGACCATGGCAAATGGGGGTGGGTAAGGGTTAAACCACTTATCCTATGTTTGTTGCTGACATATAAGTAACATGTGTGCCAAGTTTCATGTTAATATCTTTAGCCGTTTGGACGTGCTGCTGGAACATACATACACACACGTTGAGTTTTTTATATATATATATATATATATATTGTTTGTGGCCCCCAGGGCCACAAATGATATATACCGTATTTATCGGCGCTGCCATGGAGGGGACAGGGAGGGGGCAGGACGAGCACCGTCAGATTACATGAAGAGAATCTCATGTTTACTTGTATTAAAGAGGCCACAGAGTAAACAAGAGATTCCCCTTCGAGGCTGCAGATGGGCATCGATCAGGCTGCACTGATGGCAATGGTAAGGCTGCATTCATGGCACATGTGAGGCTGCATTGGTTGCAATGGTAAGACTGCATTGGTTGCAATGGTAAGGCTGCATTGGTTGCAATGGTAAGGCTACATCCATGGCACATATAAGGCTGCATTCATGGCACATGTGAGGCTGCATTTATGGCACATGTGAGGCTGCATTGGTTGCAATGGTGAGGCTGCATTGGTTGCAATGGTAAGGCTGCATTGGTTGCAATGGTAAGGCTGCATTTATGGCAATGCTATGACTGCATTCATGGCAATGGTAAGGCTACATTCATGGCAATGGTAATGCTGCATTCATGGCAATGGTAAGCGTGTGCGTGTTATACGCCAATAAATACGGTATATCCAAATAACACGCCCAAGCTCATCCTTAGTCCTGAGCAGCGCTCTGGGATTCGTTGGGGCCACAAAATAAATATATACAGTGTAACGGTCACCACCGTTTATGATATTCCCATTCCATCAACCACGACAGCTTATCTGACACTCCACAATCTAGCAGACACGATCCATCCCATTTCCCAGAATGAACAAGAAACACACAGCTCTGTTCTCTGGTTTCAAAATGTATGAATAAACTTTAATGATTCCTTCTCAGCTTTTTATGCAGTTAAAAGCATGTTACAGTAATCAAAGGAACTCTCCACTCACACATCACACAATGGGGCTTCAATCACATTCTACAGACTTTTCGGCACCGTTTTGACACAATTAACATGACCTAATTACTACACCTGAGAAGTCAGACGTTATGACTCTCACCTGCTATTCCTATCACATAGTATCATCAATAGACTTTTCACACAAACACATTCCTTGACTTACAGTTTTTCTCTATTGTTTTGGCTCATTTCTTGAAACAGAAATTACATTCTCAAAACTCTAAGATCATTTGGCAAAACAGTCTTACAGTTTAGCACAACACTATAACTCAGGTGCAAAAGCTCACATCTCTCCCAAAACTATTCACTCTTGCTTCAAAACCGTATTCATTTCCCATATAAAGAGTCAGTGCCCTCAAAATGGCAAATATTCTTCTCAATTGCTTTGGCTCATTTCTTGATACAGACCGGACATTCTCGGCTCTCTTGGTACTTTTGCCAAAATAACCCGGATGGTTCGGCACAACACCATGGTTCACCTTCAAAAGTTCATATCTTTCCCAAAACAGTTCACTCATGTGTCAAAACTAAATTTCTTTCTCATTCAAATAGTCAGTGCCCCCAAAATGCTTCATCCCTTTGGCATTGTGTAAGCACTTCAAGTCAAAATGTTTCGATGTTTTCTCTCTATGGCAGAGGACCATTGAAATATCCCTCATGTCCACCTGTCAGTCTTAGCCCAGTCCTTCATTGACAATGGTTACTGTACAGTTTTTGTCTAGCTAATTGAATACAATTGTGTATAAAACTGAAAAAAAAAGAAAAGATTTTAGGGTAAGAGTCGCCTCCAAGGTTTGACATCACACATTGCACTCATACTGGCAAGGAAAATTTACTTTACAGTATTGTAACCATTATCATTCACACACAAAGTACCGTATTTATCGGCGTATACCGCACACTATTTTGCCCTGAAAATCAGGGCAAAATCGTGGGTGCGCGGTATACGCCGATACCCGCTTTCCCGACACGAGTTTGAATACTGCGTCGGCATATACCGAGCGCAGTACACTCGTGTATCTTCGGGCAGTCTGGGCGCCTCTCACACTGACGTCCTGAGCGTACAGGACGTCAGCACGAGAGTTGCCGAGCCTGCCCGACGATACACGAGTGTACTGCGCTCTGAATATGTCGGCGCAGTATTCAAACTCGGCGCGGGAAACAAGCGGGGAGGACGCGAGGACGCCGCAGAAGGACGCCGGACCCGACGAAGAGGACACCCGAAGCCGCAGATGGACGCCGGACCCGACGAGGCCGCCGATGGACGCTGCGCAAGACACCAAAACTGTAAGTAAAAAAAAAAACGTTTTTTTCCACAGGATTTGGGGCAACTTTAGGGGTGCGCTGTATACGCGGGAGCGCGTTATACCGCGATAAATACGGTAACTTCAATACTTCAGAGTAAAAAGAAAATGTATACAGCATAATATATATGGAAATATAAAAACACAAACATGAAACAAGGAAAATTCAATTTAGCCTACAATGCTGTAAATAAAGCTGGAGTTTTACAACTACTGTAACATCTCTTCACTGGTCGCTGTCCTCACCCTCCCTCTCCTGCCCACCGTCCTCACCCTCCTGCCCACCATCCTCACCCTCCCTCTCCTGGCCACTGTCCTCACCCTACCTCTCCTGTCCACTGTCCTCACCCTCCTGCCAATCCACACGCTGCTGTCTGTCTGGCCACAGATTTTTATCAACATCACAGCGTATATTCTCCCTTGCGATGCAACGAGGGAAGAAACGGCGTGCATGTTGCAACCATCCCCTACACTGATCTCCTGTAATATCCTCACAGGCAGCGTCCATTGTATGGATCAGGGACCTCTGATCTTGAGCCCGATGCTCATACACTCTCCACCTCCAAGCGGAGAAAAACTCCTCAATAGGATTGAGGAAAGGAGAGTAAGGTGGTAGGAACACCATATCCATCCTTGGATGAGCAGTGAACCAGGCCCTGATAAGCGGGCCATGGTGAAAATTCACATTGCCCCATACAATTATATTTTGTGGTAGGTGAGGCCCTATGAGACCTCTCTTATTTTCAGGGATCAAATCCAAATGAAGGTGGTCCAAGAAGATGAGGAGCTTCTGTGTATTGTATGGGCCAAGACTGGGGATGTGAGTGGCCACACCATTCTCAGAAATGGCAGCACACATAGTTATATTGCCCCCTCGCTGGCCTGGGACATCCACCGTGGCCTGGTGGCCAATAAAATTACGGCCACGTCTTTGGCCCTTGGCCAGGTTGAAGCCAGCCTCATCCACATACACGGGTATGTGAGAGGTCTCGTTTCCTTCCAGTGCCATTATTCTCTACAATAGAGTATAAAAAGAAAACATCAAATCAGTCATACAGAAGAGTCATACACTAGAGTTACAGACAGCTACATAGGAATGTTCTATGTTCCACAAGTTCAATATACTACTGGCCAGTATTCCAGTGGTTCCAAACCTGGGGTACATGTTCTTCTCAGAATTGGGGACCCAGTCGAATACTGGGGCCCCGCCACAGCTTTAAATTTTCCGGGCCAACATGGTCTGGGAACCAGGAACACCGCGTGGCACGCGCACCCCTGTCTGGTAGGCCATCTCGCCCGGGGGCCGTGATGTGTGGTCACAATAAAGGTGGGTGCCACCTCAGGAAAAGAACCCCGCCTCAATGGCGTCTGCTCCAGAAGTACCCTCCCCCAGCATGCCCCGCGAGAGAAACTCCCTCCCGATTGGCTGCTGGCAAGAGGCACCCCAGCCTGGACTCCACTGTCGCCCCGGGGTGGTATGACACCCCAGCAACCACAGAATGGACCCGCAGCACAGCCCAGCTGAAACAGAGACCCTTTGTAAAATTGCAATCAGAATCAGAGTCAAATACACTCTGATTATCCCTTAACTTTTACAGTAATAGCACCGGTACTTGGAAGTACACAAGCGCTACATCTACAATATTTTTCTTGTCATTGTTAGTATCATACGTAACATCCCACTGAGGTAAGATACTGTCATACTGTAGGCCTATCACACACACTAAACGAATATGTAAATGAATAAACATATTTGTTGCTCTATGCACAGTGTCCTGTCCTATACATTATATAATTCCATCATTGATTGTGAGGCCATGGTTGATGACATGGTCTATAATTGTGGCCCGAATTTCATCAGGGACAGCATGGTGTCTTCGTGCTCCTCGGCCTCTTCCCCCTATTCCACCATCACACACCCTTACTCCTCCTCCTCCTCTTCTTCTTCCTCGAGCAGACAGTTGCCATTGTTCATTTACTTGGCCAGGTGCCTCCATGTTCAGAAATTGTACTGTTCCTGCATGGTCAAGCTCTATATATACATGTTTGTCAGCATTCACAATCATGGACAGCACCTGTCAGGTACAGTAACTAAACATACTGTTTGGTCATCTGAGACCAACTCAAACTCCTCCTTCGTTAGTCAAGTTCTAGTTGCACCCGACTGTCAATTGCTGTAATCATTTTATCAAATGTTCCAAGAGATTCATATGGTATTCATGGTATTATGTTCCTGAATAATTTTGACAATTGAACAGACTATTGTGCATGTGATGACTTAAACAATGAAATGACGCTGACCTGTTTTGGAGAGAACGACCATTAGACTGAAGAAATGACAATCAGTTTAGATCAACAAGATCTATTCAATTGGAAATTGTGCTAAATGTAGGCTACTTGTACTAAATCATTTGAAAGATGTACTAAGACATGGAGACATGTACTGGGACATTTGCAATTTGATGAAATGAATGAGAAATGCCATTCAGTTGTGAACAATTGCGAAGTGGTTTGGAGATTTGTCCATGTTGTTTTGAGAATGTCATTTCTGTTTCAAGAAATGAGCCAAAACAATAGAGAAAAACTGTAACATAATTGACATGCTAATTCCCTACCCCTGAAAGGAGACATCTGACCTTCCAGACTTAATCAGTACAATAGACACAACACAGTATTAGCATCACACAATGGACAATGGAATGTCTTTTAGGAGCCTATTGACCTGTTGAGTTCAGAACAACTTGTAATATTTCAAGATATCCTGCAATACATGAATCATCAGTAATGTCCCATCTCATGTAATTTTTAATGAATATTTCTCAGTTACCCTATGCCCAAAAGGGGCACAGGATGACCCTAGACCCAAGAGTCATTAGTGACGCTGGCACAGGAGTACCCCACATCCTTCAAAAGTCTCTGGGTGTCCCGGGCCATTCTGGGAACCCCAAACGGGTTGACTCCGAAGTTAGTCAGTAGTTCCAGTCCTCCAATGCTGGTATCCATACCATACCCCAAATAAATTGCTCCAAACAGAGCATTACTCACCCAGCCAACCTCTGCCTCTTTCAGAGAACATGCCTGCCACTGGGGAGAGGCCTGGGCTGGCCCTTCTCCCTGAAGTCCTTTCAGCCGCTGGATAGACAGGGTGACTGGGCTCAGTCCATCATGCTGTTGGGGATCTGGGCCAACTGGCCACCATCCCTGGGGTATACCAGTGGAGACTGAAGTCCCATCCATGGGTGGTAGGTGAAAATCCCCTGGTGCTTGCAAAGCAAAGCTGACATCCTCCTGTCTCAGTGCCGCACCATTTTCTGGGGTTGTGTCAGTGAAGACTGAAGTCCCATCCACTACCACAGGAACTCCGTCTTCCGTTAGTTGAGAGCAGAGGCTCGTGGCACTCTGCTCTGTTGCCAGCTCTTCTGCTGGGTTGCTGTGAGGGGAGACCACAGTCCCATCCCCCGATATCAGCTCAAGCTGTAGTTGTGTGCAGCGGTCAGCAGCATCCTGCCCTGCTGCCAGTGATTCAGCTGGGGGTAAAAGCTTTACCACCTCAGCTTGTTGCTGGAGAGAGGGGCCAACTGCCCCGGCTCCCTGTAACTCCACACCATCCGCTTCGGCTTTAGGGATAGCAATCTCCATATTTTCCACTGCCGATTCATCAGCCAGGATTTCAGAGCTGTCATCTGAAATTTCCTCATAGTCCCAGGCAACAGGAGCCCCACCCTGCTGCTGAGCAGTGTCTAGCAGCTGGCTGTAGGCGATCTCCAGCTCCCATTCCTGAATGGCCAGAAACTCCAAATCTTCCTGTAACCAGTGCCCTTCCGAGACATTCAATTTTTCCTCTCTGTGTTCCATTATGTCCTCCAAGTGCCACTCCCCATCATCCCCGAAGTCAGGATCACTGGACATCCTCCAATACAATAGTCCCAGGCCATCATAGTCAAAGCCTTCCGTGGGGCTGTCATCCGCTGACCACAGGCACTCTTGGGCTACATACCACTGGAGGGCTCTGTAGCTTTCGTCCAACCGCATCTCTGCCCGGATCAGCCTGCTTAACTCTGCTGTCCACTCCTGCTTCGGTTGTTCCCCCAACAACGGCATTCGTACGTCATACTGCGGCCAGCACCTTACATGGATGGAGGGGAGGACATTCCCCTGGTGTTGCTGCTCAAGAGCTAGCGCTTCCTTCCAGAGTTGGCAACAAATCACATCCGACCATCTCAGCAGGGCCTCCTCTGATACTGGTCCTCTGTGCTGTATCCGCATCTCTTCTAACCTCCTTCTGAATTCCTCTTCCATGGAGACTGGTATCTGCACCTCTCCTCTCTCTTGAGTTGGTGCTGCTGTGTCTTCTGCTGCTGCAGCACCTCTTTGATGTAGCCAAGTGTCATCCACAGCCGCTATAACCAGGTCTATGATCTCCGGAGGAGGATTAGGACCATACTGTGCCCGTCCACGTTTAACAGCCCGATCAAAACTTTCTTCCTCGGGTGTCCTGTCTGTTATGCTGGGCCTTTCAGCTCTATCCATTTCGACAAGTTGTGCGATAATGTCCCTTTTCTTACGGTTTCTGGCCGGTCTGCCCCGGCTCTCCAGTAAGTCCATGAGGGAAGAGAGCTTCAGACGTTCATACTGTGTCTCCATTGTCCTGTGTCCTTGTAGCAGTTCCTCTGGTGATGGAATTATCCCACTGCTGTGCCACCACTGTAACGGTTACCACCGTTTACGATATTCCCATTCCATCAACCACGACAGCTTATCTGACACTCCACAATCTAGCAGACACGATCCATTCCATTTCCCAGAATGAACAAGACACGCACAGCTCTGTTCTCTGGTTTCAAAATGTATGAACTAACTTTAATGGTTCCTTCTCAGCTTTTTATGCAGTTACAAGCATGTTACAGTAATCAAAGACCACCCACACATCACACAATGGGGCTTCAATCACATTCTACAGACTTTTCGGCACCGGTCTGACACAATTAACATGACCTAATTTCTACACCTGAGAAGTCGGACGTAATGACTCTCACCTGTTATTCCTATCACATAGTATCATCAATAGACTTTTCACACAAACACATTCCTTGACTTAACATAATTGACATGCTAATTCCCTACCCCTGAAAGGAGACATTTGACCTTCCAGACTTAATCAGTACAATAGACACAACACAGTATTAGCATCACACAATGGACAATGGAATGTCTTTCAGGAGCCTATTGACCTGTTGAGTTCAGAACAACTTGTAATATTTCAAGATATCCTGCAATACATGAATTATCAGTAATGTCCCATCTCATGTAATTTATAATTAATATTTCTCAGTCACCCTATGCCCAAAAGGGGCACAGGATGACCCTAGACCCAAAAGTCATTAGTGATGCTGGCACAGGAGTACCCCACATCCTTCAAAAGTCTCTGGGTGTCCCGGGCCATTCTGTTACATACAGTATATCCAAATTACACGCCCAAGCTCATCTCTTCACCACACACATCCACAAAGGCAAGAGAATTCTTGTTGGGCAGTGTATTAGTGCTCAGACGAACACACTTAGACCAAATTTTAATGGTTCAAAGAATGACAGGCAAAATAGTCGGCCCTCACACAATGGTAAGGCTGCATTCATGGCACATGTGAGGCTGCATTTATGGCACATGTGAGGCTGCATTTATGGCACATGTGAGGCTGCATTGGTTGCAATGGTGAGGCTGCACTGGTTGCAATGGTAAGGCTGCATTCATGGCAATGGTAATGCTGCATTCATGGCAATGGTAATGCTGCATTCATGGCAATGGTAATTCTGCATTCATGGCAATGGTAAGCGTGTGCGTGTTATACTCCGATAAATACGGTATATCTAAATAACACGCCCTTTGTCCTGAGCAGTGCTCTGGGATTCGTTGGGGCCACAAAAGAAATATATACAGTATATCCAAATAACATGCCCATGGTCATCTTTTCACCACATACAGCCACAAAGGCAAGAGAATTCTTGTTGGGCCGTGTATTACTCCTCGGACGAACACATTTAGACCGAATTTTAATGGTTCAAAGAATGTCAGGAAAAACATTCCTCACACATGTTCACTTCATCAAATCTGGCCCTCTTTGAAAAAAGTTTGGACACCCCTGCTCTAGTATATAGGTGTCTAATACATTATTTTTGTCAGTGTAGGGCGAGGTTGGCGTTTCCAGCAGGGACAGCATTTAGCGACACAAATCGCTACCTAACAGGTCCACAAAAGTCTTTTCAAGCACTGGTATAGGTGTGCTACTTGCTCTGCATTGCAGTACATGAGAGTGTGTAATATAGGGTGACCAGACATCCCCAGTTTCAGGGGACAGTCCCCTGATTGAGGACACTATCCCCGGACCAAGTCTGTCCCTGGTTTTGTCCCCAGATTGGATTTAATAGGGGGCAGGGGCAATTTCAATGACAAACAGTGCAGATTTAAAATATTTTTGTTTTAAATTACACCCCCCCCCGCTCCGCCGTGCCTACTAGCATAGGGGGGTTGTATTTTTCACATTATCTGTGCCCCTTTCTGATGATCATGTGCTGGTCGGAGCAGAGGGAATATTTCTTCAGTTTCGGGGCGCATGCCCATTCAGCTTCGCTCGCATGTTGTTCTGCCTTAGCTCAAATCCTGGCCAGCCACCTGCCTATCTCCTTGCCTTCCCTGGCGGAGTGATCTTCCTCTGCTCCCCATTCAGTAGTAGCCGGGGCCCGAAGAGTAAGACTTGAGAGGCTGTGAAGCGGGCGGTGACGGGCAGAGAGTCGCTGATTGTTGCCATTACTAGTAAAGAAAAAATATGTCCCCGGATTTAATTTTAAAAATCTGGTCACCTTAGTGTAATACATTCATATATTTTTTGTCAGTGTAGGGCGAGGGTGGCGTTTCCAGCAGGGACAGCGTTTAGCGATACAAATCGCTACCTAACAGCACCACAAAAGTCCTTTCAAGCACTGGTATAGGTGTGCTACTTGCTGTGAACTGCAGTATATAGGTGTAGTATACACTTATTATATACTTTCGAATATAGAAAGCATATTATAGTGGATTTGTATTGTGCAGCATTGTGACTGGCGGTGTATTTGGTTACTGCTGGATTTTTGCCTCTTTCGCTGCGTTTCCCCTGCTACACACATAAAAAAAAAATCCTGAAAAAAGGTTTCAGAACTGGTAAAATAAACCCCAAAACAACAGATTTTGTTATATACCTTCTTCTACATATACTGCGCTTCTCTAGAGACTTTTGTCAGGGTCATTTAAAAAATGACAGGCAGAGGAAGAGGCAGGCCCTTCCACAGGGGTGGTAGGGGTAGGGCAGGAGCACCAGGCTGGAGCCAAAGTGGGAAGTGGCACAATGTTCGTTCGATTACGTCAAAGGACACACCAGACTTGGTTGAGTGGCTCGCCACCAACACCACCACCACCACCATATACCCTCCGCTTGAGTCACAGGAATTATTTTCCGATCCATCAGAAGACATTTCGGATGTGCAGCCATTCTTGTCATTGGATCAGGAAGAGGAGGTAGCAACAGCCCGCACTCAGCAGTCTGATGATAGTACTCAGACCAGCCCAAGGAGGTTGGTGCCCCGCTGTTGCTGCCTACTCCGAAATCTCTACTGTTAGTGATGGGGAAGGTGACGTTGATGATGAGGTGTCTACAGATGTCACGTGGGTGCCCACAAGAGAGGAAGAGGAGGGGAGTTCAGAGGGAGAGATGGACCAACATATAGGGAGGAGAAACAGGCCGAACTTACATTGCACAGGAGGGACAAAGCAGACTCCTAATGTATCAGGAGCGAGCCATCAACCATGTACGGTCACATCTGGCGCTCCCAGGATGCCGGCCCATGGCTCCGCAGTGTGGGCTTTTTTTAACGTGTCCGCTGCAGACAATAGTGTTGCCATCTGCAGCCTTTGCAGTCAACGCATAAGTCGCGGTAAGCCCAACACTCACCTAGGGACGACCACCTTAAGAAGGCACCTGGCCTCCCATCACCGAGCCCAGTGGGAGCAACGCCATCAGAACCCACAAAGCAACACTCCAGGCTCTCACCGTCCAGCCTCTTCTTCTGCTTCTCCTTCCCCTCTATGCTCACAATTGTCCTCCACTCCACCTTCCATCATGCCTTCCTCACGTTTTTCTGTAAAAAGGCAGGCTTCCGTGGTCCAAATGTTCGATCGTAAAAAAACGATGACGCCGGATAACCCTCTTGCCCAACGGTTGACCGCTGGCTTGTCGGAACTGATAGCACGCCAACTACTGCCATATAAACTGGTGGAGTTGGAGGCCTTTCGAAAATTTGTGGCCATTGGAACACCACAATGGAAGGTCCCAGGAAGGAAATTCATGCACACTTCTGTGGCCATTTGATGAGATCACCAAACTGGTCAGTCGCACCCAGGGCACCATCAGTGACATCGTACCTTACGCCTTCTTTCTGGAGCGTGCATTGCGTCGTGTCATTGATCAAGCCATCAAGGAGCAGGAAGATGAGGGAGGCCCGGAGTGACAGGACAAAAAGGACAAAATAACGGAGGGCTGGGCATGACTGGGTGATGAGTAGGACAACAGAGGGTTAAGAAAGGAAGTAGGTGTTTCAGGGGAGTGGCCGTAGGAAGTCTGGTGGGCTGGGGAGGAGGAGCCCTTTATAAGGGGGGCGGGGGTGCACGTGGGACACTCGAGAAAGTTTAGCACGCTGGGAGGCAGGTTTTTCCCACCCACCCTCCCTGTTTTTGTTTTATGTTTGGTGTTGTGCGTTTGTTTTCTTTTCTTTCAGGTTCGGAGGAGGGGTTGTCACGACAGTGTTGGCGGTGTCTTTTGGTCTTTGATGGTGACAGTTAACAGATGGAATGGAAATAGTGGGGGGCTCATCGGTGGGATGGACCCCCTTATGGTGTTATTCCAGTGGAACGGTGTCCGCTGGAATATGGTTATGGTGC
This sequence comes from Rana temporaria, assembly GCF_905171775.1. NCBI lineage: Eukaryota > Metazoa > Chordata > Amphibia > Anura > Ranidae > Rana > Rana temporaria. Next base: position 352,065,720 of record NC_053490.1, read on the forward strand.
ACTGCGGGGTAAAAAGGGGATGTCGGCTGGGGGCCGGGTATGGTAATGGTACCGCAGTGTAATGGTAAAAAGAAAGGTTTAAGTGGGGTTGCTGTCAAAGACCAAATTAGACGGGTGTTAATAAAGTTATTTTGGTTAAATGTTAAAGCGGTGGTTCACCCTGATTTTACACATTAGGTCTATGCAATTAGTAGGCAATGACAGTAACCACACCATTTTTTTTTTTTTTTTTAAGTCCTCCTTACCTCCTTTTCAGCAGCCGTCTGTGTCCTGTCACTCAAAATCCCCCGCGGGAAATGGGCGTGTAAGTCCATTCTCCCCGTCCTGTCAATCAATCTCTTACACTCCTCCGGAGAAGCGCTGGACAACGGGGCGTGAGCTTGTGACGCCGGCCGTTGTTTTGGCATCAGTGTAGTGTTGACGGCGACGCTCGCCGTCAACACTGCACATGCGCGGGATAGAGCGGTGAATGCTGGGAGGCCAGCATTCACTGTATCCCGGAAGAAGACCCTGTCGGCTTCAAAGAGCCCACAGGTAAGATGGAAACGTCGATCGCCTGTGAATATAACATCTTCTTTTCAGAATTACATCGCTTACGCCGGCTCTAGGAGTGGGACACCCTGGTAGTGCGGGAGTACAGGTAAGCCCTGAGGATTACTGCACAAAAAAAAAAAACGATATCCCGCCGAACCCCCGCTTTAATGAATAAAGTTTTGGATTACTTGGAATTATTTAATTTGATTTAAATATTTAATTTTGGTTTGAAAAATAAAATAGGCTGTTGTGGCCATTTTACTCCAACTTCTGTGTCGATCTCGTTAATGGAAAAATGGGGGAAGGTTTAAAGAATAGGGGGTTTTAAAAGGTTTGAGTAAAAGGTTGGGCTAGCTAATCTACACTAGTCAAGGAAGTTGCAATGCTGAATAAATTCCCAGGGGGGCTACTCCGCCTGAGACAAGTCAACAACGGGAGTCTGAAGAGGAGAATGGTGCCGGGGCGGAGGAGGAGGAGCAAAAAGAGCATGCTTTAAACCTTTCTGGGATCCCTGGTGTTGTCCGTGGATGGGGGGAAGAGAACGAGGACGACATTATCCTGGATGATGAGCAGGAGCCAGGCCAGTACAGCTCTTCCAGTTTAGTGCAAATGGGGGCCTTCATGCTCCGGTGTTTTAAAAGCATAAAGGGCAAGGACCAGTACTGGGTGGCAACGTACTTAGACCCCCGGTACAAACAAAACATGGCGGTAATGTTACCACCATAACAGACAGGGCAGGCCCAAGACATTGTGCCGCCTGGGCCCAAGAATGAAATGCTGCCCCCCCCCAAAAAAAAACACGCCCACATTCATTATTTTTATATCATGACAACTAAAATTTAATTTATCAGAAAATCGTATAAAAAAATGTTTCCTGCCAACGCTATGGGCGTATTTGCGGCGCATTTCGGCCGCTAGAGGGCGGATTTAACCCTCGTTAGCGGCCGAGAAGAACTTGGAAGAACTTGTCCGGACACGTTGTACGCGAGTGCTAGGCCGCACGTACGCCCAAGCTTAGCGATGCGAGAGGTTAACTCCCTCGTTGCCGGACAGTTCAAACACAGTGCTAAACACTCTTCGCTCTTTAATAAATAGTCACCCACTTTCAATGGAGTACCAAATTATTATTCGTCGCCACTCTAGTTGGAGTGGGTAAAGTGCCCCCGGGACAGACCACTCTCACAAGCCTGGCAGCCGAAGTGTCACTTAGAATTTGCTGGGAGAAACAGATTTCTCTCACAGACCTGGCTCTAAGGCCTCTGCCACAGGCCAATTACTTTAGGTGAGCTAGATGGATAAATGGAGCGAATCCTCCCAGTAGGTTTTAGCATAGGTCACCAGATGACAGCAAAACGTACCTGTCAACATTCCGGTCACCAGATCCCCGATTGGTTCGTTCAAGCCCTGTTGGACAACCTGCCTCCGGGTTCCCCTCAAGCCGACCCCCCAATCGAACGGCACCCAGCCTGGGATCCTTTCAATAGAACTGGGGACCCAGTAAGTCACTGGAGTCCCTTTTTACCTCACGACAAGGGTTTGTGTAGACTGCAATTCTGGCCTGGTGGGCCCGCGAAAACTTGCCTAGCACATGACACCTGTCACAGATATACCCTCCCCCAGCATGCCCCGCGAGGGAGAAGCTCCTCTAATTGGCTGCTGGGGAAAGTTGCTCTGCCAGAACCCCTTTGGCGCCAACTGCTGGCCAGGGATGGTATTGCATCCCTGGAGCACAGACTGACCCAGTGGACGTTAGCAAATTGTGAATGGGAGCAAAGTAACTCTCCCATTCCCCACTAACTTTAGCGTAGTGCCCATACTGAAAGTAAGGGGGCGCTACAAACACATGTGACCAGTAGACCGTGTTTCATTTAAATTCTGGTGAACGCCTGTGGGCAAATTGTATTCTGTATCCGGTAAATCCTTAATGTACCACCAGCCACAGAATCAAAGGTTGTTTGCTGTCCGGTGAACGCCTGTGGCCGTGGGCTAATTTTTGGGGCCTGTAATGGCCGACACTTCTGTATCTGTTGAATGCCTAATGTACCACCAGCCACAGAATACAAAGTTGTTTGCTGTCCGGTGAACCCCTGTGGCCGTGGGCTAATTTTTGGGGCCTGTAATGGCTGACACTTACTTCTGTATCCGTTGAATGCCTAATGTACCACCAGTTGTTTGCTGTCCGGTGAACGCCTGTGGCAGTGCGCTAATTTTTGGGGCCTGTAATGGCCGACACTTACTTCTGTATCCGGTGAATGCCTAATGTACCACCAAAATATAAAGAGAAAATGGACTGCAGCGTTACTAATATATAATACAAGGAAAAAAACACAACACAAAAAAACAAATAATAAAAGCTGCAATCTAAACGGTGAAACCAAACTAATAGTGAAAAATGTAAAATATTGATGCGCTAATATTAATTTAATGTATGGTACAAAGTACAAATAGTGAAAATTGCAAATTTACAATAAATCAATCCCAACACAAAAAACACAATATTAAGTGCATTTTAGGAGTCCTGATATTAGATGGAATAATCCACAATGCCTCCCCTCTGATCAGAGGCGCTCCCAATGCTCCAGCTGTATAGGGTCAGGTGTGCAGGCACCAGTAATACTCAGGAACAATCATGTGCAAAAAAAGAGGAAAAAGAAAAACCTCATTGCGCAATATATTATGTAAGATGGAATAAGGACAGAGACTACATCTGTAGTGTGTGCACTCACGAAACCCCGCTAGGACTCAGACAAGTAGTTCGCCGCTCAGTTTCAAGGTCTCCTCACTCGGATCCGACTGACTTGGCATCCGATGGTCCCGTCACTGTAGGCTCCTTCTCTATGCGTTGCGTCATTCGTCACGTGACTTACTCATGGGTTACTACGTGACAGAAGATAGCTGGGCTTCAAATAGCCATCTGAGTGTCAGCACTTGCGGAAATTAGCACACGGAGGGAACTAATAGCAAACATCATTGCTGGCAAAAGCTTGTATATAACAAACTGAGTGTCAACACACTACAGATATAGCATTTACATTAAAAGTTTTAATACAGAATTTAAAAATTATTAAAAATTTCTGTTTGCTGAGACATCACTTATACATAAAAACAACAACAATTGGCGCCATCTAGTGGTAAGAAGTTGTATAATTATATGTATCCTGGAATACAAAGGAAAACCCCACTATTTTCAAAGTTGTTTGCTGTCAGGTGAATGCCTGTGGGCTAATTTTTTTTTTTTTGTGGGACTATTTGTGCACAGCTAGTAAGTATTTTGTGGCTGCAAATATGACCTGAAGGTTTTTAATATTCGCCTGCCATTAAAGTCAATGGGGCCCGCCGCAAACTTGCGGTTCGCGGACATTTGCTATTGTTCGCCGTCCCGTTGGATGTTCGTCCATCGCTAGCCCCTAAACTAGCGTGGAAGAACTCCAGAGTGCCGCAGTGTCTGTGAAGCGGCCCTTTTGGGGGTAAAGCTATATAATTTTTCCAGCAGCCCTTTTGGGGGTAAAGCTATATATTTTACTAAGAGATATGTGACTGTTTAACTGTAATGATCTTTGAAAAAGAATTAAGCTGGTGTGGGGAAATTTGTTTAGGTTGAAGTCTGCTCATCTACACCTACACCTGTCTGCTCATTTGTTTCCACAAAAATACTAATAATTACATTAATTTATTAATGACCCTCATCAAGTTTTGCAACAGTTTTTACACCAACAAACAAAGGTTGCAGTTTTAAATGGTCTGTCTGAACCCTTTAAAGTGGATGTAAACCCACTCTCATCAATTCTAAAGTACTGACATAGTGGTGATCTATAAGGATGTACATGCCTCCTGCATATCCTTACCTGTCAAATGTCCCCCCTTTAGCTGTTTGAAACCCCCAAAAAGTCGAGATTCGGTGGGCGGGTCTGTTTTTCAGCACTCGGTGGGTGGAGTCATGATGTCAGCAGACTCCCCGCCCACCTCTACACTCCCCTTGGCCAGAGCGGGCACAGGACAGGCAGAGCACGTTCTGGGTAATAGAGCGCGCTCACGGCCCCCTGTCATTTGAGTAAACACACATTGATGTCCCGTGACAGTCGGGGCTGATCGATGTGATGGGACAGCTGTGAGCACCAACCCCCCTGCATGGCTTTTCATCATTTGCTTCTCCTCCTCCCCCCCTCGGAGTGTCTTCCTTCTCCTCTAGCACCCTGTTCTCCTCCACTCCCGATGTCGTCCCCCTCCGTTTGTCCACACCCCAACCCCCCCCCTCGTCCTGATCCATGTGTCCACCCCCTTCCCCCCCACGATGTGTCTTCATCCTCCGCCCCCCCTCGTCCTGCTCCGTGTGTCCACCTCATCCCCCGCAGCCGTTGCCGGCTTCTCTCTCCTCTCCCGCGGGCTGCGAGGGGGGGCGGGGGGGACCTGTCAGGATGGAGAGCGGAGACAGGGGGCTGGTATGTCAGTTCTTTTTTTCTTTTTTTTTCTTTTTTTTTTTTCTTCCGCTCAGACTTAACACTCTTGGTGACTTTCTCATGGAAGATGGACCCCCATCGTCTCCGAAGAAGTTTAGCATCATATGCAGAGAAATGTGTTTTATGCTTCTCTTTTATTTTTTTAGGGTATGTAACCGTAAGCAGCTGAAAGTAAGAAAAATTAAGCCTACATTTCCCCCCCCCCTCCCCTCCCATCGAACCCCCCCTCCCCCCACCCGATCATCTCGTGATGCCACATTTGCATATTTAAACCTTGTTAACCACTTGGTAACCGCCCTATAGACAATATACGTCTACAGGGCGGGTGGTTAACTCTAGGAGGGCGTCAATGTACGTCCTCCCAGAGTCCGTCTCCTGCGCGTCCCCTGGGACGCGCACACGGGAACATCCGTGACCGCCGGGTCCAGAGGACCCGGCCAATCACGAATCGCGGTAAACGGCCGCTGATAGCGGCCGTTTACCATGTGATCGCTCCGTCCAATGACGGAGCGATCACATGTAAACAAACCGGCGTCTTTTGATGACGCCGGTTCCTCCCTCCTCTCTCTGTACCGAGCTGTGGATGGATCTGTGACTATTGCAGTCACAGATCCATCCATCCCTGCTCAGCCATCCCTGAAACCCCCTGCAATACTGTGCAATACACTCTGCAATACTGTGCAATACACTCTGCAATACCCCCCCTACAATACTCTGCATACCCCCGGCAATACTCTGCATACCCCCCTGCGCAATACTCTGCATACCCCCCTGCGCAATACTCTGCATACCCCCCTGCGCAATACTCTGCATACCCCCCCTGCGCAATACTCTGCATACCCCCCTGCGCAATACTCTGCATACCCCCCCTGCGCAATACTCTGCATATCCCCCTGCGCAATACTCTGCATACCCCCCCACCTGCGAAATACTCTGCATACCCCCCCTCCCTGCGAAATACTCTGCATACCCCCCTGCGCAATACTCTGCATACCCCCCCTGCGCAATACTCTGCATACCCCCCTGCGCAATACTCTGCATACCTCCCCTGCGCAATACTCTGCATACCCCCCTTTGCAATGCTCTGCATACCCCCCTGCGCAATACTCTGCATACCCCCCTGCGAAATACTCTCCATACCACCCTGCGCAATACTCTGCATACCCCCTGCGCAATACTCTGCATACCACCCCCTGCGCAATACTCTGCATACCCCCCTGCGCAATACTCTGCATACCCCCCTGCGCAATACTCTGCATTACTCCCCGGCAATACTCTGCATTACTCCCCGGCAATACTCTGCATTACTCCCCGGCAATACTCTGCATTACTCCCCGGCAATACTCTGCAATACCCCTGCACAATTACTCTGCGCAATTACTCTGCAATACCCCCGCACCAATACTCTGCAATACCCCCGCACCAATACTCTGCAATACCCCCGCACCAATACTCTGCAATACCCCCGCACCAATACTCTGCAATACCCCCGCACCAATACTCTGCAATACCCCCGCACCAATACTCTGCAATACCCCCGCACCAATACTCTGCAATACCCCAGCACCAATACTCTGCAATACCCCCGCACCAATACTCTGCAATACCCCCGCACCAATACTCTGCAATACCCCCGCACCAATACTCTGCAATACCCCCGCACCAATACTCTGCAATACCCCCGCACCAATACTCTGCAATACCCCAGCACCAATACTCGGCAATACCCCCGCACCAATACTCTGAAATTCCCCAACACCAATACTCTGCAATACCCCAACACCAATACTCTGCAATACCCCAACACCAATACTCTGCAATACCCCGGCTAATACTCTGCAGTACCCAGAAAATACTCTGGGAAAAAAATGCGTTTTAACCACTTCCCGCCCGCCGGCCGTCATGACGTCCTTGACTTTGTGCAGGGATATCTGAATGATGCCTGCAGCTACAGGCATCATTCAGATATCATTTTTTTCAGCCGGCGATTCCCTACACCGTAAGAACAATCATGTCGGCTGTTCCGCCTCTTGATCGTTCTTACGGGAGGTGAAAGGGGACGTCTCCCCTCCCTTCTCCCTCTGGTGCCTCTTCTGACTCACCGCTACGATCGAAACCAGGATCGTTTTATTTTTTTTCAGGCTTCCCAGCCTAGAGGTGAGATGTGGGGTCTTATTGACCCCACATCTCACTGTAAAGAGGACCTGTCATGCTATATTCCTATTACAAGGGATGTTTACATTCCTTGTAATAGGAATAAAAGTGATCAAAACATTTATTTTTGGGGAAAAACGTATCAAACTAAAATAAATAAAGTGAAATGAACAATAAAAATATATTTTTTTTTAAAGCGCCCCTGTTCCTGCGTGCTCGTATACAGAAGCGACCGCACACGTAAGTCCCGCCCACGTATGAAAACGGTGTTCAAACCACACATATGAGGTATCGCTGTGAACGTTGGAGCAAGAGCAATACTTTTGGCCCTAGAGCTCTTCTCCAACTAAAAAGATGTAACCAGTAAAAATATTTAAAGCGTCGCCTATGGGGATTTTTAAGTAGCGAAGTTTGGCGCCATTCCACAAGCGTGTGCAATATTGAAGGGTGACATGTTGGGTATCTATTGACTCAGCGTAACTTCATCTTTCATATTATGCAAAAACATTGGGCTAACTTTAATGTTTTTTTTTTTTAAAAGCACAAAACCGTTTTATTTCCAAAAAAACGCATTCGAACAATTGCTGCGAAAATAACGTGCGCAATAAAAAGTTGCAACGACCGCCATTGTATTCTCTAGGGTTTTTGCTAAAAAAGCATATATAATGTTTTGGGGTTCTATGCAATTTTCTAGCAAATAAATGATGATTTTTCCATGTAGGAGAGGAATGTCAGAATTGGTCTGGGTGTTCCAGAACGCCTGATGGTGCTCCCTGCATGTCGGGCCTCTGTATGTGGCCACGCTGTGTAAAAGTCTCACACATTTGGTATCGGCATACTCGGGAGGAATAGCAGAATGTGTTTTGGGGTGTAATTAGTGTTATGCATATGCTGTGTGTGAGAAATAACCGGCGAATATGAACATTTTGTGAAAAAAAAAAAAAAAAAATCTTGATTTTGCAAAGAATTGTGGGAAAAAATTACAACTTCTAAAAACTCACCATGCCTCTTTCTAAATACCTTGGAATGTCTTCTTTCCAAAAAGGGGTCATTTGGGGGGTATTTGTACTTTTCTGGCATGTTAGGGTCTCAAGAAATGAGAGAGGCTGTCAGTACATCGGGTGTGATCAAATTGATCAATTTTCAGTAATTGGTACCATAGCTTGTAGACCCTATAACTTTCACCCAGACTAAATAATAACCCAATTTTTTTTTTTTACCAAAGATATGTAGCAGTATACATTTTAGGCCAAATTTATGAAGAAAAATTCATTTTTTGCAAAATTTTATAATAGAAATGAAAAAAAATTAATTTTTTTACAAAATTTTCGTTCTTTTTTCATTATTAGCGGAAAAAATAAAAACCGCAGAGGTGATCAAATACCACCAAAAGAAAGCTCTATTTGTGGGAAAAAAAGGACAAAAATTTCATTTGGTTACAGTGTTGTATGACTGAGTTATTGTCATTCAAAATGTGAGAGCACCGAAAGCTGAAAATTGGTCTGGTTATTAAGGGTGTTTAAGTGCCCAGTTGTCAAGTGGTTAAATCAATATCTCTAATTTTTCTCTCAGGTTCTCCGCGAAACTCCAAGTTTTTTTAAAATCTTTCCAAATTACCCAACTGTCCCTGGAGCCCACCTCTACCACCTCCGCCCCGTACTTCAATTCCTCCCTCCTATATGTGTCCTCCACGGAGTCCATCCGCTCCCATACTTCTGGGCTTTCCACCTCCCTCCATTTCTTTGGAATCAGTCGCTTGGCTGCATTGAGCAGATGGGGAGTCAGGGAACTTTTATATTCTTTTAGAGTCTCTTCTCCCCCATGAAAAAGAACAACCCATGGGTCCTCTTTTATCTCTTTTTTGGTTATAGCCTTAATCAATGCCAGGATTTTTTGCCAGAAAATGTTTATTTTTGGACAGTCCCACCATAGGTGGGCCATCGTTTCCCTTGCAGCACACCCTCTCCAACATTCCGCTGACTGCCCTTCACTGAATTTGCTAGTTTTATCTGGGGTAGCATACCAGCCCGTAATACATTTAAAATTCATCTCGGCCGTCCTAACATCCACTGCCGAGGTATGGGTCAGGTTAAGGATCCTTCCTACTGTCGTTTTATCTCTTGGGACTCCCAGTTCTCTTTCCCATTTTTTCCCATTTTTCCCCATTTTTTTATATATTTTAGCGCTTCTGGCTCATCTGCCTTCAGCAGATATCTATACATTTTTGAGATATTACCCCTAGAGATTTCTATTATACAAAATTGTTCCAACGTTGTGTACTCCTCCTGTGGGCGCAGAGGTTGTGGTAGGCGCTTAATGAATAGTGATAGCTGTAAATATCGCCACTCGTCCAGCATTATATATTCTATCTTAGATTTAATCTCGTGTAGTGCCAAAATGTTACCTTCTTGGATTATGTCCCTTACCTGTGTTCTATTTCTAATCCAATTTCCCCCCACCCCTTTTGTCCCTGGTGCGAAATATTCATTATCTTTTAGGTCTATTAGTGGGGAATTAAATTTTAACTTTAATTGTTTATGTGTTCTATCCCAGATCCGTAGTGCATTAAGTGTAATTGCATGTGTAGACGTGTGTAAGGTTCTATATTGTGGTGCATTCCAAATTAGTCTACCTAGTTGTGCCCTTGCTAGTGCGCATTCAATATTAATGCATCTTTTATCATGTGTCTCTTTTGCCCACTCTATAACCCATGAGAGAACCGAAGCATAGTAATATTTTCTGATGTCCGGGACAGCCAAACCACCCCTTTTCTTGTTTAATTTTAGTACTTGAGCGGAGATCCTATGTTTTTTATTTTTCCAAATGAAGTTCATTAATAGAGAGTTTATTATTTTAAAATAAGACAGAGGCAGGGCAACTGGGACCATTTGAAATTTGTATAGAATTTTTGGGACTAATACCATTTTTACTACATTTATCCTTCCGAACCACGAAATAGGTCTGTTATATATATTTTTAATTTCTCGTTTGATTTCATCTAGTAGGGGAATAAAGTTTATTCTATACATTTTTTTTAGGGAGTTACCCAGGTAATTTATCTCTTTCTGCCAAGAGAAGTTGAACTCCTCATGGAGATGTCGTTCTTCCTCCTTATGAATATTAACATTCAAGATCTCTGTTTTGGCTACGTTCATTTTAAAGTTGGAGATCTCACCATATTGCTTTAAATTTAACATTAAATTAGGGAATGTAGTTCTTGGGCTACTAACAAAAAATAAGATGTCGTCGGCAAAAGCCGACAGTTTATGCTCCTCCTCTCCTACTTTTACTCCACTAACATCGGAATTATTCTGCACCATTGCAAGAAGTGGTTCCAGTGAAAGAACGAATAGGAGAGGGGATAGGGGACATCCCTGCCTAGTTCCGTTCCTCATCTCGAAGGGTGCGGATAAGGTCCTGTTCATTTTAATCCTTGCACAGGGTTCTAATCCACTCAATCATCCTCGTGCCTATTCCTATATTTTCTAATGTCTGCATCATGAACCCCCAGTCTACCCTGTCAAACGATTTTTCCGCGTCCACTGACAGGAATAGACCGGGGGTCCCTTTTTCCTTAATTTGCTGGAGGAGAAGGAGTGCCCTGACCCCATTGTCCTTACCCTCCCTACCAGGGATAGAGCCGACCTGGTCTGGATGGACCATGGCCGTCATTATCCCCTTCATGCGTTCGGCCAGAATCTTAGCATACAGTTTTGTATCTACATTCAATAATGAGATGGGCCTGAAGCCAGAGCAGAGCGTGTTATCCTTTCCCTCTATTTTTTATAACTGTAATAGTTGCTGCTAATGCATCCCTACTCATCTCGTAGTCTACCCCTAGCCCATTAAAGTAATGGCATAGTCTAGGTACCAGGATGGCACTGAACCTTTGTAAGTACAAAGTCGTAAAGCCATCCGGCCCTGGGCTTTTCCCCTTAGCGGAGTTTTTTAGGGCACATCTAATTTCCTCCTCTGTTATGGCTTCATCCATTTTTGCAGTTTCCAGGTCCCCTAACTTTGGCAAGTTGGCTTTCTGTAGAACTTACCTTATTTTAGCTGCTTTTTCCTCAGGGTCCGGGGAGTTATGTTGTACGGCATATAAACTTCCGTAATAACTTCTGAAGACTTCAGCTATTTCGCTTGTCGTATGGGCGAATTCCCCGTTCTTTTTTTTTATTTTCTCAATTAAATTTCTATTTTTCTTTTTCTGTACCATTCTGGCTAAGTTCTTACTGGGTTTATCCCCCCATACATATCTTTCTCTCACCATACTATTTATTGATTTCTTAGTTTCTTGTTCTGAGAGTGCCCTATATTCATCTCTTTTTAAAGTCAATTCATGAAGTGTTTCTCTCTTTTGACCCTGTGTTTTATGTTCTTGTTTCAGCTTAAATATTTCTTCCGTTAGTGTATTACATTTCCTGGTACTTTCTTTCTTTTTCCTTGCCCCTTCTGCAATAAGAATCCCTCTTATATAAGCTTTGTGGGCGTCCCAGAGGGCAGCCCTAGAAATCCCCTCCGTATCGTTCTCCCGAAAGTAGAATTCCAGTTCCTTTTGTACTGTACCAACCACCTCCTCATCTCCCAGTAGGCTTTCGTCCAATCTCCAGGTGGGTTGAGTTTCTGTATAGATGTGCTAATTTTTATAGTTATAGGGGCGTGGTCTGATATCGTCGTAGCCTCAATTCCCGTTTCGATTACCCTCTCCAGGAGTCGATGATCTATGAGGATATAGTCTATCCTCGAGTAAGTCCCATGCACAGAGGAAAAAAACGTGTAATCTCGAGTTTTAGGATGTACGATTCGCCATACATCAACCATTTGATTATATAACATTATTTTTGTTAGTTCTTTTAATTGCTCACGGTTTGATCCCTGTGTCGGGGACGTACTATCGAGTGCCGGATTCATGCATAGGTTAAAATCTCCCATCAATACCACATGCCCCGCCTCGAAATCTTTAAGTTTCCTCAAAATTTTACACACATATTTAGTCAGATTCACATTGGGGGCATAGACATTTGCCAGGGTGTAATCTGCCCCTCCTAATTTTACTTTCAAGAATAAATATCTTCCTTCTGGATCAGTCAGTCTATCTCCCAATGTGAATCTGGTCCCTCTTGCAAATCCTATTGCAACCCCTCGGGATCGCGATGATATTGTATCTCCGTAGAACCATGTGGGGTAATTGGGAGAGTGCAATTTTATATTGGATTCCAATGTTATGTGGGTCTCTTGTAAAAAAACGACATCTGCCTTATGGCGTGTCAATTCACTGAGAACTTTATGCCTCTTGACATGAGAGTTCAGGCCTCTGACATTGTATGAGAGAAACTTGAGCTCTGTCATTGTCAGGGAAGGTTCCCCCTGCTGGTGTTACTGCTATGTTATCCTTGGGCTGCAGTACTGGCGTCCACCAGCGGGGCGTTCTTAGCAGTGTGGAGCACACAGCCCTTCCTGCGTTCAGGTGTGACCTGAATGCAATCAGCACGCCTCTATAAATACCCGGCGTGTGTAATCACTCCTCGCCCTGGTATCGTCATACCTCCTGGACCTGAGCTTGTATTTGACCCTGATTTCTGGACCTGATCCCTGATCCTGATCCTTGATCCCTGCCTGGACTTGTCCTCCCTGTGTCCTGATTCCTGTCCCCATCCTTACCCATCTACTGACCTCCCATGTGTATGACCTTGGCTTGGCTCGTTTATGAATACGGTATTCCCCTTTATTTGTACATACTGTTTGTCGTTTTATTGTGCACTGGTGGTTCACACATTTGTAAATAAACACCTTTATTTCACTACTCACCTTGTTTGGTTCCTCTGTGCGGTCACACAGTCTGATCTACCAGCATTCCTGACAGTATACCAGGGCCATCCCTTGATCAGACGTGATTGCTTTGAGGAACCATACTGGTGTAGTGTGTGGCTCTAAAGATGGATTTCAATGAAATCATTTACTATTCTCTGCTGGCAGAGGAGGATGAGGAATATTGTCGCCAGGTTTTTGAGGGATGGACAAGTGACCAGCTGATGGAAGCCATCCGATCAGCCCATTCCATGGTGGATCAGGGTTATATGTCTTATGATGATGTTCAGGCATTAATCCGTTTGTGTGTAAAGCCAGCCCTGTCATTTATTCCTGATGGCAGTGACGATTTCTCTCCCCCCTTCAGTCATGACCAAGTTGAATCCTTGATATGGTTATTAGAGGATGATCCAGTTTCTTTTGATGAACATTATTCCTCTTGTTCCCAGCAGAAGTTGTCTGAGTGCATTAGTTCAGTGCAGTCTCTGATTAGACAAGGTGTGTGTGAATCTGCTTTTGTTCAGCCTGTGCTGCAGGCCTGGTCAGATCTCCTGATTCCAGCAAATCCACCTGTTTCCAGCCCTGCCATTAACCACTCACCTTCCCAAAGATCCATCTGTCCATCACCAATGGCAACCCCAGTTGAAGCTCAGTATACACTGCTTCCCACCAGATACCAATATCCAGTCTCTGCTCCCTGTACCTATCCTGCATACAACCCACCTGTCTCTTCTCAGCCGCCTACTAACCCACAAAAACTTCCTCCAGCTACTGTTCCCTCTACTCTGCCATATCCCAATCCTCCTTTCCAGTCCGCTGCACCCCTTACCTACAGAGCTTCTGTGGCTAAGCCCAAGAAAAAACGAAAGTTTTTCCCAACCAAGATGATCCTGCCAGTAACCCAACCTGTCTCCACACCAACCAACCTGCTCCAGTCTGCTTGCATGCCAGCTGAACCTGATTCTGCCAAACCTCTACCTGCTATGCGGCCAGTTTGCCAGCCTGATCCTGTATGCCAGCCTGAAGTTGCTGTGCCAGTTTGCCAGCCTGAAGTTGCTGTGCCAGTTTGCCAGCCTAAAGTTGCTGTGCCAGTTTGCCAGCCTAAAGTTGCTGTGCCAGTTTGCCAGCCTAAAGTTGCTGTGCCAGTTTGCCAGCCTAAAGTTGCTGTGCCAGTTTGCCAGCCTAAAGTTGCTGTGCCAGTTTGCCAGCCTAAAGTTGCTGTGCCAGTTTGCCAGCCTGAAGTTGCTGTGCCAGTTTGCCAGCCTGAAGTTGCTGTGCCAGTTTGCCAGCCTGAAGTTGCTGTGCCAGTTTGCCAGCCTGAAGTTGCTGTGCCAGTTTGCCAGCCTGAAGTTGCTGTTTCAGTGCCATCTGCCCTGCCTGTTTCAGTGCCATCTGCCCTGCCTGTTTCAGCGCCATTTGCCCTGCCTGTTTCAGTGCCATCCGCTGCCCAGTCTGAGGTGTCCCTGCCCGCTGCCCAGCTCGACGACCCAGAGTTTGCTGCCCAGCTCGACGTCCCGGAGCCTGCTGCCCAGCTCGACGTCCCGGAGCCTGCTGCCCAGCTCGACGACCCGGAGCCTGCTGCCCAGCTCGACGACCCGGAGCCTGCTGCCCAGCTCGACGACCCGGAGCCTGCTGCCCAGCTCGACGACCCGGATTTTGCTGTCCAGCTCGACGTCCCGGAGCCTGCTGCCCAGCTCGACGACCCGGAGCCTGCTGCCCAGCTCGACGTCCCGGAGCCTGCTGCCCAGCTCGACGTCCCGGAGCCTGCTGCCCAGCTCGACGACCCGGAGCCTGCTGCCCAGCTCGACGTCCCGGAGCCTGCTGCCCAGCTCGACGTCCCGGAGCCTGCTGCCCAGCTCGACGTCCCGGAGCCTGCTGCCCAGCTCGACGTCCCGGAGCCTGCTGCCCAGCTCGACGTCCCGGAGCCTGCTGCCCAGCTCGACGTCCCGGAGCCTGCTGCCCAGCTCGACGACCCGGAGCCTGCTGCCCAGCTCGACGACCCGGAGCCTGCTGCCCAGCTTGATTTGCCCCTATCTGCATCCCAGCTTGATGTACTTTTTGCCCAACTTAAGATTTCTGTACCCGCTGCCCAGCTTGAGCTGCACTTTGCCCTGTTAAAAGTCATGGACTTTCATCCGGCCCAACCTGATGTGACTTTATCTGCTGCCCAGCTTGACACCACGGACTTTCCCCAGCAACATCTAATTGGAGCGTGCGGAGGCCGCTCCTTTGGGGGGGGGGTACTGTCAGGGAAGGTTCCCCCTGCTGGTGTTACTGCTATGTTATCCTTGGGCTGCAGTACTGGCGTCCACCAGCGGGGCGTTCTTAGCAGTGTGGAGCACACAGCCCTTCCTGCGTTCAGGTGTGACCTGAATGCAATCAGCACGCCTCTATAAATACCCGGCGTGTGTAATCACTCCTCGCCCTGGTATCGTCATACCTCCTGGACCTGAGCTTGTATTTGACCCTGATTTCTGGACCTGATCCCTGATCCTGATCCTTGATCCCTGCCTGGACTTGTCCTCCCTGTGTCCTGATTCCTGTCCCCATCCTTACCCATCTACTGACCTCCCATGTGTATGACCTTGGCTTGGCTCGTTTATGAATACGGTATTCCCCTTTATTTGTACATACTGTTTGTCGTTTTATTGTGCACTGGTGGTTCACACATTTGTAAATAAACACCTTTATTTCACTACTCACCTTGTTTGGTTCCTCTGTGCGGTCACACAGTCTGATCTACCAGCATTCCTGACAGTCATCTAAGAGTATTTTGATCAGACTGAGAGATTTCTTGTGGAATCATCAAGATGGTCACCCTTGCCCCCCCCCCAATGCCCTCCCTACACCCCCCCCCCCTCCCAACCCTTCACCCCTCCCTCCCCCTGGCCCATTCTTGGCCTAGGAGCTGCTATTGGTTGCCTCCACTCCTTCACCATCGGCTCCTGTCTGGTGGTGATACTCGGACTACCCCTCAGCTGACCCCCCCCCCCCCACCAAACCAGTTAATTTAGATTATTCCACCCAATCCGGCAGATCTGGTATTATTAAGTCCATTTTGTGACAAAAACCCGTCAGTTCTTCTGGATGTCTTAATCACGCGGTTTTCCCCCCCTTTAGGCCGATAAGGCAAGCAGGGAAGCCCCATTGATATTTTATATTTTGCGAGCGCATCAGCTCTAGTAGAGGTTTCAAATGTCTTCTCCTTGCTAACGTTTCTTTCGATAGGTCAGAGAATATTTGTAACTCAGTCTCTCTATATCTCAGAGTGGATTTCCCCCTTAACTTTCCCCAAATGTCCGCTTTATCCTCATAGTTTCTAAACCGGACTATGACATCTCTTGGCCCGTTTCTTTCTGTCTGTTTGGGATTTCCCACTCGGTGTACCCTTTCAATTTTGAGGGGCTTCGCTTCTGCTGTCTTCTCTAGCAGGGGATTAAATATTGTATTCATAATTTCTCTTAAATCTTCGCCTTTTTCTTCCACTATCGCACAAATTCTCAGATTCTGTCGCCTGTTGCGATTTTCCTGGTCTTCTAACCGGTATGCAAACATTCTTTGGTTGTCGGTCATAACCTTAACTTGCAATTTGAATTTGTTTAATTCATGTTCTTGTTCTTCTACTTTTTTTTTCTGTCTCTTCCACTCTGTCCAAGAGCCCTCCTAGGTCCGTTCTTATCCTATTGATCTCTGTTTTTATCACATTTTCCATCCTTAGTAGCATAGCATTCATCTCTGCCTTTGTTAGCGGTTGAGTTTCCTGTCCCGGCTCTTCTATTCTGCTATGTTCATATACGCTTTCTAATGTCGTTTCTCCTTTGGATCTATCAGAGCCGCCTTCCCCCTTTTTAGTCTCGTTCTTCTTTTTTTCCGATTTTTTTATAAGTCCTGGACTTTTGGGGTTTCCTTCTTGGGTACTGCTGTATTGAGCTGGTCCCAGCATTGTTTTTAGATGCTTTTGGGGCCACACCTCTCGTAGATCTATTCATTTTGTTTATGGGTCTAATTCTCTTCCCCAGTTTGAGGGTAGTGGGGTGGTTTATCACGACCCACCTCTGCCAGCTACTCAGAGGCCAAGGGCCCTTATGTGTGTTTTTTCTCGCTGGAGATCGGGCCGTGGAGCTGTCCTTGACTCGATGCAGAGAGGGGGCCGGGCATGCAGAGTATGCCAGACCCACAGCAGGGGAAGAAAGACACGAAAATATAGGAAAAAAAAAAAAAAAAAAAACAGAAAACAAAGGGATACACCTATATCCCTTGATTGTTAGGGCCTATTGTAGATAAGTCAGTCAACTGTATAGGATGTTTATATCCACTGGATTACCTCGGCACTTCTTGTACTGTTATCTCCTCAAGTCAGACCTGTGTAATCCTGCACACTTTACACCTGTTCAGCTCCATGCAGGACACGGGCCTGCTTCCCCCGTCCACCATTCAGTGAAATAGTAAGAGAGTGAGATCCTATTGTCCACTTTACTAGTCCCTGTATCACAAGCCCCGATTATTTCACAGATTTTTTATATATTTTTCTTTTTTTTTATACGTCACCAAGCATTTATCCATGGAGAAACATCAAGGTAAAGAAAAAAGGAACGCTTTCCCATTCCTTAGTGTGTCATGCAAATATAGAAATTACAGCTGGTCCGTGTAATATATTACCCCAGGATTCAACTTGATACTAAAGTAGCATTCAGCCTAGGTTCACACTGCTGCGAATTCAAAATCGCGGTAAAATGCACGATTTTACCGCGATTTCGCGGCTGCGATTTTGCCGCGATTTTGCCACGATTAATGTAGTACAGGAACTACTTTTTGAAATCGCAGATGCGGCGTCGCACTGATTAGGACAGTGCCATTGCCGACAATTGCCGCCGATTTGAGATGCGATTTGACATGTCAAATCGCATCTCAAATCGTTCTAAATCGTACCCAGTGTGAACCAGGGCTAAGAGATTAGTAGTAGATTGTAGTAGATTGCATTCATGTGAGAGAAGTGAAAGTGGGGCATACGGCTGAGGAAACCTGATCAGTTCAGGACAGTTCTATTCCAAACATACTGAGGTCCAAACTCCCCAGATAGGCATTCAATGACAGACAAAAGAGTAAAAACCAATAGACCACTTTACTGGGTTGTTATGACTGAAAACCCCATTATTTCACTGAATTCTCCATTCATCCCACCATGATATTGTCTCAGGTTTGACACAGGTTTGGCACAACAGAAACTATCAATTCCATTCACAGGGAAGGGATGGGAGAAATGGGGGGGGGGGGGGGCTAGAGACCTGACCCGACTCAGCTCATTCGAGCGCCTCACCAATCCCTTTGATCCTCTCTCCGTCCACCGCTGATCTGTGCCGCTCTGAAGGGAGTTCCTAGAAGGGACCCCCGCTGACTCTGACACTTGTGGATTGACCGCACAGTCAGCTGTGCTCCGCTTGGCCGTCTGCAGCAGTGCAGGGTGCTTGCTTGGAGATCGTGGGGCGCTGATGTCTCTTCCAGGAAAGATGCGTCAGGTCTGGAGCGGGGCTGGGGGAGTGAGTCTCCCGTACAGACCTCGGAACATCCAGCCTCTCACGCTGCCGTCCACCGGTCCGCTGATGGATGCATCGGAGAGACTCAGTACGGCATACGCCGCTTACAGCCGGGTAGCAGTCTGGCACCTCCCACCCTCACGTCACGTCCTCATCCCCGCCTGGATGTGATCAACTGGTGTGTCAGTTACCAGCCCCTCTCTTTTCTGAACGGGACACAAATCATTCGTTACCGAGCGCTGTGTGCCCTGTGATAACTGGGCAGAGTAACCTGTGTGTTACTCTGCTTCAGTTTATGAATGGAGGGGAAGCGCTGTCTTCCCTCCATTCATCTTCAATGCAGAGAAAGGACTGGGGAATGAATGTCCTCTGTCCCTTTCTCTGTCTCAATGGGAGATGTCTGGGGTCTCTGTTTAGACCCCTGGCATGTCACCAACACCCCAACAGGGCTGATGAAAAAAAAAAAAATTAAATTGTAAAAAAATAAATAAAAATTAATTGAAAAAATAAAACGTCCGACACCACAACCGCCCCCCCATACCGACACAGTCCAGAGCCCCAAGACCACCGACACCGACCACTACCCCACTGACACCTACCACTACCCCACTGACACCGACCACTACCCGACTGACACCGACCACTGCCCCTACTGACACCAACCACTGCCCCATCCCCCCACCCCCTTTCCCAAAAGCACTGTGAAAAAAAATATTTAAAAAATAAAACCCCACCATTCCATCAATAGTACAAAAATAAATTGTAAAAAAAATAATTAAAACATTTTTTATTGTAAAAAATAAAAATAAATCCACTGGTCCCAAAAAAACTTTTGAAAAAAAAAAATATATATAAAATTGTAAAATAAAAAAAATGATCTGCACGTACTACCCATCACTGTACACTCCGCATTCCTGTGATTTGCACCGCATTGCTGTTCAGATCACATGCGATGTCTGTGCGATGCGATTTCAGCCATACAAACTGTATGGCTGAAATCGCATCACATTCGGACCAAACACGCACATGACCCTTTTTTTGGTCCGCACCAGAATCGCATGGGTGTTCATACCTATGCAATCCGATTCATGTCCTGTCAGTTCGCAGTGCGATATGCGAGCTGAAATGGGGGTGTCATTACCATTGTATGACACTCCCCAGCAGTTCGCATATGGCAGTGCGAATCGGGTGCGATGTGGGAACCCGCAGTGGATTCACAGGGTTCGCGAATCGCACCAGTGTGAACCAAGCCTCAAAGTATACAGCCTGCAAATGTCACCTGACTGCTCCCACCAAGGCTCGGTTCACACTGGTGCGGGTTCCCACATCGCACCCGACTCGCATGGCAGTTCACACTGCCATTGGCAAACTGCTGGTCATACAATGGTAATGACACCCCCATTTCAGCTTGAATATCACACTGCAAACTGACAGTTAGGACATGAATCGGATCGCATGGGTGTAAACACCTATTCGATTCTGTTTTGGACCAAAAAAAGGGTCCTGTGCGTGTTTGGTCCAAATGAGATGCGATTTCAGCCATACAGTTTGTATGGCTGAAATTGCATCCCATGTGAGATGAACAGCAGTGCGGTGCGAATCACTTGCGATCTCGCACAGCGCACTAATGTGAACAAGCCCCAAGTTCATTCAGCTTTACTGGGTGTAAGTATAAAAAGTGAGAAATCCACCCCTCCCCCACATAACACATCCTGGTAAAGGACTAAATGTTTTGAAAACATTTAGTCAAAACACAGGAAAGACAGCCAAATCCTAGGAAAGCTGTAGGGGAGAGGAGAGGAGGAGAGGGGAGGGGGATGTGAATTGGGCACTTTTTACAGAAGCTGTGCATGTCTGCACGACATATGTAAATGACCTGTCACTCAAAGCAAGGACTCTGGAAGTCTGTTTTATTTCACTGAACAATAAAAAGAGGATTGCTCAGCGCTGGATTAACTCTGTGTGGCAAGACTGGGCACAGATGATAGGAAATCTTATTCTCTACATTGTGACATTAAAAAAAATTGGGGTTTACATCCACTTTAACAAAATAACTTATGCCGCGTACACATGATCGGAAATTCCGACAAGAAAACCGTGGATTTTTTCTGACACAATGTTGACTAAAACTTGTGTTGCATACAAAAGGTCACAAGGTCACACAAATCTTGTCGGAATTCCGACCGTCAAGAACGTGGTGACATACAAGAACTGCGACGAGCCAAGATCAATGAAGTTCAATAGGCAGTTCGGCTCTTCTGCTTGATTCTGAGCATGTGTTTTTTTTGCGCATCGGAATTGCATACAGACGAGCGGATTTTCCGATAGGAACTTTCCCTGTCGGAAAAATAGAGAACCTGCTCTCAATCCGATCGTGTGTATGCGGCATTGCTGGCTGAATCACCACGTGAAACTTTGAAAATTAAGAAAATAAAGGCAAGAAAAAGAAGTTTGCCTTTTGCATACAAAAAAAACAAATGCATATCATTTTTGATTTTTTTTGTAACTTAAGGTTTTATTAGAGTATTACACATTTTTTACATGTACATGAGTCCTAAGACATGAGTACAAAGGATGGATAACAAAAACAAAAGCATGTACAATCACTTTGTAGTAGATTCAAAGATCTGTAAATTGCATTCTGGGAGATCGTTCCAATTGGTGAGGGAGGGAGGGGGGAAATACAAAAAGAGGTTGGGTTGGGTAGTAGGTAGCTTTAACAATAGGCAATGAAAGCAGAGAAAACAGAAAATTGTATACTCACCTTTCCGTAATTTTCCTTTCCCGTTGCATCTTCATGGCAGCATACACCTTTGGGTTGTGGCTTCGCCTCCACAAACTGATAGGATTGCATAGCTATTAAACCCAGAGAGGACCCCCGCCCAGGTATTCTCAGTATATATATTCCTTACCTCAGATGGGTGGGCATCTGTATGCTGCCATGAAGATGCAACAGGAAAGGAAAATTACGGAAAGGTGAGTATACAATTTTCCGTTTTCCTGTCGCATCATGGCAGCATACACCTTTGGGGAATAACTCGCAAACTGGGTGGGTCTGAGCATAAAGTCAAGTTTTTTTTTTTTTACATGGCGTTGGACTGAATAATTGCTCTTCCAAACTCTAGCGTGGACAGTCAGGCAGAGTCCACCTTGTAATGATATATAAAGGTGTTTCTAGATGACCAAGTCGCTGCTTGGCAAATAGTTTCTGAGGACACCCTGCAGTAGGCCACCCAGGAGGTCGCCATTGCCCTTGTGGAATGTGCCTTCAAGCCCTCAGGTATTTGTGTTTGACTCAGTGAGTAAGCCGTTTGATAGTCTTCACCAACCATGCTGCGATGGTGCGAGAGGTTTCCGCTTGCCCTCTCCTAAAGCCGTGTGGGTCAACCAGGAGGTTTTCAGACTTCCTAAGGTCATTGATTGCCGAGAGGTATGCCAGGATGTTGGTTCTCACATCCAGCGGATGTGGTTTCTCTTGTTCTGTGAAGAGAGCAGGAACGTTAATCTCCTGATTGAAGTGGAAGGAGGATGAAACCTTCGGAATGAAGCGATCACATGATCTGGGTAGACGATTAGGTTTGGCTCCTTCACCAATAGAGCTTGCATCTCTGATACTCCCTTGGCCGATGTTATGGCTATTAGGAAGGTGACCTTGAGCGTTAGGTCCCACAATAAGATGTTTTCCAACGGATGGTTCATGGGATAGAATTTCTAGTACAACCAAAAGATCCCAGGTCGGGAAGGAAGGCTTTCTGGGGGCCTTATCTTTAGATAGACCCTCTGGAACTGAATGACGAGAGGCTCTTGCGCCCATTTGACTTCTGTCATGGCAGATAAGGCCGATACGTGGACTTTCAGGGTACTTGACCCAAGGCCTTTATCTAAGCCTAACTGGAGAAACTCAAGGATTTGAGCAATTGTTCGAGATGACGGGTTGCAGGCTTGTTGCTGTGCGACTGAACGAAACTTCTCCCAGATTCTCTTGTAGGTATTGTTGGTGGTGTACCTTCTGGCTTGAAGAAGAGTCTCTACGGCCGGGTACACACGAGAGGATTTATCCACGGAAACGGTCCGGGGGACCGTTTCCGCGGATAAATCCTCTGGCGGATTTTGATCTCATGGTTGTATTAACCATGAGATCAATATCCCAGCGGAATTCCGTCCGCAGTGACGTGTCGCGCCATCGCCGCGATGATGCCGCGGCGACGTGCGCGACGCTGTCATATAAGGAATTCCGCGCATGCGTCGAATCATTACGACGCATGCGGGGGATGGATTCGGACGGATTGATCCGGTGAGTCTGTACAGACCAGTGGATCAATCCGTTGGAATGGATTCCAGCGGATCGATTTCTTAGCATGTCAAGAAATTTTGATCCGCTGGAAATCAATCCCCGGGGACAAAAATCCACGGAAACAGATCCGCTGGATCGTACACACCAGGGGATCTATCCGCTGGAGCCGGTCCGCAGATCAATTCCAGCGGATCGATCCTCTCGTGTGTATGGGGCCTACCACTTTTTGAGAGCAACCTTGGTCTAGGAATCTAGCCCTTTCAATTTCCAGACTGTCAGGTGCATTCTTTCCAGGGATGGATGGAGAAGTTGCCCCTGAGAGAGTAGATCCGCTGCTGGTGGAAGCAGTAATGGCATTGCTGTATTCAGCTAAAAGAAGAGTTGTGAACCATGGCCGCCTCGGCCAAAAAGGAAGGACTGCTATAATTGTAGATGCTGACCTCTTGACCCTGAGAAGAAATCTTGGTATGAGAGGTGGGAAAGATGTAACCCAGACAAAGGTTCCAGTCGTGCTGTAGGCAGTCTATCCCCTCTGCTAATGGGCAAGGGGTTCTTGTCAGATACCTCTGGCACTTCGCGTTGTCTGGTGTTGCTGCTAAATCTATATCCGGCATGCCTCAAGTTTGGTTATAAGGGAGAATGCTTGGTGGCTCCATTCGTTGTTGGAAAACAAAGCTTCTGCTTAGCATTTCGGCCAGCTGGTTCTGGGCTCCTGGGACATACATCGCCCTTAGTCACGAGAGGTTCAACTACGCCCACTTGAAGACTGGGCGAACTTCCTGCATCATGGAGCGACTTCTGGTGCCACCTTGCCTGTTCATATAGGCGACTGCCACCCTGTTGTCCATCTTTAACAGGACTTCTTTCCCCTTCAGAAGAAGACCGAAGGCCAGGAGGACTTGGAATGCTGCTTTCATTTCTAGGATGTTCGATACCACCACCTCCTGTGTCTCGAATGGCCAACGACTTTGGACTGCAAAGTGCTGGTAGTGTGCTCCCCAGCCCTCCCTGCTGGCGTCCGAATGGATCACCTCCCGGGGAGGGGAGGGGATAGGGAGAGACTCAAACTGGTAGAGGAATTGAGGATAAATTGGGACAAGTAGGTGTCTGATAAACCTACAGAGCATCCAGTCTCCCAGGTTTATGAATAATGTAATTAATTGAAGGTTTTCCATCTTGCTCGACTCCAACTTCCTTTGCTTGTCAAGTTTTTTTTTTAAACTGGGCACAGATTACCTTTTTTATTTATTGCATTTTTTTGCTAGGAACAGAGTGGAACCAAATCCTCATCTCCTCTGGGTAACTAGAACCTTCGCGATTGCTCGTTTTTTTTTTTAAACAGCTAAAACTGGACCAGAATGTTTTACTTTTCCATCAACGCTGGTAGCCTGGCTGACTGGAAGCGATTGAAAGGTGAACTTTCCATTTCTCAAAGTTATACAATTGTTATGCTCATTTAATTATGCCCCTGCATGGGTGAGAGTTTGTCATGATGTTATACTTTCCCATAAAAATTATTGTACTAGAAAGGTTAACCTCCCTTAAACTTCCACCAGTGTTACACCAATATAGCTGATATGGCCCACTGATCCTGAAGCTTCACACAGGCACCCTAAAGGGACTTCCGCCATTCTTTCAAGACAGGAGCCTTATGCCGCATACACACGGTCCTTTTCCGGCATGAAAAAAATACATTTTTAAAAATGTCATTTAAAATCATCGCGTGTGGGCTTCACATCGTTTTACGGCTTCTGAAATTCGAACATGCTGCATTTTTTAATGTCGTTTTTTAAAATGTAGTTTTTCGGGTTGTAAAAAATGATCGTGTGTGGGCTAAAATTACGTTTTAAACCCGTGCATGCCCAGAAGCGAGTTATGAGACGGGAGCACTCGTTCTGGTAAAACTACCATTCATAATGGAGTAAGCACATTCATCACGCTGTAACAGACAAAAAAGCGCGAATCGTCTTTTACTAACAAGGAATCAGCTAAAAGCAGCCCAAAGGCGAATAGAACTTCCCCTTCAGAGTGCCGTCGTACGTGTTGTACGTCACCGTGCTTTGTTCATAATTTTTTTAAAACGATGGTGTGTGGGCAACATCGTTTTTAATGATGAAGTTGGAAAAACATTGTTTTTTGGACATGCTGAAAAACGTCATTCTTTTTCATGCTGAAAAACGATCGTGTGTACGCGGCATTAGACCTTTAAGATTTCAATAATGAAGATTTGGTACTTCTCCAGTTCATTACTAATCTTTTCCCCAGTCCGTAGGATTTTTCATCCGTGTATCCACTTGGGGGTCGCCACCTGTATGCTGGAATTTTCAGTATTCTTTTTTTTTTTTTCAGATGATATTCGCCCTGACCTGCTAATGGTCACCCTTGAGATGGCTGTATCCTGTCTACTCCCAAATAGATTGGATCGGTGTTCTGGTGTCTTGCACCATTTTTTTTTAACAGGATCCACCAACCATGGCTTCAGCCATAATGCACGCCTTGCCATGACCGCGGGGAACACCACTCTTGAAAAAAAAAAAAAAAACACATTGATTGACGTCTGACAGGTCCACCACAAAGTATGCTGCTAATTTCAGCTCTTACAAATCTGTTACCACCATGTCTCTTCACTTCTTCCAGACGGGCTTATTAAAAGGATTACTCCACTTTTGCAGAGCTGCAATTTCCTGTTAAAAGCAATGAATCATCATTTTCTGCTTGTATGAGTGGCTCACTGATTTTTCCAGAAGTCTGCACCAAGATAAAAGCCAGATTTTGTCATATACTGCGATCAGTTCGCATATGGCAGTGCGAGTCGGGTGCGATGTGGGAACCCGCAGTGGATTCACAAGGTTCGCGAATCGCACCAGTGTGAACCAAGCCTCAAAGTATACAGCCTGCAAATGTCACCTGACTGCTCCCACCAAGGCTCGGTTCACACTGGTGCGGGTTCCCACATCGCACCCGACTCGCATGGCAGTTCACACTGCCATTGGCAAACTGCTGGTCATACAATGGTAATGACACCCCCATTTCAGCTTGAATATCACACTGCAAACTGACAGTTAGGACATGAATCGGATCGCATGGGTGTAAACACCTATTCGATTCTGTTTTGGACCAAAAAAAGGGTCCTGTGCGTGTTTGGTCCAAATGAGATGCGATTTCAGCCATACAGTTTGTATGGCTGAAATTGCATCCCATGTGAGATGAACAGCAGTGCGGTGCGAATCACTTGCGATCTCGCACAGCGCACTAATGTGAACAAGCCCCAAGTTCATTCAGCTTTACTGGGTGTAAGTATAAAAAGTGAGAAATCCACCCCTCCCCCACATAACACATCCTGGTAAAGGACTAAATGTTTTGAAAACATTTAGTCAAAACACAGGAAAGACAGCCAAATCCTAGGAAAGCTGTAGGGGAGAGGAGAGGAGGAGAGGGGAGGGGGATGTGAATTGGGCACTTTTTACAGAAGCTGTGCATGTCTGCACGACATATGTAAATGACCTGTCACTCAAAGCAAGGACTCTGGAAGTCTGTTTTATTTCACTGAACAATAAAAAGAGGATTGCTCAGCGCTGGATTAACTCTGTGTGGCAAGACTGGGCACAGATGATAGGAAATCTTATTCTCTACATTGTGACATTAAAAAAAATTGGGGTTTACATCCACTTTAACAAAATAACTTATGCCGCGTACACATGATCGGAAATTCCGACAAGAAAACCGTGGATTTTTTCTGACACAATGTTGACTAAAACTTGTGTTGCATACACAAGGTCACAAGGTCACACAAATCTTGTCGGAATTCCGACCGTCAAGAACGTGGTGACATACAAGAACTGCGACGAGCCAAGATCAATGAAGTTCAATAGGCAGTTCGGCTCTTCTGCTTGATTCTGAGCATGTGTTTTTTTTGCGCATCGGAATTGCATACAGACGAGCGGATTTTCCGATAGGAACTTTCCCTGTCGGAAAAATAGAGAACCTGCTCTCAATCCGATCGTGTGTATGCGGCATTGCTGGCTGAATCACCACGTGAAACTTTGAAAATTAAGAAAATAAAGGCAAGAAAAAGAAGTTTGCCTTTTGCATACAAAAAAAACAAATGCATATAATTTTAGATTTTTTTTGTAACTTAAGGTTTTATTAGAGTATTACACATTTTTTACATGTACATGAGTCCTAAGACATGAGTACAAAGGATGGATAACAAAAACAAAAGCATGTACAATCACTTTGTAGTAGATTCAAAGATCTGTAAATTGCATTCTGGGAGATCGTTCCAATTGGTGAGGGAGGGAGGGGGGAAATACAAAAAGAGGTTGGGTTGGGTAGTAGGTAGCTTTAACAATAGGCAATGAAAGCAGAGAAAACAGAAAATTGTATACTCACCTTTCCGTAATTTTCCTTTCCTGTTGCATCTTCATGGCAGCATACACCTTTGGGTTCTGGCTTCGCCTCCACAACCTGATAGGATTGCATAGCTATTAAACCCAGAGAGGACCCCCGCCCAGGTATTCTCAGTATATATATTCCTTACCTCAGATGGGTGGGCATCTGTATGCTGCCATGAAGATGCAACAGGAAAGGAAAATTACGGAAAGGTGAGTATACAATTTTCCGTTTTCCTGTCGCATCATGGCAGCATACACCTTTGGGGAATAACTCGCAAACTGGGTGGGTCTGAGCATAAAGTCAAGTTTTTTTTTTTTTACATGGCGTTGGACTGAATAATTGCTCTTCCAAACTCTAGCATGGACAGTCAGGCAGAGTCCACCTTGTAATGATATATAAAGGTGTTTCTAGATGACCAAGTCGCTGCTTGGCAAATAGTTTCTGAGGACACCCTGCAGTAGGCCGCCCAGGAGGTCGCCATTGCCCTTGTGGAATGTGCCTTCAAGCCCTCAGGTATTTGTGTTTGACTCAGTGAGTAAGCCGTTTGATAGTCTTCACCAACCATGCTGCGATGGTGCGAGAGGTTTCCGCTTGCCCTCTCCTAAAGCCGTGTGGGTCAACCAGGAGGTTTTCAGACTTCCTAAGGTCATTGATTGCCGAGAGGTATGCCAGGATGTTGGTTCTCACATCCAGCGGATGTGGTTTCTCTTGTTCTGTGAAGAGAGCAGGAACGTTAATCTCCTGATTGAAGTGGAAGGAGGATGAAACCTTCGGAATGAAGCGATCACATGATCTGGGTAGACGATTAGGTTTGGCTCCTTCACCAATAGAGCTTGCATCTCTGATACTCCCTTGGCCGATGTTATGGCTATTAGGAAGGTGACCTTGAGCGTTAGGTCCCACAATAAGATGTTTTCCAACGGATGGTTCATGGGATAGAATTTCTAGTACAACCAAAAGATCCCAGGTCGGGAAGGAAGGCTTTCTGGGGGCCTTATCTTTAGATAGACCCTCTGGAACTGAATGACGAGAGGCTCTTGCGCCCATTTGACTCCTGTCATGGCAGATAAGGCCGATACGTGGACTTTCAGGGTACTTGACCCAAGGCCTTTATCTAAGCCTAACTGGAGAAACTCAAGGATTTGAGCAATTGTTCGAGATGACGGGTTGCAGGCTTGTTGCTGTGCGACTGAACGAAACTTCTCCCAGATTCTCTTGTAGGTATTGTTGGTGGTGTACCTTCTGGCTTGAAGAAGAGTCTCTACGGCCGGGTACACACGAGAGGATTTATCCACGGAAACGGTCCGGGGGACCGTTTCCGCGGATAAATCCTCTGGCGGATTTTGATCTCATGGTTGTATTAACCATGAGATCAATATCCCAGCGGAATTCCGTCCGCAGTGACGTGTCGCGCCGTCGCCGCGATGATGCCGCGGCGACGTGCGCGACGCTGTCATATAAGGAATTCCGCGCATGCGTCGAATCATTACGACGCATGCGGGGGATGGATTCGGACGGATTGATCCGGTGAGTCTGTACAGACCAGTGGATCAATCCGTTGGAATGGATTCCAGCGGATCGATTTCTTAGCATGTCAAGAAATTTTGATCCGCTGGAAATCAATCCCCGGGGACAAAAATCCACGGAAACAGATCCGCTGGATCGTACACACCAGGGGATCTATCCGCTGGAGCCGGTCCGCAGATCAATTCCAGCGGATCGATCCTCTCGTGTGTATGGGGCCTACCACTTTTTGAGAGCAACCTTGGTCTAGGAATCTAGCCCTTTCAATTTCCAGACTGTCAGGTGCATTCTTTCCAGGGATGGATGGAGAAGTTGCCCCTGAGAGAGTAGATCCGCTGCTGGTGGAAGCAGTAATGGCATTGCTGTATTCAGCTAAAAGAAGAGTTGTGAACCATGGCCACCTCGGCCAAAAAGGAAGGACTGCTATAATTGTAGATGCTGACCTCTTGACCCTGAGAAGAAATCTTGGTATGAGAGGTGGGAAAGATGTAACCCAGACAAAGGTTCCAGTCGTGCTGTAGGCAGTCCATCCCCTCTGCTAATGGGCAAGGGGTTCTTGTCAGATACCTCTGGCACTTCGCGTTGTCTGGTGTTGCTGCTAAATCTATATCCGGCATGCCTCAAGTTTGGTTATAAGGGAGAATGCTTGGTGGCTCCATTCGTTGTTGGAAAACAAAGCTTCTGCTTAGCATTTCGGCCAGCTGGTTCTGGGCTCCTGGGACATACATCGCCCTTAGTCACGAGAGGTTCAACTACGCCCACTTGAAGACTGGGCGAACTTCCTGCATCATGGAGCGACTTCTGGTGCCACCTTGCCTGTTCATATAGGCGACTGCCACCCTGTTGTCCATCTTTAACAGGACTTCTTTCCCCTTCAGAAGAAGACCGAAGGCCAGGAGGACTTGGAATGCTGCTTTCATTTCTAGGATGTTCGATACCACCACCTCCTGTGTCTCGAATGGCCAACGACTTTGGACTGCAAAGTGCTGGTAGTGTGCTCCCCAGCCCTCCCTGCTGGCGTCCGAATGGATCACCTCCCGGGGAGGGGAGGGGATAGGGAGAGACTCAAACTGGTAGAGGAATTGAGGATAAATTGGGACAAGTAGGTGTCTGATAAACCTACAGAGCATCCAGTCTCCCAGGTTTATGAATAATGTAATTAATTGAAGGTTTTCCATCTTGCTCGACTCCAACTTCCTTTGCTTGTCAAGTTTTTTTTTTAAACTGGGCACAGATTACCTTTTTTATTTATTGCATTTTTTTGCTAGGAACAGAGTGGAACCAAATCCTCATCTCCTCTGGGTAACTAGAACCTTCGCGATTGCTCGTTTTTTTTTTTAAACAGCTAAAACTGGACCAGAATGTTTTACTTTTCCATCAACGCTGGTAGCCTGGCTGACTGGAAGCGATTGAAAGGTGAACTTTCCATTTCTCAAAGTTATACAATTGTTATGCTCATTTAATTATGCCCCTGCATGGGTGAGAGTTTGTCATGATGTTATACTTTCCCATAAAAATTATTGTACTAGAAAGGTTAACCTCCCTTAAACTTCCACCAGTGTTACACCAATATAGCTGATATGGCCCACTGATCCTGAAGCTTCACACAGGCACCCTAAAGGGACTTCCGCCATTCTTTCAAGACAGGAGCCTTATGCCGCATACACACGGTCGTTTTCCGGCATGAAAAAAATACATTTTTAAAAATGTCATTTAAAATCATCGCTTGTGGGCTTCACATCGTTTTACGGCTTCTGAAATTCGAACATGCTGCATTTTTTAATGTCGTTTTTTAAAATGTAGTTTTTCGGGTTGTAAAAAATGATCGTGTGTGGGCTAAAATTACGTTTTAAACCCGTGCATGCCCAGAAGCGAGTTATGAGACGGGAGCACTCGTTCTGGTAAAACTACCATTCATAATGGAGTAAGCACATTCATCACCCTGTAACAGACAAAAAAGCGCGAATCGTCTTTTACTAACAAGGAATCAGCTAAAAGCAGCCCAAAGGCGAATAGAACTTCCCCTTCAGAGTGCCGTCGTACGTGTTGTACGTCACCGTGCTTTGTTCATAATTTTTTAAAAACGATGGTGTGTGGGCAACATCGTTTTTAATGATGAAGTTGGAAAAACATTGTTTTTTGGACATGCTGAAAAACGTCATTCTTTTTCATGCTGAAAAACGATCGTGTGTACGCGGCATTAGACCTTTAAGATTTCAATAATGAAGATTTGGTACTTCTCCAGTTCATTACTAATCTTTTCCCCAGTCCGTAGGATTTTTCATCCGTGTATCCACTTGGGGGTCGCCACCTGTATGCTGGAATTTTCAGTATTCTTTTTTTTTTTTTAGATGATATTCGCCCTGACCTGCTAATGGTCACCCTTGAGATGGCTGTATCCTGTCTACTCCCAAATAGATTGGATCGGTGTTCTGGTGTCTTGCACCATTTTTTTTTAACAGGATCCACCAACCATGGCTTCAGCCATAATGCACGCCTTGCCATGACCGCGGGGAACACCACTCTTGAAAAAAAAAAAAAACACATTGATTGACGTCTGACAGGTCCACCACAAAGTATGCTGCTAATTTCAGCTCTTACAAATCTGTTACCACCATGTCTCTTCACTTCTTCCAGACGGGCTTATTAAAAGGATTACTCCACTTTTGCAGAGCTGCAATTTCCTGTTAAAAGCAATGAATCATCATTTTCTGCTTGTATGAGTGGCTCACTGATTTTTCCAGAAGTCTGCACCAAGATAAAAGCCAGATTTTGTCATATACTGCGATCATTTTTATTTTTGATAAGATACTCCCAAAAGGGAATCATGTCTAAAGGGATGCAGATCCTGCCACTTTCCAGAGTGCAGCAGCTGGTTGATAATTATGAACCATTCCCATTAGACTCACTCAGCACATGGGCTGGTTACTGCTGGTGTGTCGGCACCTGCAGATGCTACAGTATGTAGAAGCACTTCAGATCCAGATCAAATCTTTGGACTAGAGCCTCCTTGAATGTGACAGTAAAGTAGCATGTTTTGCCAGCTACATTAATAATGCATCCACCATTGGAGGAGACTGCAGCATGTTTTGCCAGCTACATTAATAATGCATCCACCATTGGAGGAGACTGCAGCAGGTTGACTTTTAGCCTTTTCAGGGTATTCAGTTTTGACAGCCTGTTTATAAGGGCATTTTACTTTGATCCCTTCAAGTCTTCCTGGAATAACTCCTCCAGTTGTTCAATGAAGCAAACCTTGTGGAGAGTTTACGCCACTTCACCCCAGGTAATTGCGTCCTTAAAGGGGAGTTCCACCCACAATTTCACTTTTTAAATATAAATACCCCTGTAATACACAAGCTTAATGTATTCTAGTAAAGTTAGTCTGTAAACTAAGGTCCGTTTTGTTAGGTTGTTACAGCATTTAGATAGTTTATAATCTAGAAATAGACCGTGGCCATCTTAAGTGTGGGCATCATGAAGCCAGACTATATGACTTCCTGGATTTCAGCTTTGCATATCTCGCACATGCTCAGTGCACAAGCAATGTAATAGTTTTCAGTCAGGTTTGCAAGGACTACTGGGAAACATGATGCCTATCCCAGAAACCCTTGCAAATAGCCTAGGCAAATAAGGAGGAGGAAGTAATGAAGGACTACAAAATAAAGGTATTTACAAGCAACAAATTAAATAAAAATTGTCCATTCTGAACACTATGAGATTAGAGCATGCAGCACAGACAAACATAAAAAAATGGGTGGAACTCCACTTTAACTGCCCTTGCAGAAAGAGAGTCTCTAATGGGCAAGCTTCAAATCTTGTTGGCTCTTTTAATGTGTTCTTCCCATGGCAAACTTTCCAATTTGGACACAATCTACTGGCTCTGATGGAAGTGCTAGGCAATTCATGCACTGTAGCTTGTCAAGCAATAACTTTCCACCACGAATGCAGCAACTATTAGGGCTGGAAACCTGTGGTGTTTGTAAGCGGGAAGCAAACATAAACAGAGGTGAGATGATGACATTGATCAATTGCCTGTATGACTGCTCTTGAACGGTGACTGTTCTGGCTTCTAGCAGACTCTTCATCTTGAGATCCTTGCAGGACTGTATAGTGCTAGCTTGGCAGGCAATGACTTTCCACTACAAATGCAGCAACTATTAGGGCTGGTAATTTGTGATGTTTGTAAACGGAGAGCAGTGATAATGAGGGGCGAGTTGATGAGCTTAATCAACATTGCCTGGATGTCTATTCTTAGATGGTAACTTGTCTTGACCGTCAGAAGGCTCCCTTTATCTTGTGGTCCTTACAGGACTATAGATATTGGCTCTCTTTTTCTCAATCTTCACTACTTACCTAATCCCTTTACCTTAAGGCAATGGGTGGTCTGACTGGACAGCGTTTCCCTAGAAACAGAGCAAAGCAGCAGACTGAAATGAAAAACAGCAAAACGCTAAGTCTCCACTATTGCGACCTGAAAGTCGCATGATTTGCTGCAAATTTGATGCAAATTGGAGCAATGCATGTGTATTCTTGGGGTCTATGGACACAGATATGAACGTTACTCATTGGAAATCATGGGGTACGACTTGTAATGCGATTTTGCAGTGACAAGTCGCACTAGTGGAAACTGAGCCCAACACAGTGATCCCAGAGCAAGCATTGAGAAGGAGATAGGAAGAGTTCAGATGAATGCCATAAAGAGCAACACTGAGAAGGACATAAGAAAAAACCCAGGTAAATGCCATAAAAGGTGAAAAATACCTGTAACAATGACCACATAAGCATCCAGCATGCATGAGTAGAGATCTCTACCATTTGTTGCCAAAAATGCAGTGAAACCATTTAGAACTCACATTTTCCATTAGGCCCCTTTCACATTGGGACGTTTTTCATGCGGTACAGCGATAAAAATAGCGCTGCTATACCGCATGAAAAATCATGCCCTGTACTCTTCAATGTGAAAGCCCGAAGGCTTTCACACTGAAGCGGCGCGCTAGCAGGAACGCTTGAAAAGTCCTGCTAGCCGCTTCTTTACCGCGGTATAGGAGCGGTGTGTTCACCGCTCCTATACCGCGCCTTCCTATTGAAATCAATGGGAAAGCGCGGTAATACCGCTGTAATACCGCGGTAATACCGCCGCAACGCGGGCGGTATTAACCCTTTTTCGGCCGCTAGCGGGGGTTAAAACCTCACCACTAGCGCCCGAATATTGCGGTAAAAACGATGGTATAGCCGCGCTACAAATAGCGCGGCTAGACCGTCACCGCGGCTGACGCTTCAGTGTGAAGCCAGCCTTAGTGATGATATCAGCCTGAGCATGATCAGCTCACCATCCTGGAAAGCTCTAGCCAGGAAACACAGAGGCTGCATCACTTCCTGCCTCTCAAGCTCAGTGTACTTGCACTGCTGCAGCCATCTTGGTAATGGCAAACGAAACGCCCATAACACAGAGAAAGGAAGTAAAAGCATAAGGAAAGCAAAAGGAAACGCTGTCACTTACGTCAAAGCTTGTTTAAAGCTTTCTTTGAGAAGCCTGCACCACCAGAATAGGGCTCCAACCATGTAGCTCATTTAGAGGCTTTACAGGAAGGACTTCCACCCAGGAGAGGCTGAAATATGCCCCCCAGACCACCAGAATGGGGCTCCAACCATATAGCTCATTCAGAGGCTGTACAGGAAGGACTTCCACCCAAGAGAGGCTGAACCTGTCTGGGGCGACAAACGGTAAGGGATACCTCACGATTCCAGTTCTGATTAGGTGAGGAAAAAAGGAAAATACCTGGGCGGGGACCCTCTCTGGGTTTAATAGCTATGCGGTCCTATCAGGTTGTGGAGGCGAAGCCACAACCCAAAGGTGTATGCTGCCATGATGCGACAGGGAAGACATGAGTTGGCAAGGAGGCAAGAATCATTGGATTTTGTATGTTGGTAGCACTAATAAGAACAAATGCACATCTTTTTGCAGGCAAAAATGTGCATTTAACATTTTATAAAACAGGAGCCTGGGAAGCATTGCACTTGTGATCAGCTCCTGCACACATTGGCTACAGCTCTGTTGCCCGTACCTGTGTACAGGCTGAAATTGCAGAGCTGATCAGCATGCCTGCAGTTCACATCTGCTGTGATGACTGATGGTGTCATTCACAGAAAACTGTGAATGAATGAGGCTGTGGGGCTACTTTTAAAAAGTGACAGTGATTGTGAAGAGAGAAGGTGCAGGAGCTGGAACTTGTCACATGTTCCACGTTATAAATGGGTGGAACGTGTATCATTCCAGAGATCAACTTATCCTTTAAGCTGCAATATAATCCATTTTTGTTTTTGGGTTTAATTCCACTTTAATTTTATAGAGCCACGTTTTCTTTTCTTTAGATGCTCCAGGCTTTTTCTTATACAACAACATCTTTAACATTATGTAGCTGAAGACCAACAACAAAATTCCAAAAATATCTAGGAATCCTAAAAGTTTTCTCACAAATGTACATAGATGATCTGGAGTGGAATGTTTTTTTTTTTCTCAACAAAACTGAAGTTGAACTTTAAACTGTGTAAATGGCCTTAGCATGCTGCTCTTAGATTTTACTCAGAGGGATATAGCAAATCCAATGCGGTTATTATGTCTGTCAAATTCAGTGTAGTACTGTCCTATGAATGTAGCTCCCAGAATCCACATAGGTCCTGTGGGAGGAGGAATGTCCAGACCAGTGATTGCAATGTAGCACATTTCTTCCCCAAAATGTGATTGCTGAAAGTGAAAAAAAGACAAGGGTTGAGCAAACCACTTGAGCTTTAAAAAATAAAACTGTATGTACCAGGGACTTTGTTACATTTTTTTTTTTTTTCTTTTTGTCTACAGACTTTTATTGAAAAAATAGATAGTGGTACAGATCAATATAAAAAAGAGTCATTATAAAAGTTACGATTAGCTTATATAAGAAACAGAACCAATGAAAGGTACAGCCATTGACATATAAGGTAATAATCATCATCAAAGATAGGGGGTCAATTAACAGATGGTGATTCAATATACACTGTTGAAATCAATACATATCATATCGGACATAGACTTACATTTCAAATACTGTATGTGTCTATTGATTTGCCTTTAACAAATTTATTGAAAGTGAGAAAAAGTTTGCATTGTTAAAAAAAAGAAGCAAAACCCTGTCCTAGGTATAGGGAGAAGCCGAGAAATAAGTTATATACAGCTAATTAGGGTTAACTAAATGTTAATACGGGGGGCAAATTAGTTTTTTTTTAAAAGGTTGCTTTAATTGACATTATTGGTTGTATTTATAAAATCACTGAAGGTAAATCAATCACTGTAAATGAAAACATGTGGTCCACCTGCAGTTAATGTTTGGAGAAAGTCACATTCACTGTTTTTTAAATGTATTTTTACATATACTCCCTTGAACTGCACATAAACTACCTTGTTTAAATAAGGGCTGAAATTAATAATTGCTTAAAGCGGAGGTTCACCCTAAAACATGTATATACCATTCAATCCAGCATACTGCCGACATGTACAGTATGCTGTTTTTTTTTTTTCGGCTGTACATACCGCCGTATAGCTATTTTCCGGGTATTGAATCCCGCGGGACTGGGCACTCCTATTCAGAGACTAAGTGATTGACGTGATGACAAAAGCTTCCCCCCCGGCGCGTCACCAGTTTCCGAAAGAAGCCGAACTGCGAGTCGGCTCTATACGGCGCTATACGGCGCTTGCGCACCAACGTTCGGCTTCTTTCGGAAACTGGTGATGCGCATTATGCGCCGGTTGTAAGCTTTTGTCATCACGTCAATCACTTAGGCCTTGTACATACGATCAGTCCAAACTGATGAAAACGAACTGATGGTCTGGTGGTCTGATGGACTAATGGTCTGATGTGCCTACACACCATCGGTTCAAAAACGTCACCGAGTCCAACGCGGTGACGTAAAACACAACGACGTGCTGAAAAAAATGAAGTTCAATGCTTCCAAGCATGCGTCGACTTGATTCTGAGCATACTAACCATCGGTTTTGACCGATCGGTCAGGCGTCCATCAGTCCGATTTTAAAGCAAGTTCTAAGGCCGAGTACTCACGAGCAGACATGTCCGATGAAACCGGTCCGCGGACAGTTTTCATCGGACATGTCTGCCCGGGGACTGCCCGAGGACTTCTGTTCGATGGCTGCACACACCATCGAACAGAGGTTCGCGCGTAAACAATACGCGGGGCGTGTCCGCGGTGTCGCCGCGTCGATGATGCAGTGTCGCCGCGACAATGACGTGGCGACGTGGGCGGCCTGCCTTTAAAATGCTTCCACGCATACGTCAAAGTCATTCGACGCATGCGAGGGATGGCGGGCGGCAGGACATGTACGGTAGGTCTGTACAGACGAAAAATGGTCTGCTCGGTCCGCTCGGGCCAACACACGGCCAAACATGTCTGCTGAAACTGGTCCGCGGACCAGTTTCAGCAGACATGTTTGGTCGTGAGTACGGGGCCTAAAACTTTGGTCTGAAGGACAAAAGTCCGATGGGGCATACACACGGTAGGTTTGGACTGATGAAACTGAACTTCAGTCCATTTTCATCAGTTTGGACTGATCGTGCATACAAACAAAAAAACCCCCACTAGTGTAGTTTTCCCCGGTCTTAAAGGGCCAATCGGAAAAAAAATCTCCATAGTTACCTAAACATAACTAAACCTACACATATGCATATATCCCACACAGACACCTCGTAATCAAAACACATTCCTGAAACATTAAATAAATGGATAAAAACAAGAATGTAGCCTAAACACATGTATGGCCCTGACCATATTGGTCAGGCCACAGCTACATAATCATTACTGTATGAGTCTACTAAAGAAATAATTTTTCACACGTTGAGATTATAAAAATATGTAAAAAAAATATTATATGAGAAAATATATATTAAAAATGAAAAATAGATAAACCAATATATATAGATAAATAATATATGGATAAAAAATATTTTTTGGACACCAAAGCCAGGTCAAAGGAGTCATACCCCTGGGTAGGCCCTTACGACCGTATCCAAGGGAAATGAGGACAGAAGGGGGGGGGCAAGGGTGGAAAGACCAATTAATTTTAAAGGCAAAAATAGGAGATTATATAAAGAGAGAGGAGCTTGGAAATGACATGGTCTAGCTGTTTTTAATATAGCAGTTTTTGTCCCACTCTATGTTGAGGCCCAGAGGTGTGTAACACTGCATATCATAAATCCAACGCGTTTCTCTACGTGATATGTGATCCAGTGTGGAGTATATTGTTCAATCCCCACTACTTCCAAAACAGAGGGGTCTCGGTTATGGTGTTGCCGAAAGTGCAAAGAGACACTGTGTTCTCGAAATCCTCTGTGAATGCACGAAAGATGTTCACTAGGGTTGAGCGAACCCGAACTGTAAAGGACTTTTGGGTTTTTGGTACCCGGACCCGAACTCGAACAATTTACTGTAAGTTCATGTTCGAGTTCGGGTTCGGCAATGTAATGGCGCGCTGCAGGGCTGCCAATCAACATTTGTTTTACTTGTGTGACCTAGAATCCATCACAGCCATGCCTACTAATGGCATGGCTGTGATTGGCCAGTGCAGCATGTGACCCAGCATGTGACCCAGCCTCTATATAAGCTAGAGGCACATAGCACAGCACGTCACTCTGTTTAGCTAAGGTAGGGAAAGGCTGCTGGTGATGCTGCTCTGAGGGAGAGAATTAGATAGGAGTCAGACTGTCCTGCTTCAGAAATCAAATTACTCAGCGATCTACATATGCGCAAGTCACTCTGCATTAGATACTTTAGGGAAAGGTTCCTGGTTTTGCTTGTAGGGAGAGAAATATATAGGAGTCAGTCCTGCTTCAGAAATCAAATTACACCAGCACTGCATATGTTACTGTGAGATACACCCTTTAGATACGTTTCTTCTAGTGTGCTATTCAAAAAACATCCATTTAGAGAAAAA
The DNA here is from genome assembly GCF_905171775.1 of Rana temporaria. Taxonomy (NCBI): domain Eukaryota; kingdom Metazoa; phylum Chordata; class Amphibia; order Anura; family Ranidae; genus Rana; species Rana temporaria. The sequence continues at coordinate 352,104,399 of NC_053490.1, forward strand.
AAAATATTTGCAGTGTTTCCTCCAGTGTTTGTACATGTGAGATAAACACTTTATCTAGTGTTCTTCTATTGTTCTATTCAAAAAACACCCATTTAGGGCAACAAAAATATATTTTGCAGTTTTTCCTCCAGTGTTTGCAGTGTTTCCTCCATATCTGTATGTGTGAGATAAACACTTTAGCTAGTGTTCTTCTATTGTTCTATTCAAAAAACACCCATTTAGGGCAAACAAATATATTTTGCAGTGTTTCCTCCAGTGTTTGCAGTGTTTCCTCCATATCAGAGTACTTGCCATGCTCTTACCAACATGTTGCTGCCATTTGCAGCCCTCTAGCCCTTTCCATTACTTTTTTAGAGACATTTTAGTACTCAAAAGTTCAGGTCCCCATTGGTTTCAATGGGGTTCGGGTTCGGGGTCAAGTTCGGGTCCCGAACCCGGACTTTTTTCTGAAGTTCGGACGAACCCGTCGAACCCGAACATCCAGGTGTCCGCTCAACTCTAATGTTCACCTATTCTGATCTTGAGGGCCCTAGTGGTCCTCCCAATGTACTGGAGGCCACAAGGGCACCTCAACAAGTAGATCACCCCTACCGTATCGCAGGTAATAAATTCCAAAATGGAATATACCCGAGAGGTAACCTGAGACGAGAAAACCAAAGTTTTCATAGTCTTACAAGAAGCACACACTTTGCACCTCTTGCATGGAAAAAATCCTTTTAGATTCTCAAACATCCGGATTTTGGGGGGAGGGTCTACAACGCTAGGTGCCAGCAGGTCCTTGAGATTTGTATTTCTTCTAAACAGGACCTTAGGGTTCTCAGGGAGTTTGGGTCCCATAATCCGATCACATTTGAGGACTGGCCAATGCTTTTGTATTACTTTCCTGACCCACGGGGGTGACGAGAAAGTGGTCAAAAAAGACTATTCAAAATCCCCGTTGTATCCCTCTTTGTTTTTGTTTTTGGGGACTAACACATTTTGTCTATCTAACGTGGCAATGTTTTTGATATCTTCATCCAGAGATGTTGTAGCCTTTCTCCTCAAAACGACTTTTTAGTATTTCTACTTGTACTTCGAAATCCTCTATCCGGGGAACAGTTTCTCCTAATCCTCTGAAACTGTCCTTTAGGGATGGCCTTGAGCCAGTTTGGATGGTGGCCACTCTCCCTCGGGATATAGCCATTTCCGTCTGTACTTTTGAAAAAAGCCTTAGTTAGGAGGGCATCCTGTTCTTTAAAGATGACCAAATCTAGGAAATTGACAGATACAGTTCAATATTCATATGTGAATTTGATCCCCCAGTTATTGCTGTTGAGATTTGTCATGAAGCTCCCCAGTGATGGCACGTCACCCTTCCACAAAAAGAAGACATCGTCGATGTACCAACGCCAAAAAAGGAGGCGGGGCTCCCCCAGGGAAGAAAGTTGGTCATTTTCCTACAGGGCCATAAACAACCCAGCGAGGCTGGGGGCAAATTTAGCCCCCATAGCCACGCCCGTACTCTGCAGATAAAACTGCCCACCATAGTAAAAATAATTATGTTCCATGGCGAAGCACAATCATTTCATGACAAATTCCAACGTAGAGGATTTTAGGGAGAGATCTTTTTTCAGGAAGAATTCCGCTGTCTTATACCCCAATTCATGGGGTATAATTGTGTACAAGGAGGTAACATCCGCTGTTACCAGCAAGACGTCCTCCTCCACCCTCAGACTGGCAATTTCTTTAATAATCTGCATGGAGTCCCTCAAGAAGGCTGGCGTTTGGGTTACCACCGGCTGCAAAAAGTGAGCGACAAACTTGCAGACGTGAGGAAATCTATGCCACTCACTATGGTGCGGCCTGGGGGTTGGATGGGGTTTTTGTGAACTTTAGGAATATAATAAATAATGGGCGTCCTGGGGGCCAACGGTATCAGGTAGTCCCGCTCTTTGTCATTGATAACACCCTTCCTATGTCCCTCCTTTACAATGCTCTTAAGGATTTTTATATATTTGCCCATGGGGTCATTCCCCAGGACAGTATACGTGTCCTTATCTGCCAGTAGAGCATCCATTTCTTTGAGCTAATCTGCCTTTTTTTAAAGCACAATCCCCCCCCCTTTGTCAGCCGGTCTTATAATAAGATCCTTCCCGTCACATAACATTGCAATCCCCTCCTCTGTATTTTTCTGCCTTTCCTTTTTAAATTGGACCTGGGATAGGTCACGTAATACCAGTTCCTTAAAGACTGTAACACTCGCAGCTGGATTCGCCGAGGGGTTAAACAAAGACGCATTCCTGAGTCCTGTCCCTACTTGGCTGCCAGTGGTACTGCTATTCCTTATAATAGGATTAGTCATAAAATTACGTTTAATACTCAACTTTCTGGTAAATTTCTGCACATCAAGAAACATCTGGAATTTATACAAAGACCTTCTTGGGGCATATTTAAGTCCCTGGTTTAAAGTCATCTTTTCTGCTCTAGTTAGTTCCTCCCCACTTAAATTAAAGACCCCCTCACATGTTAACTCTTTCTGTTTTTGGTAGTGGCTCCGTTGCCCTCCTCTGACTCCTCTCTTAGTCTTCCCTTTCTGCTTTGGCCTCGTTCTAAAAAACTATCTGTCTTATTCCTCAGGGGGGCTGATCCAGACGGTCCATCATGGATACCTGGTTGGGGACAGTTAGTGTCTTCTGGATAGGTGTTTTGGTGTACCGGGGTGTCCCTATTTTCACTATACCCTTGTAATGGTTCATATTGGTTTCTTACAGGAATTTCATAGCCCCACGCACGGGCGTGGGGGTGCTTCCCCTCTGTAGCCATCCCCATATTGGTTCCCATAAGGAACCCCATATTGCCTATTGTGGTCCATATAGGGTAATCTGCTCTGGGTATTGGGATGTGAATTAGGGTAGTAATGGTTGGGCCCCTGAGGTTGCCTATTCCCTCTATTGCTACCATAGTTGGGAAACCTACCCTGGTTCCTGGGGTGTATCCTGTATGCTGTATCCTGGGGGATAGTAATTGGATCCAGCCACTGCGGGTTTGCCCATGTGACCATTAGGTTTCTTCTTCGTATTTTGAGGCATCTTATTCCCCCCTATTCTACTGGGTTCCTGTTCTCTAAAGCCTACCTTAGGGGTGGGAAAACCCACCTGTGGTCTCGAAGGCTCACTCAAAGGGGGCGAAATGCCACTGGCTCTAGCATCGCCTTCCTCCATGTGAGTCTCTTCGTTCTGTTTATTAGTATTATTACGACTGCTCTCCTGCCATTTGAAGACATTGTGGAATTTGTAATCCTCAACATCTCTCAAATACTTTTTACGCTTCTTTATTCTTTGTTCCTCTTCCTCCTCAATCATGATTTCTCTAAGCTCTTTGGTATACACCTGGTACAACCCCTCCTTACTCATGGGAGTCAGTCTTTCCTTGATATCATTGATCTCCTGTTGTAATCTAACTACTTTAGATTTTTTGCGGGTAACCAAGAATTCGAGAAATGCTATACCTACGCTGTTAAAATAAAGAAACCACTCTGAGAGGTCCGCATCACCTCTGTCGGGGTACACATGCCATCTAAGACTCCTAGGTATCATCTTCTCCTGGATATACCTCTCCAGGAAGACAATATCCCAAGTGGCATGTAATTCTGATACGAGTACATTTTTCAACCTCATAAAAATGCCCAGTATTCCATCAGTCTCCAGACTGGTCTGATTATCTCAAAGAAATGGATGCTCTACTGGCAGATAAGGACACGTATACTGTCCTGGGAATTGACCCCATGGGCAAATATATAAAAATCCTTAAGAGCATTGTAAAGGAGGGACATAGGAAGGGTGTTATCAATGACAAAGAGCGGGACTACCTGATACCGTTGGCCCCCAGGACGCCCATTATTTATTATATTCCTAAAGTTCACAAAAATCCCATCCAACCCCCAGGCCGCCCCATAGTGAGTGGCATAGATTCCCTCACATCTAGGGTGGGCAAGTTTGTCGATCACTTTTTGCAACCGGTGGTAACCCAAACGCCAGCCTTCTTGAGGGACGCCATGCAGATTATTAAAGAAATTGCCAGTCTGAAGGTGGAGGAGGACGTCTTGCTGGTAACAGCGGATGTTACCTCCTTGTACACAATTATACCCCCATGAATTGGGGTATAAGGCAGCGGAATTCTTCCTGAAAAAAGATCTCTCCCTAAAATTCTCTACGTTGGAATTTGTCATGAAATTATTGTGCTTCGCCATGGAACATAATTATTTTTACTATGGTGGGCAGTTTTATCTGCAGAGCACGGGCGTGGCTATGGGGGCTAAATTAGCCCCTTGCCTCGCGGGGTCATTTATGGCCCTGTGGGAAAATGACCAACTTTTTTCCCTGGGGGAGCCCCGCCTCCTTTTTTGGCGTCGGTACATCTATGATGCCTTCTTTTTGTGGAAGGGTGACGTTCCATCACTGGGGAGCTTCATGACAAATCTCAACAATCTCAACTGGGGCATCAAATTCACATATGAATATAGTACTGTATCTGTCAATTTCCTAGATTTGGTCATCTTTAAAGAACAGGATGCCCTCTTAACTAACGCTTTTTTCAAAAGTACAGACCAAAATGGCTATATCCCGAGGGAGAGTGGCCACCCTCCAAACTGGCTCAAGGCCATCCCTAAAGAACAGTTTCAGAGGATTAGGAGAAACTGTTCCCGGATAGAGGATTTCGAAGTACAAGTAGAAATACTAAAAAGTCGTTTTGAGGAGAAAGGCTATGCAACAACATCTCTGGATGAAGATATCAAAAACATTGCCATGTTAGATAGACAAAATTTGTTAGTCCCCAAAAACAAAAACAAAGAGGGATACAACGGGGATTTTGAATGGTCTTTTTTGACCACTTTCTCGTCACAACATTGTTGGGTCATGAAAGTACTGTAATACAAAAGCATTGGCCAGTTCTCAAATGTGATCGGATTATGGGACCCAAACTCCCTGAGAACCCTAAGGTCCTGTTTAGAAGAAATAAAAATCTCAAGGACCTGCTGGCACCTAGCGTTGTAGACCCTCCCCCCAAAATCCGGATGTTTGAGAATCTAAAAGGATTTTTTCCATGCAAGAGGTGCAAAGTGTGTGCTTCTTGTAAGACTATGAAAACTTTGGTTTTCTCGTCTCAGGTTACCTCTCGGCAGTGGCGGCTGGTGCTTCATTTTTTTTGGGGGGGGGGGTGCAAACAAAACCCCAACCAACACCACCTCCCCCCAACCTCACTCGCAGACAATGTGACCTGCAGACAGACAGAGGGATAGATTGGATAGGACAGAGACAGAAAGATAGATAGATAGATAGATAGATAGATAGATAGATAATCAGATATATAATCAGATATATAGGCAGATAGATAGATAGATAGATAGATAGATAGATAGATAGATAGATAGATAGATAGATAGATAGATAGATAGATATGTAGCACTGACCCCCGAAGGAGCTGCTGGTTTAATTTGGGCCTGCACTCTACCAATAAACCCCACTAACTTGGCTCAATCCCCTTGGCACAGCTGTGATGCAATGCAATACAATACAATGTAAGACAATACAAAATACCTGTATTGTAACCCCAGGATCCACTGACTGCACTTGGAGGGAGAAAAACAGTACGCCACAACAACTGGATACTTAACCAGAGATATATTTTACTGTGAAATATGCAAAAAAGTGATGACAGTAATTGTGCTGTCATCCCAACGTAAGACGACAGCACAATTGATTTCAACATAAACTTTTTGAAAACAGTATACATATACATAGGTTTATACCTGGGAGCTCCCCCTACTTTATAAGCTATGCGAGAGATCTCACTTAAAGTACTTAGTCCTGGGGCGTGGCCGGGATGTGAACAAGAGCAGACGTGTGGTGACTGAGCTCCGCTCCTACCGGTATCCTGTACTGATTCCAGCGCCGATTCCTGCTATCAGAACCTACCTTCCAGACACCCTGGGGCGGAAGAGGGCACCCGGCACCCCGCGGCCTCCTCCGTTGTCTCCGGGCAAGCTCCGTTCCTCCGCCGGGACCGGCGAGCGCGTCGCGGCGGCCATCTTGCCCACGAGGCTTCCAGCACAGGAGATGTCGGCCAGCTCTCCAGCCTCCCCTAATCCACCTGCATCCCTTGCCGCTTCACATGCCGAGCTCCTGGCGGCCATCAAGGAGGGTCGGGACTCGGTGATGATCAAGATCGATCACCTAGTGGCGGATGTTAGCCTCATCCGCCATGACATGGACAAATTTAGGGCCCGGTTCGCGGAGGCGGAGGGCCGCATATCGCAGCTGGGGGACTCCACCAGAGGGGATTCCAGGGACCTGCATGCTCTCCAACTGCAGGTCAGGGCCCTCCAGGAGAAATCCATCGATACCGAAAATCGCCTGAGGAGGAACAACGTCAGGGTCCTGGGCCTTCCCGAGAGGGCCGAGGGCCCCAGGCCTGCAGAGTTCACCGAGGCCTTCCTGATCTCCCTCCTGGGCCTGCCTGCCATGCCGCCCACGTTTGTTGTCGAAAGGGCCCACAGGGTCCCACCTAAGCCTCCGATCCCTGGGGCCCCCCCTAGGCCTTTCCTGCTAAGGCTGCTCAATTACCGGGATAGGGATCGTATCCTGGCGGCTGCCAGGGAGAAGAGGGATCTGCAATACAACGGGGCCAAAATCATGCTTTTTCCTGATTACTCGCCAGAAGTGCAGCACAAACGCCGCTCCTTCACCGAGGTGAGGAGGTGCCTGCGAGATCAAGGTCTCAAATTCAGTCTACTTTATCCCAGCAAGCTGAGAGTGATTGATGGCGACCGCACCCGTTTCTTCACGGACCCCGATGCGGCTTTGGCGTGGTTGGAGAGCCGAAAGTACCCCCCTTCCAGAGGTTTCTGCACCTTGTTTTGCCACCTTTATTCCACACGGGTCGTATGTCTCCCCCTTAAATGACATGGTGATATGGCGCCCTGCCCTACGTTCCCCCTGGGGCTATTATGTTTGACGTGCAGCTATCCTGCTGCTTTACTGGAACCGGAGCTCCTGTTTGCCCCCTTTTCTTCTGTTGCTGGGTGCAGGTGGTGGTGGCGGCTGCCCTGCCTTTTCCTCCCCCTTCCCTCCGTTGATGGGCACTCAAAACTGACCTATTTCGCTAGATGAGACCTGACAAGTGCCTCATGCTCCGGCACTCTGTCCCGCCATGTACGCCAGTGTGCCCTCTCTCTGACTTCCAGCATTTGCTTCCCCCCTCATGGCTTGCACATAGTACTGGTCGCTACATCCTGCCCCGACCGGGAATCGGTCCGTTCTCCAGATGCTAGGTGATGGGATGCTCAGTCCACGAACTTGAAGCACGCCACCCCGACTTTGTCATGAGGCAGCACTCCAGAACTGCTGCCCCCCCTCCCCCTATGCTCTGTTCCCTCATCCCCTCCTTTTTTTCTTTTGTCCCTGTTTTTCTTTTCCTTTTTCTCTCCCCTATGTCCCCCCTTGCTATCCAGAGCCGGGACACTGATCACGGGTCTATGCTGCGCCCGCTCCCCGGGCCCAGACGGAAGAGACCTGAGGTTTACTGTGTAGGGCCCCCAGTTTTAAGGGGCTCAGTTACACTAGATTGTACATGTTTTTGGGAAAAAACTATTCCCACCCCCCGGACCGTTGTTTGGGGGCCGGGACATAGTAGGATAGGCACCCCGTGCCTGGGTAATTGGTTTGGTTTACTGTTTTTTGTGTATGCTCAGCTCTATGCTTGTTACTTTTATTTGAATATGCCATGTGTATATGAGTCCGATGTACGTTACTATGCATGTAAGATCCTGTTGCTCCTGAGGTGCTCCCTGATTTATTTAATTGGTCATCCAACCCATTTCCCGCTCCTGGTGCCTGATGGCTGACCGCTCACATGATTCCTTTACCATTCTCTCGTGGAATGTTAGAGGCCTCAACTCTAAATTCAAACGTGCCACTCTATGCCAATATCTAAAGGCCCACTCGCCCCAGCTTATTCTACTCCAGGAGACTCACCTCATGGGCAGCAGAATCCTGACTCTCAAGAAACCTTGGATACAGAAGGCACTGCATGCCACATATTCCTCATATGCCAGGGGAGTGTCGATCCTTATTCATAAAAACTTCCCTTGTGTGATTGAGGAGGTCAGGTTAGACCCGCAGGGGAAATACGTAATACTGGTCTTTACGCTCTGGGCTCAGAGATACATTGTTGTGAATATATACATTCCCCCTCCTTTCTCGCCAGACTTACTATACACGGTTGTGGACAAAATTACGCCCATCTGCCCCGGGAAGGTTATGATAATGGGGGATTTTAACGCCATTCTGTCCCATGACCTGGACAGACCGACGCCTCCTAAACATAGAGGCACAGACCTACCTGCCTGGGCTCAGGCGGTGGGTCTTGAGGAGGTCTGGAGGTGGAAGCATCCGGGGGTGAGGGCATACTCATGCTTCTCATCTTCTTACAAGACCGCATCTCGGATTGATTTGGCCTTCTCCAACCCCGCACTATTAGCGGATGTACTTGGGGCGGACTATCTTCCGAGCGGTCTCTCAGATCATAGCCCTTTAGTGGTGAGGCTTCGCTCTCCGGCACTGCGCAGTGCTGCGCTTTGGCGGTTGGGCGCACAATGGGTCACTCACCCTGACATACTGGACACTGTCACCCCATTACTGTCTGAATTTTGGGAACGGAATGTGGGCACTGCCTCCCCGGAGGTTGTATGGGACGCGTTCAAGGCATACTCTCGAGGGCAATACATTTCCTCCATAGCCAGTGTCAAGAAAAATCACTCGGCTCAGACCCGGGAATTGGAGCAACTGATTGTTGACAACACTGACAGGTACAATCTAGACCCCACCTCGGATCATTTTGATCGTATGATGGCAGCCCAACGGGACCTACATCTCCACATGGCAGAGGCGACTCGCCTAGAGATACATAAGAGCAGACAACGTGCCTTTGAGCAGGGGGACCGGAATGGCCGCCTGTTGGCCATGATGGCCCAGCATGATCACCCTCTCACTACAATTTCTCTCCTGCAGACGGCGGGGGGTGATACGGTGTCCTCTCCCCAGGAAATCCTCCAGACTTTTAGTGACTTCTATAAGGCGCTGTACTCCTCGGGACTTCCCGCGGACTTCCGACCTGAGACTATAACCACTCTGATGGACTCCTTGGCGCTAGGCTGGTTATCCGACGGAGAAAGGGAGGCACTGACTCAACCGTTTACAGTACTAGAAGTACATAGGGCCATCCAATCCTTCCCTCCGGGCAAAGCGCCTGGGCCGGATGGACTCCCGCTTGATTTTTACCGGGCTCACGCGGGCCTCTTGGCTCCTCTGCTGGCCCAGCTCTATACTTCATCCCTAACGGACGGCAGTCTCCCAGCTTCCATGTACCATGCCCACTTGACACTGATTTATAAGCCTCCCAAGGACCCAACTTCATGCGCCTCTTACAGACCTATTGCCCTACTCAATACCGACTTCAAGATCTTGACTAAACTGCTTGCCCTTAGGCTATACCCTATGCTGCCCACAGTGATTGACTCTGACCAGACCGGTTTCATGCCCCGTAGGTCCACGGACGTTAACCTTAGAAGACTCTTCACCAACATACATGCCACACACAACAATTTAGGGACGAGGACGGTGGCCTCCTTAGATGTCGAAAAGGCCTTCGACACAGTCGAGTGGCCTTTTCTGTGGGAAACGTTGCGCCGGATGGGTTTTCCGCTGCTATTCATTAAATGGCTTCAAGTGATTTATAAGTCCCCTACTTCCTCGGTGCGCTTGGGGGGGGGCCTTTCCGCCCCCTTCAGGCTCTTCCGGGGAACGCGTCAGGGTTGCCCTCTCTCTCCGGCCCTATTTGCCCTTGCCATTGAACCGGTGGCGGAGGCTTTGCGCTCCACACCGCTCATTAGAGGTCTTCGAGTGGGCTTGCTGGAGGAGAGGGTGGCCCTGTACGCGGATGATATGCTACTGTTCCTGAATGATGCGGGTCCTTCTTTGCAGGGTGCACTGACCGTTTTGGACACATTTGCCTCGGTCACTGGACTCCGGGTAAATTGGTCCAAATCACTGCTTTTCCCGATAGACCAGGCGGCCAGATCTACCTCCCTACCAAATAACCCGTTATGCTGGGTCACCTCATTTAAATACTTGGGTGTACAGGTCTCTGCATCAGCTTCTGATTTCATCCTGTTAAATCTGACCCCGGTTCTGCTAGACACTCAGTCCAGGTTCAAGACATGGAGTAATCTCCCGCTGTCTGTGTGGGGGAGGGTAAACCTCATTAACCACTTAAGGACCAGCCCATGTACATATACGTCCACAATATGGCACGTACAGGCACATGGGCGTATAGGTACGTCCTCGCCTATTAGCGGGTGGGGGGTCCGATCGGGACCCCCCCCGCTACATGCGGAGGTCGGGTCCGCTCGGGGAGCGATCCGGGACCACGGCGCGGCTATTTGTTTATAGCCGCTCCGTCGCGATCGCTCCCCGGAGCTGAAGAACGAGGAGAGCCGTGTGTAAACACGGCTTCCCCGTCCTTCACTATGGCGGCGCATCGATCGCGTCATTCCCTTTATAGGGAAGACACGATCGATGACGTCATTCCTACAGCCACACCCCCAAACAGTTGTAAACACATACTAGGTGCACCCTAACTCCTACAGCGCCACCTGTGGTTAACTCCCAAACTGCAACTGTCATTTTCACAATAAAGAATGCAATTTAAATGCATTTTTTGCTGTGAAAATGACAATGGTCCCAAAAATGTGTCAAAATTGTCCGAAGTGTCCGCCATAATGTCGCAGTCACGAAAAAAATTGCTGATCGCCGCCATTAGTAGTAAAAAAAAAATAAAAAATAAAAATGCAATAAAACTATCCCCTATTTTGTAAACACTATAAATTTTGCGCAAACCAATCGATAAACGCTTATTGCGATTTTTTTAACTAAAAATAGGTAGAAGAATACGTATCGGCCTAAACTGAGGAAAAAAAATGTTTTTATATATGTTTTTGGGGGATATTTATTACAGCAAAAAGTAAAAAATATTGCTTTTTTTTCAAAATTGTCGCTCTATTTTTGTTTATAGCGCAAAAACTAAAAACCGCAGATGTGATCAAATACCACCAAAAGAAAGCTCTATTTGTGGGGAAAAAAGGACGCCAATTTTGTTTGGGAGCCACGTCGCACGACCGCGCAATTGTCTGTTAAAGCGACGCAGTCCCGAACTGTAAAAACACCTTTGGTCTTTAGGCTGCATATTGGTCCGGGGCTTAAGTGGTTAAAATGAAGATAGTACCCAAGCTGATCTACCTCTTCCGCCATTCCCCACAGTGGATACCCAAGTCATTTTTCAACAAATTAAATCAGATCTTCTCTTCCTTTCTATGGGGCCCTTCCCCTCCCAGGTACAAGCTCGCGACTCTGATGAGGCCGCGAACACAAGGGGGAATGGCGTTCCCCGACTGTCACAAATACTTCCTAGCAACACAATTGGTGACTGCAGCCTGGTGGTTGCAGCCGGATGGGACCAATACTGCCACTGCCCTAGAGGCCTCGGTGGTCGGTTCGAGGGAGGCACTCCAGCTTTTGCTGTTCCGTGGCCCCCGCGCGCCGTACACCTTGACTCCTTCCATGCTTACAACTATGTGGGCATGGAGGACGGGACTGGCCATTGAGAAGTGCAAGCCCACAGAGATCTCCCCTAATGCCCCTCTTTGGGGTAACCCAACCCTAGAGCACCTCTACAGGCTCCCGGATCCGGTAGCATGGTCGAAGCGAGGCGTTAAACTGATTTCACATATAGTCTCGCAAAATAAACTACTATCCTTTGAAGAGCTTGAGTCCATGTTTAACCTGCCCCGACACTACCTCTTCAGGTACCACCAGGTGGCACATGCTTTTTCGGCGCAGTTTCCGCTGTCGTCCTGTATCGTGGCCCAGTCGGAGTTGGAGAGAACACTTCGGTTTTGTTGTGACACGAAGCCTACCTCACATCTATACTCCTACCTGATTTTTGTGTCTCTACCTCCTCTGGAGGGGCTACGGTCCAGATGGCAGCGCGACATCCCTACGCTGGACGCAGACGACTGGGATGATGTGTGGGATCTTCCCTTCCGCACCTTGGTCTCCATTCGAGACAGGTTGGTGCAGTTCAAAATGGTCCACAGAGCATACTTTACCCCACATAGACTCCACAAGATGAACCCGGCACACTCCCCCGAGTGTTGGAGGTGTAGTGCCTCTCCGGGCGATTTTTCACACATTTTTTGGAGGTGCCCTGTGATAAAACAATACTGGGAGGAGGTGCTGGAAATGGTTAACAAAATTGCGGCAGTCCAACTGCCACTGGCAATGGAGGTGTGTGTCCTAGGTATTGTCGAAAATGTAGTCCAATCCTCTGCCAAACGCACGTTAGTGAGCCTATTACTTTTCTATGCACGCAAAAACATTGCCATGCATTGGAAGAAGCCTACTCCGCCCTCCCTACTGCAGTGGAGGGGCCTGGTGAATGCCAGCCTTCCCTTATACAAAGATACATATGCAAATCGGGGTTGCCCGCAGAAATACGACAAAATATGGCGAGCCTGGCTGGCAGAGGATGAAACCGCTGGGTGAACACCTGTAATAGATGACATGTTGGACGTGATGGCATAGAGAATAACCTGTTTCCTTCTTAGTCTATTCCTCTTTCTTTTTGGTTGGCCGGAGCGCCAAGGGAGCACATCGCGGGGGGGGGGGCATCTCAGCCCCCCCTGTCCCTGTTCTCATTGATCTATGTTTGTAAACTTCCACCTTTTAGGAAGCACTGTGTAACAATATGTGGTGACGTATATATTGATCCATGTTCAATGCATATGAGCTGTGTATGTATGTACTGTCCTATGTCAAGTTGATGTATTGTTCAGAAACTTAATAAAAACAATTTAAAAAAAAAAAAAAAAAAGTACTTAGTCCTGGATCTTCTTTTCTTCGCTAGCTAAAGTAACCCCTTGAGATTTGTAATCCACAGTTTTGATGAGTCAAATTGAAGTGAAATTGCTCCTGGTGTAACTGCAACAACTATTTTAAAATCGATTGAAACGTCAAAGTAGATAGGCCTCAAGCCTTCTCAGTGTCAGTTTCTCTGCTCCTCTGTGGAACTATAAATCCCAGTGAGGCCTGTATATGAGTCTAACTGCGTGTGGAACTTAGCAAACTGTGGGTCGTGACCCGCTCACCCACTGGATCGGAGCTCCGGGTAGTAACTTTTGTCCTGTGACTGCAACTTGCTTCTCCGTCAGCTCCGTTCAGCTCCGCTGGATGGATCCGGTCCTCCGATGCTCGGATGAGTGTCTCTCGGTCTCTGCAATCCGGCTACCGTCCCTCGGGCACCCTCAGATCACTTGCCCCAACAACCGGGATTGTTTTCCCCTGTCTCTCCTCGTCTCCAAGGCAACCAAAAAACTAAACAAATCATCTCTCTGCATTACCAGTATTTGGTCACTAGATGGCTCCAAATACTTAAACATAGCAATGTCCATAGACATTGTATTAAAGTATGCAAACACACATCAATATACAAGAATGTCAGCGGTACAGATAGATAGATAATCAGATATATAGGTAGATAGATAATCAGATAGATAATTAGATAGATAGATAGATAGATAGATAGATAGATAGATAGATAGATAGATAGATAGATAGATAATCTTATAGACAGATAGATAATCAGATAGACAGAGAGAGAGGGAGACAGAAAGAGACAGAGAGAGACACACACAAACAGAGACATAGAGAAAGAGAGACAGAAAAAGAGAGAGCGAGTAAGAGACAGAGAGAGAGACAGAGAGAGAGAGACAGACAGAGACAGACAGACACAGAGAGTGGGAGAGAGAGACACACACAAACAGAGAGAAAGAGAGACAGAGAGAGAGAGAGACAGACACAGAGACAGAGAGAGACAGAGAGAGAGACAGACAGACAGACAGACAGAGAGAGAGACAGAGGGAGAGAGAGACACACACACAAACAGAGAGAAAGAGAGACAGAGAGAGACAGACAGAGAGAGAGACAGACAGACAGACAGAGAGAGAGAGAGAAAGAGACAGAGATTAGAGACATGCTACAGAAAGCTACAGTGCGAAATGTTAGCTTTTGTTTCAATTTTTTTGCTGTGGCATGTTTATTTTGTGATCAATTTTAATTAAAAGAACATTTTTGGAGTGCGGCTGTCCAAGTTTCCTTCGTATTTTTGCATCACTATTGCATTGCCGGCACCCATGGTTTGGTTCCAGTGAGGAGGTTCTTTGAACACTTCTGAGCGGTTATTTTCTAGGAGATGTGTAATGAAGGCTCCAGCACAGATTGTCGGGTGAAGCATGGCTCTTGTCCCCCCTCCATTCTCCACTCTCGATCACAGGCTGACAATACATACAGCACAAGGTGCTGCTGTATATGGAGGGAGTGGACACTGGACAGACACTGGGTTAGACGAATAAATAAAGGGTTATAATAAGAATATTTTACTTACCTCCGAGTCCTGGAGCCAGAGAACAGAAACTGAAAGTGACACAGCCAGCCCGGGGAGTGTCTGGAGAGGCTCAGGACCCGATGTGAGTGGCTGGAGAGGCGCCCTGCAAAGCACCACAGAGATAAAATAAAACTTGCAAATGAAATGTCTTGCCTGCAGCATTGGCATGACGCTTCAATGATGCTTTAAAAGAGCACTGTGCACGGCGCCCGGAGCCCGCCCCGAACACTTAAAGGACCTTTTTTTTTCTTAAAGGGCCAAAAAAAAACATTTTTTTTTCTTTCATTTTTTTTTTCTGTTAGTGGCTTTGGGGTGGGAGGGGGCGGTGCCAAGGCGCCCCCTATGGAAGGGCCGCCACTGCCTCTCGGGTATATTCCATTTCAGAATTTATTACCTGCGATACGGTAGAGGTGCCCTTGTGGCCTCCAGTACATTAGGTCAGAATAGGTGAACATCTTTCGTGCATACGCAGAGGATTTAGAGAACACAGTGTCTTTTTGCACTTTTGGCAACACTATAATCGAGACCCCTCTGTTTTGGAAGTAGTGGGGATTGAAACATATACTCCACACTGGAGAGGGAGTGATCTGAAACGTCACATATCACGTAGGGAAACGCGTTGGATTTATGATATGCAGTGCTACACACCTCTGGGCCTCAACATAGAGTGGGACATTTACTGCTATATTAATAACAGCTAGACCATGTCATTTCCAAGCTCCACTCCTATTTTTGCCTTTAAAATTAATTGGTCTTTCCACCCTTGGCCCCCCCCCTTCTTTCCTCATTTCTCTTGGATACGGTCGTAAGGGGCTACCCAGGGGTATGACTCCTTTGACCTGGCTTTGGTGTCCAAAAAATAGTTTTTATCTATATATTTTTTATCTATATATATTGGTTTATCTATTTTTCATTCTTAATATATATTTTCTCAGATAAGACATTTTTTACATATTTTTATAATCTCAACGTGTGAAAAATGATTTCTTTAGTAGCCTCATACAGTAATGATTATGTAGCTGTGGCCTGACCAATATGGTCAGGGCCACACATGTGTTTAGGCTACATTCTTGTTTTTATCGATTTATTTAATGTTTCAGGAATGTGTTTTGATTACGAGGTGTCTGTGTGGGAGATATGCATATGTGTAGGTTTAGTTATGTTTAGGTAACTATGGAGAATTTTTTTCCGATTGGCCCTTTAAGACCGGGGAAAACTACACTAGTGGGGTTTTTTTTGTAGACATGTGCATTCGTTTTCGTCCGAATGCATTTTCGTCCGAATTTCAGGTATTTTCGTTATCGTTTTAACAAACAAAAACGAAAGCACAGAAAACGAAAACCGAAAGATCCGACATAAACAAATGCTTTATTTTCGTTTTCGTTGCCGTCGAATGTGTCTAACCTTAACTCTATTAGTCCAATATTATTCTACATAAAGAGAAAAGATTCGACATAGAGAGAAAAGATTCGACATTATAGAGACATGAAGAAGAGTCGACATAGAGAGAAAAGATTCGACATAGAGAGAAAATATTCGACATGGAGAGACATGAAGATTCGACATAGAGAGACAAAAGGAGTCAAAATATTTTATTTTTTAAAGATTCTGTCGAATTTTTTTTTTTCTTAGAACATTCGACAGACACCATAAGCCTTCAATGACAGATTCAACATAGAGCGACATGAAGATTCGACATAGAGAGACATGAAAATTCGACATAGAGAGACATGAAGAGTCAAAAAAACTGTCGAATCTTCTTCTTTTTTTTTTTCTTAGAACATTCGACAGACACCATAAGCCTTCAATGACAGATTCGACCTTAATTTGGATTTTCGGACAAATTCATTTTTTAACGAAAAACAAAATAACAAAAAACGAATTTCGGGAGCAACTAAATAAATGTATTTTTCGGACGAAAACAAATTTACGAAACAAAATATTTCAGTGTGCACATGTCTAGTTTTTTGTTTGTATGCATGTGCATTTCCAACCATAATCTCCACCTATGCATATCCATAATGACAAGACACAATGAAGTAAATGGAATATTTTGATAATATTGGGTTTTTGTTCTCTGTCATTTTTTGAGCAGTGCATGCGCCTCTCCCCCTGAAGTAAAATTCCGGCTCAAGAGGCGCTGAGACATTACCATTCTTAAAGCGGTAGTTCACCCTCAGTGACACGATTTTACCATCGAGACAGGCATTGTAGCACGAGCTACAGTATGCCTGTCCTGATTTTTTTACCCCCGTACTCACTGTGTACTCGTACATTATAGATTTCGGCTCCCGCGGGGAATGGGCATGCCTATGGAGAGGGAGGATGATTGACGGCCGGCCCTGGCACGTCACTCACCCCGAAGACAGCCGGAGTAGGTCTCGGCTCTTCACGGCGCCTGCGCACAGGCTATGCGCAGGCGCCGTGAAGAGCCAAGCCTATTTCGGCTATTTCCGGAGAAGCGTGGCGCGCCAGAGCCGGCCGTCAATCATCCTCCGTCTCCATAGGCACGCCCATTCCCCGAGGGGAGTCGGTATCTTCGATGTACGAGTACACGGTGAGTACGGGGATAAAAAAATCGGGACAGGCATACTGTAGCTCGCGCTACAATGCCTGATTTTATGGTAGAAGAATTTTTTTTTTTTTTTTGGGTTTATAGGGTGAACCCCCGCTTTAAGTACACACTTGGATATTCATTCATCATTGAACTTCCGGTGTCACTCTCCTGTCTTGTGAATATTTAAAAGCATGGTGTGTGACGTCTGGCTCTACGCCTCCTTTCCCAGTCGATGCCCGTTAGGAAGAAACGCAGCATCGGGTGGAGCGAGAGTTGCTGACGTCACCACGCCCCCAGCTGATCGGCCAGAGCCGAGGCTGGTTTGTTTGTTTGCATACGCTTTATATGTTTTTGATACTTTATCAATTGTGAAGCTTTTAGATGTCAGTCTTTTTCCTTTGAATGGAATAAAGAGAAACCTTTTTAATCAATACTGCACTATGAAGTGCTTTTTCTCCTTCTTACCTACACGTTCCCACAATATTGTCTGAGGCTGGTCTATCCCGGGATTAATTGATAGGAGACCACAGAAGTTTTCCTTTGGATTCAAAACAGAGGAGTGGACCAGGAGTAACCGCTTTGAACCAATGGCGGACATCTGTGTCTCTGAGCCTGTCTGATCCCTGCAGGGATCCAACGAATCTGGTAAGCGGCCACTTATTTCCTTTATTTGTGGGAATTATGTATGAAGTTATCTGCATCCATTCAGTCATCAGACAGAAGATTAAGACCCCGTATGAGCCATTGCAATGATGTGACTTCATAAGGACACTTTCCTAGTTTTTATTACATACCTTTTGTTGCACAGTAATAAGGACATTTTGAATGTATCTCATCATTCATTCATTCTCCATTGTGTATATGAATTTTTTACATGCAATTTTTATTGCTCAATTTGGTTACGCACTTTCTTTCACTTTTACACATATGCTCTAAGCCTGATATTAGTTTTTTTTGATTAGGTGCGGCACCTTCATTTATTGTTATTTATTTAATTTCACGTTTGATACTGTGCACTTTGTTTTTATGGGGATTGTGCGGATTGTCCACGCCATACAATGTCTATTGAACACTTTTCTGGTGAGCGTTTCACATATAATGTCCTTTTTGATTATGTCAAAATAAAATTAATACTGTTGTATCTGATAATTTAATTGAGATGTGTTCTCTTTTTACATAATTCAGAGGCTCCTGATGAAGCGATGCATATATCGCGAAACATGTAGAGCTTAATCTTTTATCTTGGATCTTGTGGACTTCATATCGAGGAGATATCTCTACTCAGCATAGGCATCGACCATATAGACACCTTCATATCAAGTCGGCTATATTACCATTGAGTCATTCTCCTTGAGTTTTATCACATGATCCAATTTTTGCATTGTATTTTCTGTGTATGTTTAGATGTAGTTTTTGTTAAACATTAAAATGTGTAATATTTTTATAAACGTGCCTAAAAAGTCAATTTTTCCTTAATCTTCTCCTATCTAATATATACATTTATACAACATTGAGTCTGACTAGTGCAGATCATAGTGAGTTTCTCATTTACCCTGTACCCCTATTAGAGACACAGGGGGCCTGTTCAAAAATGCACTGGGATTGATGAAGAAGCTTCTTCTGCATCAAGGCCGTCCGCAAAAGGACAGCCTGTTGCGTCAGGAATTGGAGGCAGGAGTAGTGTTGAGGGTCACGGGTGCGAACATACAGAGCCTCCTGCCTAACCGCCTCCCCCTCCACGTCAGTGAGCTCCACCCTTCGCTCCCTCCGCACCCCCGCAATTATCGACTGGTAGTGGCCCCGGAGGAGGCCTTGAAGGCATCCCACACCGTGGTCTCCGTAGCCGTGCCCGGGTTATCTGTCCAGTAGGACCGTAATGTGTCATGAAACCTGGGTTCCACCTCCGGGTCCGAGACCCAGAACCTGGAAAGTCTCCATAGGGTGCTGTTCGGGTCAGTCGTCAAAGTCAGGGATAGGAGCAAAGGGGCGTAGTCCGAAATCCCGCGGGGGAGAATGGCAATGTCACGAACCCTGGGCAGGACCGTCGCCCCCACATAAGCTAGATCAATTCGGGAGAAAGATCTATGAGTGGCCGAATGGCAGGTGAAGGCCCGAGATGTCGGGTGCCTCCACCGCCAGACGTCCGTGAGGCCATACGTGTCCGCCCATTCCGCTAGTCCATGGCGGGTAGTGCCCGATGAGGTGAACCTGTCCATACCAGTGTCCGGGACCAGGTTGAAGTCACCCATCAGGACCACATTGTCACAGGGGAACTGCGCCAAATTGGCCGCAAGTACACCCAGGAACCCAAAGGAGGCAGGAGGCGGCAGATACAAACCCACCAGTACCCACGGGAGATTGTAAATCAGGGCGTGAACCAGCACAAACCTACCATCAGGATCAAGAACTAGATCGAGGAGTTTAAAAGGGAGTGACTTGAGCACCAGAACACTGACCCCCCTGGCATAATTGGAGTACGTGGAATGGTAGTGATGACCCACCCACGGCCTTTTAAGACTGAGGGTCTTACTTCCCACCAGATACGTCTCCTGCAACACACAAACGTGGGGGCTGTGCTTTTTGATAAATTGAAAGACGAGATCTCTTGATAGGGGAGTTTAAGCCCCGTGTGTTCCAGGAGAGGACATCAAGAGTCGCCATAGAGACCCGCGAGGGAATTCACAGAAGGATCAATAAAGTGTCAGAGCCACGAGCCATTCCCCCAGGCCGAGACACGGCCAGAGGAAGGGCCCCAGCTCACCATCAATGCAATCAAATTTAGCAGTACTGTCATAGAACATGTAACATTCAATCGTAACAGGGCACCAACAGGGCCCCCCAACCCCCCCCCCCCAAACACGGAGGAGGGTTTGCAAAACAAACCCCCGGCCCTCAGGCCGGACATGAGGGCAATGAACAAGCGGCTACCCGCTTTTGTTTAACGAAACAGTCAGAAAACCTGAGCATCCGCAGTAGGATAAAGTGTGTGGATCAACCCGTACAGTGTTAGAGGCGCTGGCACAGCAGCGGTGGAGGAATGTAGGAAGGAAAGAAAACATCCTCTGCAAGCCCCTGATCATCACAGTGCCACTGGCAGTGAGTGTGACCTGTCTGTGTACCTGTGGTCACATCGTTACCGTCCACCACCAGTCTGCCTCTGATGTACCTCTCTGCCTCCGCTACAGCCAGACAGCTCTGCCTCTGAGCCTCTGCCTTTCTGCCCAGTGCTGCCTGTGCCCATACGCCGCATGCCCCCCCTCTATCATGGAGGCCACTCACTCTCTCTCCTGTGTTTTTCCTATTGCAGCAGCCAGCGCGAGATGTACAGTACCCTGCCGCCGAGAACCAGAGCGATGAAATTACGTTGAAAGTACAATAATGGCGGCAGGTACTGTATGTCCCTTAGGGTGGGACCTGGACCCCCATACCCATTTTAAGGCCAATAACTAGAAGATAAGCCAGCCAAGTGGGGACTAGCAAAATTAACAAGTCAATTCCCATAGATTGCAATGGTATTTATGGTATAACTTTTGACCATGTTAGGCTCTTTGTTTGCCCACTTGGACCAGGGGGTGTTTGTTCCATCTCTAATTTTGTAGCATGCTGGATGATGTGATTCATTTTGGACAGGGGTTTGCCTTATTTTCTGCTAGCTGCATTTCTGTTGATCTGAGCTTTTTGTGTGTGAACAGCACTTGGATATTTCTGGGCATGCTCATAAAGCGTGTTTTTTGGGTTAGTAATTAAAGGACATCCTTAACAGATGTACCCACTTTAAAGTTCAGTCTCTACATTGGGTGAACTTGCGCTTTGTGTGTTTCATGGACTGTGCGTGTGTTTTCAATTGCCTCATCAGCACACAAGCCTATGTTATATAAAGCTTGCAGATAGCAGGCGTTACCTTGCCCTGAAAAAGAGGCAAGATTGTGTGTGTGTGGGGACCACTGAGTATATTTTGGTGTCCTTATTGAATGTGTATTTTATTTATGTCTTTGCAAAACAGATATGTTTTTGATCAAATGTTTTTTGACTGGTTTATTTATTTATTTTGGGTGGGGGCTATCTTCGTCTGAAATATTTGTGAGGTTGTCAATGTATGTTGTTTTTAGGGTGTTCACTTTGATGTAATTGTCTGTGCTGCATTATTTTGCTAAATCTTTCTCAAGATGTTGTGACTAATGTTTCAATCCTTAATAGATGTAAATTACTTTCACATTTTGATGTTTGTTTTTTGTTACTTTTTCATGCTACAGATTTTCCAGGTGCAGCTGAAATGGGCTGATTGGCATAACAAAACAAAACAGGTGTGATTTTGTCTCTGAGTTCTTTTCCTGGTGCCTTCATGATAGCATATGCATTGATTGTGTGCTCCCATGGATAGTCACCAGGAAAGGAAAATACAGAGTGGTAAGTATTTAATTTTTCCTTTTTACTGCAGTGGTTCTCAGCCTCAATCCTCAAGTACCCCTGACAGGACATGTTTTGTGGGTTTCTTATCTAGAATTGCTGTCCAAACTACTAAGCCATTGACTGTCTTTTAAAGCGCATGTGCAAGATGAAGGAAAACCTGCAAACATGGCCTGTTGGGGGTATTGGAGGACAGACTTGAAGTGCTGATTTACAGCACTGTGCTAAAATCTAGCTCAAGGCAATCCTATTCTAATTGTGGGTGTTTGAGGGAAACCAAGTGTGTGTTAGAACCCCTGCTTGTGTTTTTTTGGTTGGGCTTTGTGTCCCTTTTCTTAAAGTTGACTTCACTTCCTGTCACACAGCTGAACAGGAAGTGAGGGTAAAACCCTACCAATGTCTTTTCTTGGTGACACACAGGTCAATCTAACCAGTGTCCCCATTAAGCAAATTGCACTCCAGCACTTTGTTGTGTACACCCCAAATGATTAGGTAGTTTTGGGTTTAGTAAAGGCAAAGCCATTCTGCAGTACAAGTGTAGTTGCTGAAAATCGGAGGGGAAGCACTGATGATTTTAACATCAAATCATGTAGAAGCCAAGATTTTTTTTTGTTCTTTTCTTCCTTGCTTGTCCACCTCCATCTCCAGTAATTGCACTTGTAGTGCAAAGTAGATTTGCCTTTAGTAAATGGACCCCAAAGTCCAAGATCCCTAATAATTTCGGGTGTACACAGCAAAATGCTAGAGTGCACTTTACATAATGGGAAACTATTTAGATTGATCTGTGTGTCCCCAAGAAAAGACATTAGTAGGGTTTTATCCTCACTTCCTGTTTGGCTATATGACAGGAAGTGAATGAATTTGAAGTAGAAAGTGACAACATTTGGGAGGTGTCTTCACCCTATCAGGGGGTGCAGACATCCCCAAAAAATGAGCAGACTTTTAATTAGGGTTGTCCCGATACCGATACCAGTATCGGTATCGGGACCGATACCGAGTATTAGCGGGAGTACTCGTACTCCCGCTAATACCCCCGATACTAAAATAGAATACTTCCCCCCCCCGCCGCCGCCACCAAAACCGCCGCCGCCGCTGCCATGTTAATCACCGCGGCGGGGAACATTACAGACAGCGTTCGTTTGAACAGCTGTTTTCCCCGCCGCGCATAGACACTCCACCTTGGACGGATCTGTCCAATCGCGAGCAAGGGGGAGTCACATAGACACTCCCCCTTGCTCGCGATTGGACCGATCCGTCCAAGGGGGAGTGTCTATGCGCAGCGGGGAAAACAGCTGTTCAAACGAACGCTGTCTGTAATGTTCCCCGCCGCGGTGATAACAGTAGGTACGGGGGACAATGGCTGCTGTACGGGGGACAATGGCTGCTGTATGGGGGACAATGGCTGCTCTACGGGGGACAATGGCTGCTGTACAGGGGACAATGGCTGCTGTAAGGGGGACAATGGCTGCTGTACGGGGGACATGGCTGATGTACTGGGGACATGGCTGCTGTACTGGGGACATGGCTGCTATACTGGGGACATGGCTGCTATACTGGGGACATGGCTGCTATACTGGGGACATGGCTGCTGTACTGGGGACATGGCTGCTGTATGGGGGACATGGCTGCTATACTGGGGACATGGCTGCTATACTGGGGACAT
This sequence comes from Rana temporaria, assembly GCF_905171775.1. NCBI lineage: Eukaryota > Metazoa > Chordata > Amphibia > Anura > Ranidae > Rana > Rana temporaria. Next base: position 352,127,561 of record NC_053490.1, read on the forward strand.
GGCTGCTGTACTGGGGACATGGCTGCTGTACGGGGGACATGGCTGCTGTACGGGGGACATGGCTGCTATACTGGGGACATGACTGCTATACTGGGGACACGGCTGCTGTACTGGGGACATGGCTGCTGTACAGGGGAAATTGGTTGCTGTACGGGGGACATGGCTGCTATACTGGGGACATGGCTGCTATACAGGGGACATGGCTGCTATACGGGGGACATGGCTGCTATACGGGGGACATGGCTGTTATACGGGGGACATGGCTGCATTTGGGGACACATTTAAAAAAAGTATCGTATTCGGTATCGGCGAGTACATAAAAAAAAGTATCGGTACTTGTACTCAGTCCTAAAAAAGTGGTATCGGGACAACCCTACTTTTAATCCCTCTGCACTCTAGCTCCAAGCCAAAATAAGAAAGGATTTCATTTAGTTTAAATTAGCAAAGACACATTCCTCAGATCAACGGTGATGCATGTCAATGGCCCATTTAGCCCTTGCTTAATAGAAAACACCAGTTGCCTTTCACTAGAAACATTTGTTAGTCCAATCCTGGAAATCTGCATCTGCTTTACTATCACTTTCCCTAAAAATTGGGTTCCTGCGCGTAGATGCGTGACCACCCTGTATTGGATATGCGCATATGTGTTTCTCGGAAAGCGGTGGCCAGCACACAGGTATGACATCACGCCCCTACAGGAAGTTGCTTGTACTGCTGCTAAGGTCTCTGAGGAAGGGATGATACTTACAGGGAGTGCAGAATTATTAGGCAAATGAGTATTTTGACCACATCATCCTCTTTATGCACGTTGTCTTACTCCAAGCAGTATAGGCTCGAAAGCCTACTACCAATTAAGCATATTAGGTGATGTGCATCTCTGTAATGAGAAGGGGTGTGGTCTAATGACATCAACACCCTATATCAGGTGTGCAGAATTATTAGGCAACTTCCTTTCCTTTGGCAAAATGGGTCAAAAGAAGGACTTGACAGGCTCAGAAAAGTCAAAAATAGTGAGATATCTTGCAGAGGGATGCAGCACTCTTAAAATTGCAAAGCTTCTGAAGCGTGATCATCGAACAATCAAGCGTTTCATTCAAAATAGTCAACAGGGTCGCAAGAAGCGTGTGGAAAAACCAAGGTGCAAAATAACTGCCCATGAACTGAGAAAAGTCAAGCGTGCAGCTGCCAAGATGCCACTTGCCACCAGTTTGGCCATATTTCAGAGCTGCAACATCACTGGAGTATCCAAAAGCACAAGGTGTGCAATACTCAGAGACATGGCCAAGGTAAGAAAGGCTGAAAGACGACCACCACTGAACAAGACTCACAAGCTGAAACGTCAAGACTGGGCCAAGAAATATCTCAAGGTTTTATGGACTGATGAAATGAGAGTGAGTCTTGATGGGCCAGATGGATGGGCCCGTGGCTGGATTGGTAAAGGGCAGAGAGCTCCAGTCCGACTCAGACGCCAGCAAGGTGGAGGTGGAGTACTGGTTTGGGCTGGTATCATCAAAGATGAGCTTGTGGGGCCTTTTCGGGTTGAGGATGGAGTCAAGCTCAACTCCCAGTCCTCCTGCCAGTTTCTGGAAGACACCTTCTTCAAGCAGTGGTACAGGAAGAAGTCTGCATCCTTCAAGAAAAACATGATTTTCATGCAGGACAATGCTCCATCACACGCGTCCAAGTACTCCACAGCGTGGCTGGCAAGAAAGGGTATAAAAGAAGAAAAACTAATGACATGGCCTCCTTGTTCACCTGATCTGAACCCCATTGAGAACCTGTGGTCCATCATCAAATGTGAGATTTACAAGGAGGGAAAACAGTACACCTCTCTGAACAGTGTCTGGGAGGCTGTGGTTGCTGCTGCTGCACGCAATGTTGATGGTGAACAGATCAAAACACTGACAGAATCCATGGATGGCAGGCTTTTGAGTGTGCTTGCAAAGAAAGGTGGCTATATTGGTCACTGATTTGTTTTTGTTTTGTTTTTGAATGTCAGAAATGTATATTTGTGAATGTTGAGATGTTATATTGGTTTCACTGGTAAAAATAAATAATTTAAATGGGTACAGTATATATTTGTTTTTTGTTAAGTTGCCTAATAATTATGCACAGTAATAGTCACCTGCACACACAGATATCCCCCTAAAATAGCTAAAACTAAAAACAAACTAAAAACTACTTCCAAAAATATTCAGCTTTGATATTAATGAGTTTTTTGGGTTCATTGAGAACATGGTTGTTGTTCAATAATAAAATTAATCCTCAAAAATACAACTTGCCTAATAATTCTGCACTCCCTGTATTTGCAAATGAATAAAATTGTTTATTTAACATTGGGTGGTGTTTGTGGGGGTCCCTAACACACATTCATACATATTAGCAACACTTAGGTAGATTCAGGAAGAATGGAATAAAGTTACGCTTAGCGTGTTTAGGCTACGCCGCCGTAAGTTAGCTAGGCAAGTAATGATTCTCAATGTACGTGCCTGCTAATATACGGCGGCGTAGCCTAAAGTGGGCGGGCATAAGGGTGCCAAATTCAAATGTGTTGGAGGGGGGCGTGTTTAATGGTAATGAGGCTTGACCTCACGTTTTTTACTTTCTTTTTTAACTGCGCATGCGCCGGGCGCCTACGTTTCCCAGTGTGCATTGCAGCTAAGTACGCCGCACGGGCCTATTGATTTCGACGTGGACGTAAATCCCGATTCGCGGACGACTTACGCAAACGACGTAAAAAATTCGAATCTCGCGGCGGGAACGGCGGCCATACTTTAACATTGTTATTCCACCTAATAGATGGAATAACTCTAGGCCTGCTAATGCCTTACGGAAACGGCGTAAATTGACTGCGGCGGCCGGGCGTACATTCGTGAATCGGCGTATCAACTCATTTACATATTCTACGCTGACCGCAATGGAAGCGCCACCTAGCGGCCATCCAAAATATTGCAATCTAAGATAGGACAGCGCAAGCCATAAGTCGATTAAACATAAGTCGGCGTAGATTCTGAATTAGGTCGACTTATCTACTGATAAGTCAGCCTAACTCTACCTGAATCTACCTAACTGTATCCTGGCCTATTGGCATGGTTATCTATTCTTAGTCCTCTCAATACAATTTTTGAAATTTGTGCTAAAAGTAGAACTATAATCACCATTTTTTTTTAAATTTTGGATAGAGTAAGGGAGGGTTATAGCCCCTGTCAGTTTATTTTGTACCATCCCTGTCCCATTGCAGAGATTTCCCTTCACTTCCTGCCCCATAGCCAAACAGGAAGTGAGAGAAAAACTATGCAAATTAAGGGAATCCAATGCCCCCCCCCAGGGCCCTCAGAACTAGTGTTCCCCCCACCTGAAAATTTCTGGGCGCATCTTGAAAAACAGGGTGTGGCCTTGATAGGAAGGGGGGGTGGGTCATATTCAATTAGGAGGTGCAGAAGTTTAGTAAGGCCTAGGGCAGCACCAAACCTAAATATACTACTGCATATTAGGGCTTATTTAGACAGGATCCGATTTACAGCATGTTTTTAGATTGTGGGAGGAAACCCACGCAGGCACAGGGAGAACATGCAAACTCAAGGCAGATGGTGTCATGGGCGAGATTCGAACCAACAACCCTTTTTGCTGCTAGGTGAAAGTGCTATCCACTACACCACTGTGCTGAACGAACATGTGGATGTTGGTTCCTGTGTCCACTCCTGAAAATACAAGTGAGTCATAAATAGGGATGAGCCAACCCCCCCCCCCCGGTAGGGATGAGCTTCATGTTCGACTCAAACATTGGCTGTTCGCCCATTCGGCGAACAGCGAACAATTTGTGTTCGCGGCAAATTTGAAAAGCAGCGGAACACCCTTTAAAATTCCATGGTAGAGAATGATAGAATGTTCATTTTAAAGGTTCATATGCAAGTAATTTTTTGGTGACCGGGTCCTGCCCCAGGGGACATGTATCAACGCCAAAAAAAGGTTTGAAAAGTGGCATTTTTTTCTGGAGCAGTGATTTTAACAATGCTTAACCACTTCCGTACCGTATGATGATGTCCTGGACTTCAGTGGGGGATATCTGAATGATGCCTGTTGCTATCCTTTTTTACAGGCAGCGATTGTTCACACCATAAGAATGATCATAGCAGCGGTTCCGCCTCTTGATCATTCTTACAGGTGGCGGGAGGGGACATACCCCCTCCCGCCACCATCCAGTGCTTCTCCGGGCTCTCCCACGCTATCGGAGGCCCGACGAACTAATCGTCTACCACCGAATGAAGAGCATAGAGATTTAAAAACATAAACAAAGCCGCAATCGCGGCTCAAAGCATGAGATCAATGAATTTTTTTTCCTGATCTCATGCTTTCCAGCCTGGAGGACAGATGTGGGGTCTTATTGACCCCACCTCTCTCCATAAAGAGGACCTGTCACACACTATTCCTATTACAAGGAACGTAAAAGTGATAAAAAAAAGAAAAAAAAAAATGCAAAACTAAATAAAAATACGTAAAAAAAAAAAAAACATTTAAACGCCCCTGTCTCTAGCAGCTCGCGCTCAGAAGCGAATGTGCACGCAAGTCCCGCCCACATATGTAAATGCCGTTCAAACCACACATGTGAGGTATTTATGCCTGCGTTAGACCTCCTCTTTAACTCTAAACTGGTAACCTGTAAAAAAAATTCAAGCGTCGCCTATGGAGATTTTAAAGTCCCAAAGATTTCTGCCATTCCATGAGTGTATGCATTATTGAAGAGTGACAAGTTAGGTATCTATTTACTCGGTGTAACATAATCTTTCACATTATTCAAAAAAAATAGGCTAACTTTACTGTTTTGTTATTTTTTAATTCATGACACCGTTCTTTTTTTTCCAAAAAAAGGCGTTTGAAAAATTATTGTGCAAATACAGTTGGAGATAAAAAATTTAATGACCGCCACTTTATTCCCTAGGGTGTCTGCTAAACAAAAATAATATATATATATATATATATATATATATATATATATATATATATATATATATATATATATATATATATATATATATATATATATATAATGTTTGGGGGTTCTGAGTAATTTTCCAGAAACAAAATATAATTTTTACATGAAGGAGAGAAGTGCCAGAATAGGTGTGGTATGGAAGTGGTTAAAGTGAAACAATAAAAGTGAAATATTCCTTAACAATTTCATACCTGAGGGGTGTATAGTATGCCTGTGAAGTAGCGCATGTTTCCCGTGCTTAGAACTGTCCCTGTACAAGATGTCATTTCTGAAGATTTTTTTTTAAAGTACTTGTAGCTATAAAGAATACAGAGAAAATTCATTCATAAAAAAAAAAAAGCGTGGGGGTCCCTCCAAATTCAATTACCAGGCCCTTCAGGTCTGGTATGGATATTAAGGGGCCTCATCCCCACAACCCTTGCCCCGTGGTTGTGGGGGTCTGCAGGCAGGGGGCTTATCAGAATGTGGAATCTGGAAGACCCCTTTAACAAAGGGGACCCCCAGATCCCGGCCTCCCCCCTGTGTGAAATGGTAATGGGGTACATTGTACCTCTACCATTTCACAAAAAAAGTGTCAAATTTTAAAAAAAAAGACAATAGCCGTTTTTTGACAATTCCTTTATTAATATCTTCTTTCCGCGCTTCTTCTCCCATCTTCTTCTTTTCTGCATTTGGGTTTCTTCCTCCATCTTGTTCTTCCTCTGCTTCTTCCTTCAGTCTTCTCGTCCACATCTTGCACCGGCTTCTTCTTCCCCGCTTGGTTCTCCGGACGACACGCTTCCATGTGAAGTTCCCGCTGTGTGACGCTTCTGTTCTTTTGACAGTTCTTTTATAACTGAGGACAGAGCATTACTTACCCAGCCAACCTCTGCCTCTCTCAGAGAACATACCCGCCACTGGGGAGAGGCCTGAGGAGAGGCGCGACCACCAACACCAGATCAAGCTGCAGTTGTGAGGTGACGACTGCATTCTCTCTTTGGATCCTAATCTGCAGCTCGGGATAGACTGGCAACTCCTCACCCTGGGCCTCCAGAATGTCTGCAGATGTATCGCAGAGGTCTTGAACCCTCTGTCCGGTTGCCAGCACTTCAGCTGGGTTGGTGTCATAATTCCTCCTCTACAGAAATGTCTATTAAATTCCCAGTCTCTGGAATTGCTAAAAGTGTGGGAAAGAGGTGTTGAACCCTCTGTTTGGTTGCCAGTACTTCAGCTGGAGAAGTTTGTTGTAACTCTATAGATGATGCTGTCAGAAAATACCATGTCCCTGTCAGTGTTGTGGGAGAAAGGCCGACTACCTCTTCTCTCAAGAAGGCCGAAGCCACGGTTGGTGTTGGGCAGAGGTTAGCAGAGCTCTGCCCTGTTGTCAGCACTTCAGGATTTTGTTGATGGCAATCTCCGGAGTTTCCTCTGCCAATTCTCTGGCATGCTGCTGAACGCATTCTAGCAGTTTCCTGTATGCCCTTTCCAGATGCTGTTCCTTCCTAAGCAAATAGTCTAGATCAGGTTTGAGCTCTGAGACACCTGCAAGACCGAGCATAGCATCTCTGTATTCTCACAGGTTCTCAAAGGTAGGTTTTCCTTGATCGCTTAACAGAAAACAATCTGTAAGGCTCTCCCACAGCAATCCAGGGCCACCAAAGCCATATCCCTCCGGAGAGCATTCTGTTGTCTCTCCTAAATATTAATCCTCCGTTTGCCATTGCAGAGCCCCATACTGATTGTCCAGCTCTATCTCCTGCTGGATCAGCCTGTCCAACTCAGTCACCCATTGCTCCCGTTCTCCCAGGAATTGCATATGTAACTCCCGTTGTTCACTGGCCTGCTGCTCTGGGGTTGAAAAGAACTTGCCCTGTTGCATACCAGCAACCTGGAGGACTCTAATCCAGTGTCCTACCCAAATCTGCTGCCTGACCTCTAGGTATTCATCCGCAGATACAGACCTGGTGTATGCTGAAAGGATGATCTGCAGCACTGGTGCATGCTGAAAGGATGATCTGCAGCAGCCTCGGGAACTCTGATGCCCGATCCATAGGGTGACTGAAGGCTGATATCCTGATCTTGGAGCCAGGTGGTTTGGATGTCTTCACAGCCAGAAAGCATGATGCCACTGCTGCCACCAGTTGTGACGAACCCTTGTCCTCAAACAAAACTTTGTCTGCCGTCAATGCTTCCTCTGTCCAGAACCAGCACCATCCAAGACTCTCCAGCCCCCTCAGTCGCCAGACAACACCTCAGTGTAGGGTAAAAACCAGCAGACTACTTTATTCAAGCACATGTTATACTGATCCCACTTTAAAACACTTTCCCCCCACCCTTGGAAAACAGGGCGGGTTAAACTGTCCAATGACAATGGACACACAGGTCAGGTGTGTTCAAACTTCTCCTCGGTAAATAGTCTTATCAGCAGGAGGGCTGCTGGAGGAATCTCCCCCCTTACAGCCAGGGCAGACAGAGACAATAAAACAATGGAATACAACCACACCCCAAACAATCTCAGCCATGGAGACAACAAACAATATATACATATATACAACATTGAGTCTGACATGCGCAGATCATAGTGAGGTTCTTATTCACCCTGTTAGAGACACAGGGTGATCTACACACAAGAGGGGTCAGGGAAGCTGAACAAGGAGCCTCTAGAGCACCCCAGGGCAAGCTGAGCCACACAAACCCCCCACCCAAAGTCACTCCTGTCACAGTCACACATGAACTTTTTTTCTTTTTTGTTTACTTTGTCATTCAATATTGCACATTTGTTTATTGCACGCTTGCACATTAAACAGTAGTATGGGTCTTATAAATATTCTATATTGTAATATATTAGTTGTATGTAGACTTTATTAATTTCACCATTATTCAATACTGCATATTAGTTATAGTGATATTGCATATTGATCATTGCACATTTGCACTTTATTTTCACATGCATTGCGTTATTCATACTTTCAGTTTAATTTAGCACTGCACTCAAAAACTATATTTGTGCTTTTTGCATCAACTTAAAACTGATATTATAAGTGGATATGAAAGCATTTACATATACAAATCCTTCACATACCCGTAAGACATATGTTGACCCTTTCAGAGGGTACTCTTCCTCTCCAAAATGAAAGGTGATATCAGGAAGCTGAGAAATTGTATCACAATCTACAGAGTACTGTGAAAGAGAATTATGTAACAACATTAGTAAAACAATATGAGAATATAAAGTGTAATGCGAAGCACAAAAGAATCAATGATATTATAAATAAATTGCTACACATACAATTCTTAATTTAATTTGTTTCACAATAGGAAACATGTACGATGTCAGAAAGCATTTCAACAGTGTGAACTGGGGATGAGCTGAACGTATTTGAGTTCAGTTTGAGGCAGGTTTGACGAACATTAATAAAATTTGGATGCCGAATCAGAACCCCATTCAAGTCAAAGGAAGTCAAATGGTCAAAAACATTAATAGACATTTTCTAGGCTAACAGGCAAGTGATTGTGAAATAAATAGCTTGGAGCCTGGACACTGCTCTAGGGAACATAATGAAAGCAAAAACAATGTTAAAAAAAAAAAAAACAGTTTCTGATGAGCAGGGTTTTTATTAATACGTCAAGTGAGATATTACATAAGCAAAAATCCTTTAAATAACACACCTGGGAAATGCCCTGAACCTGACAATGAAGTGGTGCATCTGTAAAATGTATATACTGTGTCAGTAAACTGGCATTTACTGTACAAAGAAAAAAAAACGCTGTTTAAATTGCTGGCAAAATGATAGTTGGCTGGGATTCTCTTTTTTTCTGCATCAAAAACACATGAAAAGTATGGTTTCCAATGAAATAGTTCACATCAGTTCCAGTTCCAGAAAAATAAACATTCTGCATTTTTTCTGTGTTGGACTGTACTGGAACGCATCAAAAATGCACTGGAGCGCACATGTCCTTATTTGAGCAAGAAAAAAAGGGGGGGGGATGCACTGGACTGCACTGGACTGCATCAAAAATGCACATGCAGAAGAGCATCTGGAACGCATACGGACTACATTTCTATGGTGTGAACTGGCCCTTCGTCTATATCAGACCCTTGTCCTAGATAACGGTGTGGTATAGGTGTTACTATAACCCCCCAACACAAAAAAAAAAAAATAGGATAGGGTTTGTTAGGAATTTGTTTCATAGAAGAAATTGAAGAATCCTTAGTTCGTACAATATTCCTTGTCAAAATATTTTATTATGGAGTAATATACAAATAACATAGAGTAAATATAGTACTATCAGGTGAAAGAAGCTCAGTTACACTTATTCAATAACATATTGGTGTAAGCTAAAGAAAAAATAATAATTGTACAATATCAGGTTAGGTAATATGTTGTTGTAACTGATACATTTCAAAGATATATGAATAATATATGTTCTATAGAAGCAACAATCATGTTTATGGATATACATAACCTGTGAAAAGTTTTTGTTAAAATAAAAACAAGAGCTTTAAAATCATAGTGGAGATCTTAAAAAAACATCAAAAATAAATAATGGAACAAAAAAAAAAAAGAAGGGAAGAACCTGGAGAAGAAAAGGGAAGAAGGACGAGAGGAAGAGTCTGTGAGGTCAGGCCCAGAGCCACTGCTGCAACTAGGAAAATTATGATATAGATCTCATTGTCTCAGCTACCAAGGCAATAGTACTTTGTTGTCAAAAGATGATGGCATGGCATATTTAATCAAGGGCTTCCACACTTTTTCAAACTTAGGGATCATGTCAATTTCAATAGCTATCATCTTGGCATAGTGTTGTCCATCCTAGCCATTACTTCACGACTAGTTTTGGAGATTTCCAAGCCTTTGCTAATGTTTGTTTAGCTGCTGTGAAAAGTTGCAATAGCAGTTTAAATTGAATATGCATTATACTTTCTGTATTCAAATTGAGTATTGCTATTGCTGGGTCTGGAGAAATTGTCTTACCTAACACTTTAGAATCGATTTTAAAAAGTTCCATCCAAAATATTTGAGCTTTTGGACATGACCACCAAATATGAAATTGTGTTCCCAACTCTGTGCATCCTCGAAAGCATTTTGCAGAATAATTTGGCATGTATTTCGCTACCCTTGCTGGTACAAGGTACCATCTTGTTAGCACTTTGTAATTAGCCTCAGCCGTCAATATGTTAGGGGAGGCTGATTTTGTTGATGACCATATTTGGTTCCATTCTGAATTATCTAATTTTCGTTGTAAGTCCTCCTCTCATTTCCGGACAATGTGGCTTGTCAGCTTGTCAGCATGGACCAGCAAATGAGAATATAAGGCAGATATTGTTCCCCTAGTATGTGGGTCTTTCTTGCAGATGGCTTCGAAACTGGTCAGTTGAGTTAGCGGGGTTAAAGTATATAATAAAGGTGTGAATTTTTTTTATTTGGAGGTATCTAAATTGTTCTGAATGTGGTAAACTGTAAGTTTCGTAAAGGGTCGGGAAAGGGATAAATAATAAATGATGAAGAATTTACAAATTTGTACATATATAGGACATCCCAAGAAATCCGTTCTCTAAAAGATTTAGGAGAGACCCATGCAGGGTAGAATGTAGGATTTTTCTAGAATGAAAGTAAAGGGTTATGTAAGGATTGTAGTTGGCTCTTAATTTTAGATCTATCCCAAAGGGTGATGAAGTGTTTAGTAATGGGATTCTGTACGGTCCTTTGAGTGGGTCCAGAGTAAATTGGAGATTGAAATGGATCGCATTCAGAAGCTTCAATTAATACCCATAATGGAATTTCAATGTGGGCATGGCATTTAGTGAGACTTGCTATATGTGCCGCCCTATAGTAGCATGCAAAATTTGGACAGCCTAAGCCCCTGTTTGCTTTTGGAACATAAAGTGTGTGTAGTTTGATTCGCGGTTTGGAAGAGCCCAATATGAATGATGATGTTTTCTTCTGTATTTTTCTCAAATAGTGTGCTGGTATCGAAATTGGTAAAACTCTGAATGAACAAATATAATATTTTTGATAATATCGTAATTTTTATGGCGTTAATTCTTCGCAACCATGATAACGGGAGATGGGCCCAAGAATTCATTTGATTTGATAGGTGTTTCAAGACTGGAGGGTAGTTGTAAGAGAATAAATCTGGGAGGGATGCTGTAAGTTGTATTCCTAAGTATGGGAGTGCCCTATCTGTCCCTATCTGTGTAGGGGAGACCCGCTTTTGCTGCCGACAGCTCAATATTTGAAAGAGATATATTTAGTGCTAAACTTTTCTGAAAATGTAGCAAAATTGTTAAGAATTGGGATAAGATTAGGGCCTGATACTTGTGGGGATGAAAGAAACAGGAGGATATCGTCTGCAAATAGACAGATTTTGTGCTGATAATCTCCCATTTCAATTCCTGTGATAGTGGGTAGGGATGAGCCGAACACCCCCCTGTTCGGTTCGCACCAGAACCTGCGAACACACTAAACGTTGTGTGAACTTTAGAACCCTGTTAAAGTCTATGGGACTTGAACGTTTGAAATCTAAAGTGCTAATTTTAAGGGGCTAATATGCACGTTATTGTCCTAAAAAGTGTTTGGGGACCTGGGTCCTGCACCAGGGGACATGTATCAATGCAAAAATTACCGTTATTTCGGGAGCAGTGAATTTAATAATGCTTAAAGTGAAACAATTCCTTTAAATTTCCTTTAAATTTTGTACCTGGGGGGGTGTAAAGTAAGCATGTGAAATAACGCATGTTTCCCGTACTTAGAACTGTCTCTGCACAAAGTATCATTTCTGAAAGAAAAAAGGTAAGTTAAAACCTGCTATAATAAATTGTCGGCTCCCGGCAATTCAGAGAGAATTCATTCATAAAAAAAATTAATTCAATTACCAGGCCCTTCAGGTCTGGTATGGATATTAAGGGGAACCCCGCCATCAATTAAAAAAAAAATGACGTGGGGTTCCCCCCAAATATCCATTCCAGACCCTTCAGGTCTGGTGTGGATTTTAAGGGGAACTCCACCCCAAATAAAAAAAAATGGAGTGGAGTTCCCCCAAAAATCCACACCAGACCCCTTATCCGAGCACGTAACCTGGCCGGCCGCAGAAAAGAGGGGGGGACGGAGAGTGTTTTTAAAACTTTTTTTGCATTGATACATGTCCCCTGGTGCAGGACCCAGGTCCCCAAACACTTTTTAGGACAATAACTTGCATATTAGCCTTTAAAATTAGCACTTTAGATTTCTCCTATAGACTTTAACAGGGTGTTCCGCGGCTTTTCGAATTTGTCGCGAACACCCCAAATTGTTCGTCGTTCTCCGAACAGGCGAACAGGCAATTCAGTTCGATTCATGTTCGAGTTGAACATGAGTTGGACTCGAACTCGAAGCTCATCTCTAATAGTGGGTTCTGATCTGATTATTTGTGAAAGTGGTTCTATGAGGAGGGTGAATAGTAAAGGGGAGAGTGGGCAACCTTGTCTTGTTCCTCTCTCAATATCAAAACGATCAGACCTGTATCCCGCATACCTTACATATGCTCTTGGTTTATTGTATAGTGCTTTAATCCAGTTCATAAAGTTTGGGCCAAAGCCTCATTTCTGTAAGGTGTAAGTCAAGTAAAGCCAGGATACAGAGTCAAAGGCCCTTCTAACATCGAGAGAGAGAAAACAGGCGGGTATGCAGTGTTTTTTCGCAATTTTGCGCTAAGAGGACTGCTCTGCATACATTGTCGCCTGCTTGGCATGATGGCATGAAGCCTACTTGGTCACAATACACGAGTGTACCAATGACTTTGTTTAGCCGAGTTGCTGGTATATATATTGTTGACCAATTTAAGTTTGATAGGTTTGAAGGATTTGTTAATGGATTTTAATGCTTTTGCTAAGAATGTACTGGGTTTATTCGATTTCACATAGAATGCATGATTGGTTTTACGTATTATTTCATCTGCAGAATCTGTTAGAAAGAGGTCGTATTCTAGACTCACTTTCTCTAAACAAGTTTTTACAGAGGAAGTAGAGTTATTTTAAAAATTCATAAATGCTGCGTTAAATTCCGTCTCTAATTTTCGTGAGAGTGTTTTACGCTCTCGCTTAAGTATCCCTATTTGTTGTTGGAAAATTCCCCTTAGGACTGGCTTGTGTGCTTCCCAGAGTGTGAGTGAGGAGATTTCAGTGCTAGTATTGAATTTGTCTTTTAATGCTTGTTCAATTAGAATGCTGTGAGAAGGGTGTTTGAGTAGTGTATCCGGGGAGGTACCAGGTTTGGTCATGTGCCTTAGGCAAGATAGAAGTAATAGTGGTACATACCACATCATGGTCTGACCAGGGGATGGGGATGATGGTAGATGACAGTATTTCTGGAACCATACCTATTGTTAGGAATATATAGTTTATTCGACTAAATGTTTTATGTGGGTTAGAGAAATACGTGTAATTTATTTTTGTTGGGTTGGATTCTCTCCATGAATCGACCAAATTTTATCTGAAAAGAAGCTGAGAGAGGGACCATTTGGATTGATATCGTGATGGGGTATAAGGGGATCTGTACAGAAATGGGAGGAGGACCTGATTGAAATCCGTGCATACAATAATTGATCCTTTTTTGTGTGTGCTTATGACTTGAAAGAGATGGGATAGAAATGGTAAAGGTTTAAGATTAGGGGCGTAGAAGGAGACCACAGTTACGGCAGTGTCCATGATATACCCCATTAGTAATAGATAACGGCCTTCTGGGTCTTTAATTTCTGAGTGCAATGTGAATTGGAGTGGAGCTATTAAATGCTATGAGAGTACCTCGCTGTTTGGTATTAGCTGAGGCTGTATATACTTGTGGGTAGGAGTTTCTAAAAAAATTGGGGGTTGAAGTCGGTATAAAGTATGTTTCTTGTAGGCACTCACTGTGCTTTCTTTGCTTGAAATGACCGGAAGGCTTTCGTGCATTTTTGGGGCACATTAAGACCCTGGACATTTAGCGAAATAATGTTTAAAGGAGCCATGGTAACTGAACCAACAAGCCATTCTTACCTGTTGCCTTTGTGCGGAGGTCACCCAGCCCAAACTGCGCAGACAAAAAGAAAAGGTAAAGGAAAAAGAGATCCAATACGATCTGTCTTAGGGAAATAATAGGAAATGAAAGAGATTAAACAGCATATAAGTGCAATAAAAATATAAGAAGATTTAGAATTTACCCATGATGAGGGGTAAAACCCCTCCTCAGGGGACAAAAGGCCTTAGTCGAGTCCCCACATATTAATGCGGGAGTTCGAGGAAAGCCGGGTGAGGCACATGGGACTTCCGTGCGCTGGGGTGCCGGCTAAAAAATAAAAATGTACACCCCAAGGATGTATGATTAGCCCTAGTTATGTACATTAAGGTCGTTTAAAATTTAGTAAATAATCAATCTGAAGAAAAAGAGAGGAAGGATTAAATATTTAGGCAGTATGTCCAGGGGATTAACTTTAGCATATCAAGTCAATCCAACATGGAAAGGCAACCAGGATAAGAACTAAATAATGAGAACAAAACTTCTCAAAGATCTGTACTTTTGGCTACTTAACCTAAAGTAAACAATAAATGATAGAGATATGTCTCAATGCCGTTAGTTGCACAGAAGTAACATTTTGGATTAATTACTGTATAAATAAACTGCTCAAAGTTAGTGAGGGATCCTATAGTGAAAAAATAACAAGAAAAATAATAAAAAAAAAAAACTATAGGACTCTGGGATGGGATCAAAACAGTAAGGCCCCGTACACATGACCGGATCCATCTGCTGAAAACAGTCCGCTGGACCGTTTTCAGCGGATAGATCCGCTGCGACCGCTGCCGGATTTCTATCTGATGGTTGTACACACCATCAGACAGAAATCCGCGCGTAAACAATATGCGGGGCGTGGCCGTGCCGTCGCTGCGACGATGACGCGGCGACGTGGGCGGCCCTGGAAGTTCAAAGCTTCGACGCATGCGTCGAATCAGTACGATGCATGTGAGGGATGGCGGTCGGTCGGACGTGTCCGGTGAGTCTGTACAGACGACCGAACACGTCCGACGGATAGGTTTCCAGCGGATAGATTTCTTAGCATGCTAAGAAATTTTTATCCGCTGGAAACTGGCCGATCCGCTGGACAATTGTCAGCTCGGGCCTACACACGACCGGATCTGTCCACTGGAACTGGTCCGGCAGACCAGTTTCAGCGGATCGATCCGGTCGTGTGTACGGGGCCTAACATCCAAATGTTTCTATATTAAATATAGATGCAAACAAAAATATGCAAGGTTAAAAAGAAAAAAAAAAAAGATTTTTTCACATAGGAGTAGGAGAAAAGTTATGTTATTTTGTATGGGATTTTTCAATCTCCTCCTATGTTGTGATCTGTTGATCATGAAGTGAAGCAGGTTTACTGATTTCCCAAGAGGTGCTGTCATAGCAGAATCAATAGAGAACGTGTCATATGGACAGTCCATTAGTCCATCAGTCCAGTTATCTTGGCCTTGGGATGAGGGTGCGAATTGTCCTTTTTGTGTGAATGGATGCTTCCATTTCTTGCCTCAGAATGAGACGCATTATGTATAGAAGATGCTGAGGCTGATCTTCTTTGCATAATCATTGCTGCAGCATTCCCATCTATCAAATTGAGATCATGGAGAGCTTGTTGGAGCTCTTCAGCTGTTCTGCAGGAGATTCTGGTTCCATGGTGTGTGAAACGTAAGGCGAATGGGAAACCCCATTGGTATTTGATGTTGTGGTGTTGGAGTTCCATTAACTGTGGCTTCATTGCCCTTCTTTTAGAAATAGTAAATTGTGATAGATCTGCAAGCAGTGATAATTGTGCCCTTGAAAAATTTGATTATTTTGTTCCCTGGCTGCATTAAAAGTTGCTCTTTTGTATGGTGTAAGTGGAATTTTGCTATTATGTCACAAGGAGGGCCATGCATTTTTTTGGGCCCTGTGTACTCTGTCCATCTCCAGTCTTTCAATCAGTATATAATTCTTGGCATAAGGCTGTTATTGTTGCTTGTAGGTCTATGACAGATTCCGGTATACCTCTGAAGCGCAAGTTAGACCTTCTGGCGCGATTTTCAAGGTCCTCTAATCTGTTCTGGAAAAAATGGAGAATCCCCCAAGGTGGGGCTTTTAAGGCAACAGTAATTCAAATAGTCATGGTAGATACAAAAATATATAGTAGTTTAATAGTAACAGAAAATATGATAAACATATATAGTACAATAGTTTTAAAACAACACATATTGGGGTGTAATTTGAAAAGAGTAGAGAGTCCACAATATAAATACAGGGCCCAACGCGTTTCGGGTTTCCTTCTTCAGGGCCCGAAGTATGTGTGGAGTCAAAGAGTGTAATGAACAACTTTTCTAGAAAAACAAATAAATAGCAATGTGTTGAAAATAATAACATACAATGGAGAAATGCATATTAAACTGGCACAGATAAGAAAACATCATACCACCCAAGACGTTTCAACGGCTCAGCACACCCCTGAGTGGAACATCGCGGTCAGGACGCATAGGAAACCTCAGATGGTGAAGAGAGGAATGAGGACTGGCATCCTATATCAATCACAATGTAGCAAGACCTTTGGCCCGAAGTGTCACAGCGTAAAAAGCTTAGTTTATTATATTTTTACCTGTCCCAAAAATAAAAGGACAAGATAATATCAAAGGTGCCAAGCAGAAAAAACCGCAAGAGAAAGCTGAACCAAAAAAAATGTATATAAGGTAAAGAACATACCTGTAATGTCAAATGGTAGCCAAAAAGGTCAGTAGAGAGCTCAGAAGCTGGAAATGTGAAAATAATAGAAAAGGGAATTTAGAGATATAAAGGGTATGGGGAATAGACATGTAAAACAATGAAAACGGACTGGGAGTCTAGCTGGGAGACATCCAAGGGAGGCAGTACTCACATGGGGAATACACAATCAGTGTAGAGTATGTACTGATGCTGCAGCCGTCCAGCAATGTCTGACATTGTGGGGCTGCTTAGCTTTAAGTAGGAGAGAGGAGGGAAGGGCGAGTGAGGTGGGAGGCGTCTGTCATCGACAGCATGGGTTGCTATGGGTCAGTGTGAGAAAGGGGCGGGACTCGAACATCGTGACGTAATGCGCTCTAAGTGAGGAGGGGGAGGACGGGTGTGCCTCGCTGTCCTCACAGAGAAGCCAGCACTGGTGACGTAGGTGTGGCAGGGCTGCATGGAGACGCAATTGCGTTATGTGTATGATGGGTAGAACGGAGAGAGAGGGCGGAAGATACGTCCTGCTCTCTCACCGTTGCCCATAATCACCGCCTCACAGCGTGAATGGCGTCAGTACGCCAAAGCACCGTAGGAGCGCAATAGCATGTGACTAGGGAGATCACATGACAAGGGGGCTGGAGATATACAAATGAATAACTAGTTGGACAGAATAAGCCAAAAAGGTGTGATGCAACAGCATCATCAACGCAGGCATAGGGAGATTGTGTGCATGGAAAATAATTAGATTACTTATGGAGCACCAGCTAAGGAAAGAACAGTAATAGGAAAGGAATACCATATTAGAAAATGCTAAGTGCACATAAAGGTGTATATGTAAAATTGTTTATAAAAAATACAGGTATGATCGAACCTAACATTAAAGGGACAGCAACATAAAAAAATATGTAAAGGATTATAATTATGCAAAAATATGGACACAGGGGCCAGTAGGTCCAGGGGCAATGAGGAAAGACAGGGGCATGGGAGATGTCCACTGTGTAATCCCTGCCCCTGTTATAGGCGCAAGTATCGACCCACGGTCAGGAACACCAAGAGGTGCAGGGGGACCAGGTCTAAAAAAGCCGTCTCCCATATGAGGAGGAGAGACGGCTTACGTGCGCCTAGCTAGAAAGTGACAATAAAAGGAATGCCAATCGAGCCTGTCTGCGCCTGAAAAGCGAAGTCCCCGGGGGTATGTAGAGGGGTACATGAACATAATGATAAATGCAGGGAACATTCAGTGTATGACACTGACCTGGGAGTTGACAGAATAAAAGAGGTAGCGGACGAAGACAGTAGGTGACATGGGGTCCCCATAGTACAGATTAGTCTTTTTCACATCCCCCGGAAGAGAAACCTTCCAAAAAGGGCCTAAAGCTAATCTGCTCATTGAGGCCAGGTGGAAGATTGGCCTATAGTTCGGCAATCCAACGAGTTTCATGTTGTAGCAGGATCTTGTTCCAATCCCCACCTCTGGGGCTTGGATGGATCCTATCAAGGATTAAAAATGTAACCCCTGAGAAATGTCCATTGTGTTGAGACAAGATGTGGCGCCCTAGTGGTAAGTCTGGGTTAGCCGAACGCATGGCATGTAGGTGCCGGGAAGCTCGCTTAAAAAATGGTAATTTAGTTTTTCCCACGTAGAACCTGTTACATTGACACGTGAGTAAGTATATTACACCAAAGGTCTTGCAATTAGCGAAGTGTCTCGGTCTGTAAGGCCGACCATTGGGTAATACAATGTCTCGCTCTATGTTGATGTATCGACAAATAGAGCAACCCCCGCAGGTGAAGGTACCCTTCCTTTTACAAGGATCTTTCCTGAAGCTGTCCTTGAACTCACTGGCCACAAGGTGGTCTTTAAGTGAGCAGGCCCGTCGATAAGTTATCGCTGGCTCTTTAGGTACAAAAGGACCGAGTTGAGGGTCAAAGGAGAGTAGGTGCCAGAATTGTTTGAAGATCCCTCTCGTTTGTTGATGTTGGGTGTGGTACTTCGTGATTAGTCTGGTAACATCACTGCCATCGGGAGACTTCTGGCCTGATTGAACCAATAGGTGTGACCTAATTTGTCCGTTGGCCCGTTGAAATGATCTTTTGAGGATTTTTTTGGAGTACCCTCTGTGTAGTAATCTATCACGTAATCCAGCTGCCTCCCGTAGAAAGGATTCCTGGGTAGAACAATTGCGTCTGAGGCGTAGATATTGACTATAGGGTATTGATCCTATCAGAGATGTAGGGTGTGCACTGGTGGCGTGCAGTATTGTATTACCCGCCGTGGGTTTTCTGTAAAGCCCTGTTGATAGGTACTCGTCAGGGTTTTTAAACAGGGTAACATCAAGAAAAGCGATTTGAGAGTTGCTAGAGGATACTGTGAACTTTAGGTTCAGCTCATTGCAGTTCATGATGGACATGAATGACTCGAGCTCCTCAGTAGATCCCTCCCAGATCATGAGGACATCATCGATATATCTGAACCATCCAGATACGAGGTGAATGAATGTTTGAATGTCTAATCTGTTCTGGAGTGTAATATTTTCTTCTTTCAGATTTTCAATTTCTAACAGGTAATCTTATGGATACTTAAGACCTCTCTTCTGACAGTTTTGTGTCGGCGGGCTATCTCTATCCAGTGGCTTTCTCCCCCTCATGACTGTCCCGCTAGCCTCAGCGCATGCACCTCCAGTTCGTACAATATTCAAGAATTTTTTTTTTTCTTCAAATAGCAAAGACAAGACTTACATAAAATATGGTAAGGTGATGGCTTCAGTTGGAGAAAGAGCTATCAGATGTTACATTCTCCATAGTGTAGGGTTCCTTCCCTATCTTCCTAACTAGCCATTCAACCCTCTTGGATTCTTAGATGGTTTCATAACTTCTATAAAATCAAATAATGGACTACAGGAGAGTCAGCATTTTACAAAAGTAACACCCATTCTTTATATGGCTTCAGTCTATAGTTAAAGGGGTTGTAAAGGTAAAAAAAAAATCCTAAATAGCTTCCTTTACCTTAGTGCAGTCCTCCTTCACTTACCTCATCCTTCGATTTTGCTTTTAAATGTCCTTATTTCTGCTGAGAAATCCTCACTTCCTGTTCTTCTATCTGTAACTCCACAAAGTAATGCAAGGCTTTCTTCCTGGTGTGTAGTGTCACGCTCGCCCCCTCCCTTGGACTACATGAGAGTCAGGACACCCACTAACACACAGCTCCTTTCTCCATGTGCAACGTAGAGAGCATTCTGACTCTCCTGTAGTCGAAGGGAGGGGGCGAGCACGACACTCCACACCAGGGAGAAAGCCTTGCATTACTGTGTGGAGTTACAGACAGAAGAACAGGAAGTGAGGATTTCTCAGCATAAATAAGGACATTTAAAAGCAAAATCGAAGGATGAGGTAAGTGAAGGAGGACTGCACTAAGGTAAAGGAAGCTATTTAGGAAAAATATTGTACCTTTACAACCCCTTTAAGTTACATAACTCCACCCATTGTCCTGACCATAGGTGTGCACAGCCTATTGCATTAGGGTGTGCACCTCAAAGCCCAAACACACACTACCGATCACTCACAATGTTCATTCAGAAAGGGAAGGGAGCGGTAAATTACATATTTACTGGCCCCTTCCCCATTCCTAAAACATCCCAGCAGCAACAGCCGATAGGAGAGGAGGGAGCTGGTAGCGCTGCGGGGGCAAAGATGGGAGCCAGGGCAGTAGGGGGTATCTGTGCCGCTCAGGGTGATTAGGGTGTGCCTAGGCACACCTGGCATACCCTGTGCGCACACCTATGGTCCTGACATAGTAACTCAGAATAGAAGTTACATACACAGCAAAATTACTTTTCTCTGTTCTCTGTCAATAACCTTTAGAAACTAACATTCATGTGTTTCATATAGATTTCAGAAACTTTTATCGCTTAAAATAGTAATAAACTCAAAATCTCTAACAATTCCCCCTCAATGCACTATAATCAACAAACAAAAGAAGTGCATTCATTTTAAATTATAAATGTCTGATCCTCTTTTTTCCAATACAAACAATACAATAAACATTAATACAATTTAGTGTGTCAGATATTGTACATAAGCATTTTCCAAAACTCTGAGATATTCCTGTGAAATATTTCACTATTTTATTCCATTGAGAAACTATAAATTATTATATTATTTATTAATTTTAAATAATTCTCCATCTAAACTATGTAATATTATGAAAGATTTTCTTCCTTTAACTTCATAAATTTAACTTCTTGTGAAACTCTTATAACTTTAACCATATCATATAACTATTTTAATATGAGGAAGAAATAAATAAATAATATCTTTGATATATCAAATTATATTGCTCTATAATATAAATTATTAATTAATAAAAAAAATCCAGGAAATTTCAATAACTTTTTTTTTTAAGTTTTTATACATTATCCTTGACACTGAACAATCATAAACATCTACTCGTCTGTAGATACATAAAAAACTTTACATTATTTGATTCTCATATTTTTATATATTCTATCTATCTTTCTATTTATTTATCTATCTATTCATCTATCTATATATCCATCCATGACCAGCAAACAACACTTTCTATTTCTTTTTTTCCCCAACATTCCATATCGTTTAATTCAACAGTAACTCTGTTTAGACACATTAAATCAAATCCTTCTCTTCCACACAAGCCTGTATGTACTCTTTGTTTTTCCCTTTATTTTATCACTATCATTATTCAGACAATTCATTAAAAAAAAATCCTTTATGAGAATCCCCAAGAGGAAGGGGATCTATCCCACTTTCCGCCACTTTTTAAGGAGGTTGTGATTAATGTAGCAATCCTTCCTTCCAAGCCATCCGAAGCAGCTTTCATAGTGTCCTCAGTGACATATACAGGAGCTGCAACATTAGGAGAGGCTGCAAAGCCTGACAGGGGTATAGACTCCTCCTGTGAGGCTGCTACCAGTCTGTCAGGGGGGTGGTAATCTGCAGGCATGTCTGGAACCCCTAGCTCTAGGCAAGGAATTCTTAGTGCCTCTTTTACCTGCCCCTGAAACCCTCTTACTGGGAGACATAGCCCTAAGCTGCAAAGCAAAGTACCTGAGCTATATTGCCTCTCATACATTTCTATTAGTTGTCAGTACAACTTGTGTATTATACGTATATCCTTAAAGTACCTGAGCTACATTATCTCTCGTATGCAATTAATACTTGTTACTACAAATACAATTTACTACGTGTTTGACAGAAGTATAAAATACTTATAGGCATCATCCTAATTGTTGAACATGTTCGCTCTAACTTTTCTATGCTAGGGGTTGATGCTATTTAGTGGCCTAAATACATATCTACATGCTAAGGTTGATATGATGTAGAGAACCCCCAAACTCCTGTTGCTAGGAGTGACGCCTGGGGTCCCTTACTGATAATCACCTGCATGTAGTTGTGTATTGGGATATTGACCTTGAACTAATTTTAAGCGCTAAGCCTTAGTCGCATGTTGTAATGCGTTCATGCTTAGTAGCTCAATGCCTTTCTTTATGTGACACAGAGATGATGTATAGATCCCCCAAACTCCTGTTCCGAGAAGTGACGCCTGGGGCCTAATGCTGAGTTGTCGCATAGAGAATCGCATTGAATTCCTTGCTAACCGCAGTTGTGGTTCATTCCGTTCACCAGTGCTGTTACAATGCCTAATGTACCACCAGCCACAAAATACAAGGTTGTTTGCTGTCAGGTGAACACCTGTGGCTGTGGGCCAATTTTTGGGGCCTGTAATGGCCGACACTTACTTCTGTATCCGGTGAATGCCTAATGTACCACCAGCCACAGAATACAAGGTTGTTTGCTGTCAGGTGAACGCCTGTGTGCTAATTTTTAGGGCCTGTAATGGCCGACACTTACTTCTGTATCCGGTGAATGGTTTAATGTACCTCCAGCCACAGAATACAAAGTTGTTTGCTGTCAGGTGAACTGTCAGGTGAGCCTGTCAACTAGTTTTTGGGGCTTGTAATGGCCGGCACTTACTTATGTATCACTTAATACTTCTGGTAGGTCAGTGTTCATGTTGTGGGACTATTTGTGCACAGCTAGTAAGTATTTTGTGGCTGCAAATATGACCTGAAGGATTTTATTATTCACCTGCTATTAAACTTGCGGTTCGCAGACACTTGCGATAGTTCGCGAACCGTCCCGTCGGATGTTCGTCCATCACTACTTTTTACTACCCCACAGCCCTTTATGGGCAGCTTGATTTTTCACATTGCAGTTCGTGCGATTATTATCACTTCACTGACGCTTACACAATAATTTTTTACTCTCAGTTTTTCACTCCTCATTTTTTCACTCATGATTCAAGTATCATCATCATTTATTTTACATTGACCTACCACACTTACAACCCGACACCTTAATGCTTACACATTTATAGATAAGATTGCAGCTAGTCCATATATCTAATACATATAACCTTTATTTAGTACTCTTGCAACACAGCCAAGAGCTAATTTACCCTATCTCTTTATTCAATACACCGTCATTAATCTGAGAACTTGTTTCAGGTGCCGCTTCTCCCGTCCTCTCCTGCCCTCTGGTGGGCGTCACCAGTGTGGCTACTTGTAAGCCCACAGGTTTGGGATTCTTCCCCTTGTATGGGGGGGGTGGTGACATGATCCTCCGGATTGCTCCACGGTTTCTTGACATTCCTGGCCATGCAACCGTCTACTCCATTTTTAAGCGGTAACTATATTGCCATGTCATACTTGTATTGTAATGTATGATTATATGTTTTGAATATTGAAGTTATTTTATATGTCTCCTAAAGTCAACGATCACCCTGAAGATGACCACTCTATGGTCGAAATGCGTCAGTAATTTACACCTACATACATTTGCTATGCAATTTTGTTTTACATTATGCATGTATGGTAATATTGGAATATGCAGGAATTTATCTGGCCTGACCGTTTTACATGTTTTTTTTATTGTAACTTAATTGTGACATTTGACAACCCTCAAATAAATATGTTTTATACTATTATTTGATAAACAATTCTTCAATCACATTTATATTGCTGTCCAAAGCCCCACTGGGGAAAACCACTCTTTTTTCATTTATACCAGGGTTCGCAGCAACAAGCCCAAGAAGATCCGGTGTGGTGGCCAGGCCTTTTCCCACCAGGGTGCTGTTCTATGGAATAATAAAGAGGTATCTTAAGTGCTAGCCAATAGTGAAAATAGATTAAATAAAATAAAGTGAAAGTGCAATCAAACAAACTGCTGCTCAAATCTATATGTGCTAACGACAAAAAAGTGAATTGAATAAGTGAAAGGTGATGAGCGCAATAAATGCACTGAACAGTGAACAACAGTTAAACACTGGTCGCTGCTGACACCCCCTATTCAGGTCCCCGGCCCCTTTTTGAGCGCCGGGCGCCTGAATTACAGCGGCGGGGGTGATTTTTGGAAGCACCTGATTAGAGCCATTGGCTCTAATAGGTGGCCAAAAATGTGAATAGCGGGCGCAACGCTGTGTGTTAGCCTCTCAGCCAATCAGGTGCACCGGGTCTGTGTTACCTGTCACCTGATTGGCTGAAAGGTCACGTGCTGTGATTGGACGCCTATTAGGCATCCATTTATAGGAGAGGAGGAGAGAGCGGGAGAAGAGAAGACATAGAGGATGGAGAACACCGGACACCGCACGCTGCCTGCCACCGTCAGCCGCTGCCCACCCAAAGACAAGGTAAGGGCTGGGCAGACAGCAGGGGCACATTGGAAGCACTTGGGGCAAAGTGGCAGTACTTGGGGCACAGTGGCAGCACTTGGCAGCACTTGGGGCACATTGGCAACATTTGGGGCACAGTGACAGCACTTGGTGCACAGTGGCAGCTCTTGGGGCACAGTGGCAACATTTGGGGCACAGTGGCAGCGTTTGATGGGAAAAGTGGCTGCGTTTGATGAGCAAAGTGGCTGCATTTGATGAGCAAAGTGGTAGCATTTGGGGCACAGTGGCTGCATTTAATGGGCACGGTGGCTGCGTTTTATGGGCACAATTGCTGTGTTTTATGGGCACAGTGGCTGCGTTTGATGGGCACAGTGAGGCTGCAATTGTTTGTTTGCACCCCCCAAAAATTTTGAGCACCAGCCTACACTGATGCCAACAGATCTACGTCCGGGGTACCCCATCTCTGGCATATGGGCAGAAAGATGTTGGATGTAGGGACTATTCTCCTGGGAACAACTATTGGTGGCTCAAGAAATCCGCCTGCCAATTCTCCACTCCTGAGATTAAGACCGCAGATAGGCAAGGAACATGTGCCCAATCCAGAAAATGTTCCACCTCCCTCTGGGCTGCGTGCAGGGCCGGCCCTACCATGGGACCCGCTGGTACCATGGTACCAGGCGGCACTTTCAAGGGGGCAGCAAATTGCCGCCCGCCAGCTCCGCTTTCCGCTCCACTGTAGATCAAATTGCCGCCCACCGTCACACTCCACTGTGTGAGGCTAATTGCCGGCCACCTCTCCATCCCCCGTTCTGCCAGCCTGTTTTTTAGAGCTCTGTCCCCAACCTGCAATGCGCCCAAGTGAGAAGAGGAGAGAGCCGGGACACAGAGCAGACGGCCGGAGCACTGTATGATACATGGAAGCGGCCCGAGAAGGAACCCTGCTTTTTAGGTCCAGGCTTGCCGCGATTTCCCCTCCCTCTTCCTGGACTGTCGGTGATCTGTGGTGGGAGGACAGGCAGCAGCGCCGCTCTCCTCGAGGTGAGGCCACCACCGCCGTTGTCAAGTGCATTGTATTGTGTATGGGGGTACAGAGGGGAATTAATATGTGTGTGAGGGGGTACAGAGAGAAACTGATTTGGGAGGGGGAAAGGGGGGAACTGATATGGGGGGGACAGAGGTGAACTAATGAATTCATCTGGGGGGGGTACAGAGAGGAACTGATTTGGGGGGGTACAGAGGTGAACTAATGTGTGTGTGGGGGGGTACAGAGAGGAACTGATCTGGGGGGTACAGAGGGAAACTAATTTTGGGGGGTACAGAGGTGAACTAATGAACTAATGTGTGTGTGTGGGGGGGGGGGTACAGAGAGAAACTGATTTGGGGGGGTACAGGGGGGGAACTTATTTGAGGGGATACAGAGGTGAACTAATGTGTGTGTGTGTGTGGGGGGGGGGGTACAGAGAGGAACTGATCTGGGGGGTACAGAGGGGAACTGATTTGGGGGGGTGTAGAGGTGTACTAATGTATGCATGTGTGTGGGGGGGTACAGAGAGGAACTGATTTGGGGGGTACAGAGAGGAATTGATTTGGGGGTTACAGAGGGGAATTATTGTGTGTGTGGGGGGGGGTACAGAGGGAAACTGATTTTAGGTGTGGAGGCTCAGCTTTGTAAAAAAATGATAAATGCAGATATTTTTGCAGGTAAAATAAATGTGCATTTATTATTATTTTTACTAGGAGCCCGTAAAGCATTGTCAGTGTATTTGTCTGTTCATACCGACAGGCAGTTGCATAGTTAGCCTGTCCGTATAGTACCCTAGCCCACTGTTTACATGGACAGGACAAAGGGGGTGGAGTCAGGGGTGATCCAATGGGGGGGGGCGGCAAAATGAGGTTTCGCCTAGGGTGTCAAAAATCCTTGCACCAGCCCTGATTGCCACCTCGTTCTGCTCACTCCAGCTGCTAGAGGAAGGGCCATCGGACAATGCATACGAAGCCGGCGATCACTGCAAGCACACACACCCCCCTAGGAGACAGACGGGGAAGGAGGTGATCGCCGCAAGCACCCGGCCTTAGATGTGTAAAAAACGCGATCCACCACCCGCACTTTCCAGGCGGGACAGTTGGCAGATGATCAGGCTTCCTGGCCAATCGGTGGGCGGGGGAGCAGAGAGATGAGATCATCTCTCACTGCCCGCCCTGCATCACTGCAGTTCCCGCCCCCACTGTGCGGGCAGCAGAGAGATTACATTATGTCTCTGCTGCCTGCTTTTACTCAGGAAGTGGCAATCCACTACCTGTGGCAGGTGACATCATGGCAAGTGACAATTCGCAATATGTGGCAATATGTGGCAAGTGACAATTCGTAATGTGTGGCAAGTGACGTGGCAAGTGACAATCCACAATGTGTGGCAGGTGACGCGGTAAGTGACAATCCGCATCTGAAGGCAGGTGACGTGGCAAGTGACAAGCTCGGGGCTCCCACTGATTCTGCATTACAGTGAGTTGAACTTTTTGATTTTATATAACAATGTAATAATAGAAATAATGCGCTTCAAGCATTTTTTTTTTACTAGTAATGGCAGTGATCTGAAATTTTTAGCGAGACTGCGACATTGCGGTGGACAGATCGAACACTTTAGACACATTTTTGGGACCAGTGACATCTATACAGCGATCTGTGCTATAAAATTGCACTGATTACTGTGTAAATGTCACTGTCAGGGGAGGGGTGTTTCTAACTGGGGGGGGTGTGATTGACTGGAGGAGGAGAGATCTCTGTTCCTAATCACTAGGAACAGCACATCTGTCTCTCCTACCCTGTCAGAATGGGGATCTGTCTGTTTACATTGGTGGAGCGATCGTGGGTGGCCAGCTGACATTGCTGCCGCCGGCCCTGCACTTGTCCTTTTATACTCCTATATACATGTATAGAGCCATGACAGGTCCTCTTTATACTCCTACATACATGCATAGAGCCATGACAGATCCTCTTTATACTCCTACATTCATGCATAGAGCCATGCCAGGTCCTCTTTACATGTATAGAGCCATGACAGGTCCTCTTTCTACTCCTACAAACATGTATAGAGCCATGACAGGTCCTCTTTCTACTCCTACATGCATGCATATAGCCATGACAGGTCCTCTTTATACTCCTACATACACGTATAGAGCCATGACTGGTCCTCTTTATAGTCCTACATACATGTATAGAGCCATGACAGGTCCTCTTTATATTCCTACATACATGTATTGAGCCCTGACACGCCCTTTTACACTCCTATACACATGTATAGAGCCATGACAGGTCCTTTTATGCTCCTATATATGTATAGAGGTTACATATACTGTATATATTACATATACATAGTTATATATGTATAGAGGAGTAAAGAAAAGATAGAAAGAAAGGGAAAAAAAGAGAAGACTCTATACATGTGTATAGAGCCATGACAGGTCATTTTATACTCCTATATACACGTGACATGTCTTCTATATACATGTGACATGTCACAATGTGGCTTGCATAGTGAGCCTATAAGGCGGATCGGCCCTGGTATAGAGCCATGACAGGTCCTCTTTATACTCCTACATACATGTATAGAGCCATGACAGGTCCTCTTTAAAGCCATACATACATGTATAGAGCCATGACAGGTCCTCTTTATACTCCTACATACACGTATAGAGCCATGACTGGTCCTCTTTATAGTCCTACATACATGTATAGAGCCATGACAGGTCCTCTTTATATTCCTACATACATGTATTGAGCCCTGACACGTCCTTTTACACTCCTATACACATGTATAGAGCCATGACAGGTCCTTTTATGCTCCTATATACATGTATAGAGCCATGACAGGTCATTTTATACTCCTATATACATGTATGGAGCCATGACAGGCCCTCTTTATACTTCTATATACATGAATAGAGCCATGACAGGTCCTCTTTATACTTCTATACACGTAAACAACTATTACAGGTCCTCTTTATACTCCTATACACATGTATAGAGCCATGACAGGTCCACTTTAGTTACCATGATATAAAATAATAGATATGAGTGCATTTTGTTGGGCGTGATTTTAAATTTCTTTTGGGGGGGCAGCATTTCATTCTTGGTACCAGGCAGCACAATGTCTTGGGCTGGCACTGGCTGCGTGACTTCTGGTGCCCCCTTGGTGATTGATATAGGCCACTGCTGTGGCAATGTCGGACTGTATCTTGACAGGACAATTCCATAACCTGAACGCCCAGGCTATTAGAGCCAGATGTACTACCCGAATCTCTAGGATGTTGATGGACAAGGTTTTCTCGGACTCTGACCACTTCCTATGGACAGTGGTTTCCTCCATGATTGCTCCTCAGCCCGGCATCTGTTGTTACCACCTTCCAGGTAACCGGAATGAAGGATTTTCTTTTCTGTAAAATCTTGGTTATTGACCACCAACTGAGACTCTGGCACATTTTTGGGGCAGATTCATTGGATAATCCAAAGCTTGGGTTTTCTTGTTCAAAGCAGACAGAATACTGTATTGCAACAGTCTTGAATGAAACTGGTCATAAGGAACTGCTTCGAATAAAGCCACCATCTTCCCTAGCAACCTCATGCAAAGGCGAATGGAAGGACCCTACCTTGCCCTGACCACCTGGACCAGCTCTCTTATTGCATTGCCTTTTCCTGGGGCAAAAACACTCTTTCCTGGGCTGTATCCATGACCAAGCCCAAATACTCCAGTCTCTTTACTGGTAGTAAGGATGATTTCTCCAGGTTTAGAATCCAACCTAGGTGTTCCAGATACCTGAACGTTCTGGACACCCCCTGGTTTAACCATGCTATTGACTGATCTACCTGTAGCAGGTCGTCTAGGTATGCCGTTACTGCTATACCCTGGGAGCGGTGGCTAACTCGAAGGGCATGGCCATGAACTGAAAATGCAGAAAACCTCTGATCAGCGGAGAAAATTGTCACATGTAGATATGCATCTTTGTTTTAGAACTTCTCTTCCCGATCAGGGCCGATCAGGGTCGATCAGCAACCTTAAGATTCCCAGAAGACACCCCAAATGTTTGTAGGAGATTGAATGGAGATCCCGGGCTGGTGGGAAAAACAAGAGCTTGAAGATAACTTAGAAGAAGTACAGTCCTGGCAGCCGGCGTGGAAGAAGAAGCCACCGGGAGTAAAGAAGGATAGAAAGGGGAAAAAAGAGAAGACAGTGGAGAAAAAAAAGGAAGGGGGAAAATTATTTAGAAAGAAAAGTTGGGGATTGGGGAGGAGGTGAGGGGGTGTGGGGAGGGGAAGGGGAGGGAGGGAGGGTGGATACGGGTGGGTATTGCTCCTGTTCCGTATGTCATCACAGAGTTTAACCTCAAGGGGGAGGAACCGGGGGCCGGGAGGTTCGAGGAGGGCCAGGGTTCATAGGGGCACGGGGAGGCCAGTTTTCCCCCAAAGGGGTGGGGGGCAGGATGGGAGGGAACAGGGAGGGGAGGGAAAGGGTGGGGGGACTTAGGGTTGGGTGGGAATGGAGAACCCCAGGATATGTTAGAATAGAGTCAATAGAAAGGGACCTCTAGAAAAAATACCAGATTTAAAAATAATTTCATACAATGTTAGAGGGTTAAATGCTCCCATTAAACGTGCAAATATTATGAAAGAATTGAGCCTACTGAATGCAGATGTGGTTATGTTGCAGCAGACACATTTCTCCGCAGGTATAAACTGTAAATGTATCACTCAGTCCTATCCACTTTGGTATTATGGAGACTTACCCATTAGCCAAGCTAAGGGGGTGGCCATAGGGTTTGCCAAGGAGATAAGATTCATTTTAGAAGAAAGAAGGTCGGACCCAGATGGGAGATACTTGTTCCTGAGAGGGAAAATAAATGGAGTCGAAGTCTCATTGGCAAACATATATGACCCAAACAAAAACTCTATTTGATATTTAATGGGGATTATAACAGACTTTATGGAGTTTAAAAGGGGAGGAGCCATAATAGCAGGAGATTTCAATTTCTGTATAGATCCGGAGATAGATAGTACGTCTCGTGTACAGGGGACCTGAAGGGCCTGGAGGAACAAACTAAAAAAGAAAATGCAGCAATATCAGCTAGTAGATGTATGGAGGATACAACATAATAAGCAATGGGACTATACGTTCCACTCCCCTGTACACGAGACATACTCTAGGATAGATTTCTTTCTGATCGAACATAGATTATTAGAAATTGTAAGCAGTACTAAAATAGGAATTGTGACCTTCTCTGATCATGCGCCAGTATCATTACAATTGAAAATAGGTGAGACACAACATAGAAAAATTAATTGGAGGCTCAATGAAGAGCTCCTACAAGATAAAGCAATAGAAACGAGAATAATGAAGGAACTAGAACAATTTTTTAAGATGAATATGACAGAGGATATATCGGAGGCGGTAGTCTGGGACACCCACAAGGCTTATGTACGCGGTTACTGATAAAGGAGGGTGCAGGGAAAAAAAAGAGGAATGAGGTGAATAAAACAACTCTAAAAAAAGAAATATATGAATTGGAACAACAACATAAACAAACTAGAGCAAAAGAATCCCTATTAAAGCGGGGGTTCACCCATTTAAAAAAAAAAAAAAAATCTCCCCTTAGCTTCCTGCTCGTTCGGTCTAGGGGAATCGGCTATTTATATTAAAATATGAGCAGTACTTACCCGTTTTCGAGCTGCATCTTCTTCCGTCGCTTCCGGGTATGGGTCTTCGGGAGCGGGCGTTCCTTCTTGATTGACATTCTTCCGAGAGGCTTCCGACGGTCGCATCCATCGCGTCACTCGTAGCCGAAAGAAGCCGAACGTCGGTGCGGCTCTATAATGCGCCTGCGCACCGACGTTCGGCTTCTTTCGGAAAATCGTGACGCGATGGATGCGACCGTCGGAAGCCTCTCGGAAGCCTGTCAATCAAGAAGGAACGCCCATTCCCGAAGCCCATACCCGGAAGCGACGGAGAGGATGCGTCTCGTAAACGGGTAAGTACTGCACATATTTTAAAATAAATAGCCGATTCCCCTAGTAAAAACGAGCAGGAATCTAAGGGGGAAAAGTGCCCTCTAAGGGTGAACCCCCGCTTTAAAATTAAACATCAAAAGAGAAGCGCTGAGAAACCAAATAGAGCAGGAAACTCAAATAACGTATAACCAAGTAAAGAAAGAGAGGCATCAATGGGGCAAAAAGCCCGGGAAACACTTAGCGAAATTATTAAAAAAGAAAAAAACGCTAATTATGTAGAGAAAATACAAACGATCAGGGGAGAATTTGTTCATAAAACAGGAGAAATAGTGGAAACCTTCCAAGATTATTATGGGAGACTCTATTCAATTAATAAACATGAAACAAGAGAAGAAGCGAAGCGAAAAGAGGAGAAAATAAAAACTTTTTTAAAGGAAATAGACTGGGATATAATACCAGAAGACAAACTTGGATGTCTAGAGGGCCCCATTTCAGAAAATGAAATTTGAGAAATTATAAAAAATTCACCAGGTGGGAAGAGTCCAGGACCGGACGGTCTGACGATCCTATATTATAAAAAATGTATAGATATTTTAGCGCCCAGAATGTGTTCCTACATGAACAGGATAGGGGTAAAGTGGGATATGCGTAGAGAGGTGATAGAAGCCACTATTACCTTAATTCTTAAAGAAGGTAAGGACAGTACACTCTGTTCTAGTTATAGACCAAATTCATTATTAAATTGTGACACCAAGATATTCTCTAAAATACTGGCAGGGAGGATGAAAACAATTATGAATGAATTAATACATACGGATCAGGTTGGTTTTGTGCCAGGACGGGAGGGGAGAGTCAACAGAATTAGAACTCTTTTAGCCATACAGGAAATTAAAAATGGTGGAGCCCCAGGTCTACTCTTGTCTGTGGACGCTGAAAAAGCGTTTGACAGAGTAGACTGGGGCTATATATATAACACCTTAGAAATAATAGGAATAGGCCCAAGAATGCTCACTTGGATTAAGGCACTCTATAATCAACCATTAGTGAAAGTAAATGGGACCCTCTCGGGACTATTCGAACTGCACAATGGTACAAGACAAGGATGCCCTCTATCCCCCCTGTTGTTCGTGTTAGCATTAGAACCCTTACTAAGAGGGATAAGGAAGAACCCGGACATAAGGGGGATAAGGGTCGGAGAGGAAGAGCACAAACTTGCGGCTTACGCTGATGACATTTTATTTTATGTAACTAGTCCTAGAACAACTCTTCCAAACTTAATGAAAGCATTAAAAGATTACGTAGAGATATCTAATTTCAGAATGAACCCGACTAAGTCTGAAACTCTGAACATAAATATTTCTAAGAGCGACCAAAAAACTTATCAAAATGAGTTCCCATTCGTCTGGGGTAAAAAAGAAATAAAATATCTTGGAGTCAAATTAGCGACTACTAGGGAGAGGTTATATACCTGACTGTAGGCCAAATATCTTGTGGGGGCAGAATGAATATATTTAAAATGGTAATCTTACCTAAAATTATGTATAAAATACAGATGCTCCCGATCCCACTACCACCGAAGTACTTTAACCTGTATATATACGTCCTCTTTTTAAAGATGGATATCTCGGTAACGGCAGCAGCTGCTGCCACAACCCGAGATATCTATCTCTTCAGTGAGCGGTCCGGTTAACGATAACAGCGGTCTCCGCGGTGGATTCGCCGCAAGATCGCCGTTATCGGTGGCGGGAGAGGGCCCCCCCTCCTGCCGCTCTCCCACGCCCTCTGCCGCTTACTGGAGCCGTCGGTAGCGGCGGAGGCGATCGGGTGCTGCTGCCTAGTGTGTGAGGATGCGAGTGAGGGCAAGATGGCCCCCACCCGTCCTCATAGCATTGCTGGGCGGAAGTGACGTCAAAACGGCAGTCCCGCCCAGCGTCTTAAAGAGACATTTTTTTGTTGTCATTTTTTTAAATGACAACATTTCCATTTTTTTTTTTTTGCATTTAAGTCTAAATATGAGATCTGAGGTCTTTTTGACCCCAGATCTCATATTTAAGAGGACCTGTCATGCTTTTTTCTATTACAACGGATGTTTACATTCCTTGTAATAGGAATGAAAGTGATACATTTTTTTTTATTTCAGTGTAAAAAATTATAAATTCAATAAAAATAAATAAGAAAACAAAAACATTTTTTTTTAAAGCGCCCTGTCCCGACGAGCTCGCGCGCAGAAGCGAACGCATACGCGAGTAGCGCCCGCATATGAAAACGTTGTTCAAACCACACAAGTGAGGTATCGCCGCGATTGTTAGAGTGAGAACAATAATTCTAGCCCTAGACCTACTCTTTAGCTAAAAAAATGCAACCTATAGAATTTTTTAAATGTCGCCTATCGAGATTTTTAAGTGTAAAAGTTTGACGCCATGCCACGAGCGGGCGCAATTTTTAAGCGTGACATGTTGGGTATTATTTTACTCGGCGTAACATCTTCTTTCACAATATATAAAAAAATTGGGCCGAATTTATTGTTGTCTTATTTTTTAATTAAAAAAAGTGAATTTTTTCCAAAAAAAGTGCGCTTGTAAGACCGCTGCGCAAATACAGTGTGACAAAAAGTATTGCAATGACCGCCATTTTATTCTCTAGGATGTTAGAAAAAAAATATATAATGTTTGGGGGTTTTAAGTAATTTTCTAGCAAAAAAAAATGTTTTAGTCTTGTAAACGCCGAATCTGAAAAACAGGCTCAGGGGTTAGGTGGTTAAAATCCTACAAACAATGCTACTAACATTTGTTTGGCAGGGGAAAAAAGCACGTATCAGCTGGGCAACACTAACAAAAAAAAGTCACAAGGGGGGTGGGGTGTATCAGATATCAGAAACTATTATAATGCAATTGTTCTCACATGAGTTATAGATTGGATTAGAAACACCAAACAAAAGAGATGGATAAATATGGAAAATCAAATGAGTAAGGCAACACTGGGGAGTATTATATGGATTCCACAACAATATAGAGAATTAAGTAGGGACTCACATTGTATCACATGGAATGCAATTACAATTTGGGATAAAACACACAATAATGAAAAATGGGATTTTAATTCCCTGTTAATTCCATTAACAGGCTCAAAATATTTCATGCCAGGTATAGATAAGCTATTTGAAAAAACAAAGGGGAGGTGGTAGAGATAAACGAATGGTGATATGCACAGCTAAAGCACTTCTTTGAGGCACTCCCCCAGCCCATCAGATCGGTAGAGAACATACGACCCCTAGAGAAACTCAGTGAGCAAAAAGGAGGGAAAGGAGTGACCTCTAAGATTTATAAAATCTTGAAGGATGCGAAGGGTTCGGAGATACCGCCATTTTAAAATGGGAGGAAGAACTGGGGACACAGTTGAAGGAACTAGAGTTAAAACAAATATTGAAGAGAGTACATACCACGTCAGTAAACAGTAAAATTACGGAATTAAACTATAAATGCTTGGCCCGCTGGTATATAACACCAGATAAGGCACATAAATATAATAAAGAAACATCAGAGCTTTGCTGGCGTGGATGTAAAGAAGTTGGAAATATGGCACATATTTGGTGGTCTTGTCCGAAAATAAAAAATTATTGGAGTAGGATCAGACAAGTAATAATGGAAATAACCGATATAGAGGTCACAGACGACCCATGGGGATGTTTACACCATGGGAGTAGAATGACATCAATGCAATATCAGAAAACATTACTCCCCCATCTGTTAAATGCTGCTAAGAGCTTAATAGCCAGACATTGGCAAGATAGGGAAAGTCCCTCTATGAGAGAATGGTGCAATAAACTAAACGATATACAAAACTTGGAGTATTTAAGGCTCACTGATACAGAGGGGTTAGAAGAATATGAGGAGAACTGGATACATTGGATTGAATTTAAGCAGATGCTGAAATTTGCCGAAATAATGGGAGCATAAGAGTATAAAAAAATATAGAAAATAAGATAGAATGGAGGCCTGGAGGTTCTGGGGTGGGTGGGGGGAGAGGGGTGGGAGGGAGGAGATTGGGACGGACGATTTGCATATATATATATATATATATATATATATATATATATATATATATAAAAGTAAGTTTTAAGTGTAAATGATAAGAAGTTCTACATGCAAACTAAATTTAAACATTTAAAAAAAAGGGAAAAAAAAAACAAAAACAAAAACAAACAAACAAAAGAAATAAAGAAAGAAATAAAGAAATTAAGACTAAATGAAAAAAAAGGGGACGGGGGAAACCACACATGATGCTAAACCTTTGCAGAGACGTTACAAGCAAATGGAATGTGAGTGGGTCTCGTGTTGGTAGGTGGAGTCTGAAGTGGTTTAAAAAAAAAGAACTTCTCCTCCCCGTAGGGTTGATACTACTGACCTGACTCCATGCAGAAAAAGCAGATGTTTAGGAAGCGACTCAGATCTCTGAGATCTAAAATGGGTCTGACATCTACAATCGGTTTCAGTACCATGAAGAGATTTAAATAAAACCGCATACCCTGCACCTCTGAGGGGGTCTCTATGATTACACCCTGAGACATCAATCGGTCTAGCCCCAGAACTAAAGACCTACCGTACTCTTTATTGGGTCTTTGGGGAGTAGCCTAGGGCTACCACAGAGATGACTCTTCCGTCAAGGATCTCTTCTTGCCAAGCCCCTGAAAACGCAGAAGTCTTCTCCCCACTTAGATCGAGTGGGGCGCCCCTTCATAAAGAGGCCTTGGGACTATTTTGTAGGACTCAGACACTTCTGCAGTCCGATGCAAATAAACACATAGGAAAATAGTTCCACAAAAAAACAAGTACAGCTTTAATGCATGAAGCATTTGTTAAATCAATATTTATGGTTGTTACCCTCTGACCGAGAGTGATGTGGATCACATAAACATGCAACAAGACTTACAACATAAATAGACCTGAAGTGTGCCTTGGTGGTGTGGTCAGTATGCCAAGAAAAGGGGGCATACCCAAGGTAAGTAATGGGTAGTTAATTGAAGAAGGATATTGTAACGGTCACCACCGTTTACGATATCCCTTCCATCAGTCACAACAGCTCATCTGACACTCCACAATCTAGCAGACATCATCCATACCAATTCCCCGGAAATAACGAGACAAGCTCCGTTCTTTGAGTCAAAATGTATGAACACTTTTAATAGTAACTCTCAGTCTTATATACAGTACAACATATTACAGTAATCAAAGGAACAAAGAACTCTCCACCCACACATCACTTCAATACAGACAATGACAATGACATCCCGTTGAGCTAATTATTCCCCAGACATTCCGTCTCCGACAATAAGTGATTCACCTGCAGAATACACATTTCTATGACAGACGTTTTGGGCATCGATTTAACATGACCTAATTACAACGGCTGAGAAGTCACATTCCACACATAAAACAGTATTAGCATACTTAATGAAAGGTCTTTCAGGAGCCAGGCTGTCTACCAAGCTCAAATCCACCTCACCCCAGTACAGACTCGATTACCATCTTAACAGCCTGTGCTACACAGAGGAATGAGTCATTATTGACTGGTAGAGTCACAATATTAGTTCTTTGCATGGAATGTATTGTGGATTACTGTCCATGCTAAAACAATCCAACATATGTCCCTTCTTTCCTGGCTCAATACATGAATTAACAGTAATATTCCATCTCATGTAATTTTTAATTAATATTTCTCAGTCACCCTATGCCCAAAAGGGACACAGGGTGACCCTAGACCCAAGAGTTATTAGTGACGCTAGCACAGGAGTACCCCTCATCTTTCAAAGGTCTCTGGGTGTCACGGGTCATTCCGTTACATCTCTCCCCTTTCGGTGGGAGACTGACACAGGAGGGAACCCCAAATGGGTTGACTCCGAAGATAGTTAGTAGTTCCAGTCCTCCAATGCTGGTATCCATACCGTACCCCAAATAAATTGCTCCAAACAGAGCATTACTCATCCAGCCAACCTCTGCCTCTCTCAGAGAACTTGCATGCCGCTGGGGAGAGGCCTAGACTGGCCCTTCTCCCTGGAGTCCCTTCAGCCGCTGGAGAGAAGACAGGGTGACTGGGCTCAGTCCATCATGCTGTTGGGGATCTGGGCCAACTGGCCCCAATCCCTGGGGTATACCACTGGAGACTGAAGTCCCATCCACTACCCCAGAAACTCCCTCTTCCATTAGTTGAGAGCAGGGGCTTGTGGCACTCTGCTCTGTTGCCAGCTCTTCTGCTGGGTTGCTTTGAGTGGATACCACAGTCCCATCCACTTCCACAGGAACTCCCTCTCCTGCTAGTTGAGAGCAGAGGCTTGTGGCACTCTGCTCTGTTGCCAGCTCTTCTGCTGGGTTGCTTTGAGTGGAGACCACAGTCCCATCCACTTCCACAGGAACTCCCTCTCCTGCTAGTTGAGAGCAGAGGCTTGTGGCACTCTGCTCTGTTGCCAGCTCTTCTGCTGGGTTGCTGTGAGGGGAGACCACAGTCCCATCCCCGATATCAGCTCAAGCTGCAGTTGTGTGCAGCGGTCAGCAGCATCCTGCCCCGCTGCCAGTGATTCCGCTGGGAGTAAAAGCTTTACCACCTCAGCTTGTTGCTGGAGAGAGGGCCAACTGA
Organism: Rana temporaria; assembly: GCF_905171775.1. NCBI lineage: Eukaryota > Metazoa > Chordata > Amphibia > Anura > Ranidae > Rana > Rana temporaria. The sequence goes on from NC_053490.1 coordinate 352,165,600, forward strand.
CCCGGCTCCCTGGAACTCCACTTCCATGGCGACTGGTATCTGTACCTCTCCTCTCTCTTCAGTTGGTGCTGCTGTGACTTCTGCTGCAGAAGCACCTCTTTAATGTAGCCAAGTTGCATCCACAGCCGCTATAACCCGGTCTATGATCTCCGGTGGAGGATTAGGTCCATACTGTGCCAGTCCACGTTTAACAGCCTGGTCAAAACGTTCTTCCTCGGGTGTCCTGTCTGTTATGCTGGACCTGTCTGTTATGCTGGGCCTTTCAGCTCTATCCATTTGGACAAGCTCTGCAATAATGTCCCTTCTCTTACGGTTGCTGGCTGATCTGCCCCGGCTCTCCAGTAAGTCCTTGAGGGAAGAGAGCTTCAGCCGTTCATACAGCGTCTCCATTGTCCTGTGTCCTTGTAGCTGTCCTTCCGATGATGGAATCATCCCACTGCTGTGCCACCACTGTAACGGTCACCACCATTTACGATATTCCCATTCCATCAGTCACGACAGCTCATCTGACACGCCACAATCTAGCAGACATCATCCATACCAATTCCCCAGAAATAACGAGACAAGCTCCGTTCTCTGAGTCAAAATGTATGAACACTTTTAATGGTAACTCTCAGTCTTATATACAGTACAACATATTACAGTAATCAAAGGAACAAAGAACTCTCCACCCACACATCACTTCAATACACACTCTCTTAGACAATGACATCCCGTTGAGCTAATTATTCCCCAGACATTCCGTCTCCGACAATAAGTGATTCACCTGCAGAATACACATTTCTATGACAGACGTTTTGGGCACCGATTTAACATGACCTATTTACTACAGCTGAGAAGTCACATTCCACACATAAAACAGTATTAGCATACTTAATGAAAGGTCTTTCAGGAGCCAGGCTGTCTACCAAGCTCAAATCCACCTCACCCCAGTACAGACTCAATTACCATCTCAACAGCCTGTGCTACACAGAGGAATGAGTCATTATTGACCGGTAGAGTCACAATATTAGTTCTTTGCAGACATTAAAGAATGTATTGTGGATTACTGTCCATGCTAAAACAATCCAACATATGTCCCTTATTTCCTGGCTCAATACATGAATTAACATCTCATGTAATTTTTAATTAATATTTCTCAGTCACCCTATGCCCAAAAGGGACACAGGGTGACCCTAGACCCAAGAGTTATTAGTGACGCTGGCACAGGAGTACCCCTCATCTTTCAAAGGTCTCTGGGTGTCACGGGTCATTCTGTTACAGATATGCTGAGAAGTGCACTGAAAAAGGGAAGGGCGGGAGGGTGTCGAATGCGATTGAATGCACAGACTCACGGACATGAGGTGAGCTGGGAAGAGTCGGCCCAGTGATGTGTAGTACCGCACACTGAACCGACAAAGTGGATGTGTGAGTGGGCTGCTTAAATACCCTCCGGGCTCCTCCCATAAACTCAGGCCACCATACTGGCCTTCTTATTTATGGTCATTACCCTCTGACCGAGAGTGATGTGGATCACATAAACACACGACAAGACTAACAACATAAATAGACCTGACGTGTGCCTTGGTGGTCTGGTCAGTATGCCAAGAAAAGGGGGCAAAAGACTCAGATAGGGAAATAGCTGTTATTGATTTCTTGTATCTATTGAGCCAGCTTGGTAAAGGCTTGTGCCATTCCTTCCTAAGGATTTGGGATGTATGTGGCGAAACAAGGAGACTTCCATCAGCCTGGTATCTTGATTACGTGGTCTGGTACTCCCTGTTGGGAGGCAGCTGAGGCTACTCTAATTCGGAAAGAATGTCCCGAGAACTGACTGGGGTTTGAAGCCCAAGTTACTTAGGAGGATTCTGACATGCTTGACACACTGGCTGCCACTCAGGGAGCTGGTTTGGAAAGAGTAGCAACGAGCTACCATCAGATTGGCTGGGTAGATGGAGCAGTAGTTGGTCGAGCACCGTCACTGTGCGTCAAGCGTTGTTAGTCTAAAACAGGTTGATGTCAACCCCCGGGGCTGGTTTGTTGCGTTTGCAGACTGTGAGAGTGTAGTGGTTCGAAAGCGAGTCGGGTGGCGTCGGAGCAGTGTCTGACTGCCGGGGCCGCTGACTGTAAATTCACTAGGTCGTAGAGAACCGTAGAAGGCCTGGTAGATGGCTGTTTGGTTGACTAGGCTTGTCAAAACCCTAAACAGGGAACGAGTAAGGATTTCAGACATGTTCCTAAAGAGTGCACTCTTGAAAGGTAGGCGCTTGCCACTGACTACAGGTTGGTGCTACTGTATGCCCTGTAGGAGGGACTTGACTTGAGAATACTGACAGTTTACTGGGGTCCTGCAGGGACAGGAAATGCTGGAGGCCATCTAGATATGGCGTGATAGTATTGTGAGAGGGTCAGCTGCGTGTGGCAATACGATATGAAGGCTAGGGCGTGTCTAATGTTGCCTATTGCTGCTCCGGGGCAAGGGGCCAAAAATTTGCGGTTAGTGTTCCAAGCAGTGCAATAGGCCTTCAGTGTGTTGCGTGCCAAGGAGTGGTTAATAAGCTGGGTTGCATTGGTGAGATGTGACTTCAGTCCATCGTCAGCAATGACCAGGGTGGGACAGGGATAGTTGTTGGGTCGGCTCCAGGCTCTTGCTGGGAAAAACAACCATTCCAAGGTTGGAATGGGAAGCGCATCAGCTGCGATTTTTCATTTGCCTGGAATATGTCTACATAAGATATTAACTGGTGACGGAGTGACAGCTGCGCGAGCCTGTGCAGGAAGGACGTGATGGGGAGTGACTTAGATCTACCTTAATTGATGATGTCGGCTGTGGCCTGATTGTCTGTGGTGAAGAACACTGTCTGTCCTGTTCAAGTGTGGCCCCAGACCTGGGCAGCTGCCACGATGGGGTACAGCACGAGGCGTGATGAAGACTGGGTGAAGCAGAAATTTAAGAGAATTACTGGGGGCCAAGGTTTGGAGAACCAGTGGCGGCCTAAAAATGGACGCAAAAGACGTGGTGGCTCGGCTGACACTGCCGGGATGAAGATTGAAATGCTGTTCTATCAGGTGGGGAAGTTGTCCCACATAGCCAAATCTGCTACTGATGCTTGGTCTAGTTTGAGAACTTGGACTGGATCTCGCATTGGTGTGAGAAAATCAAGACAATACACAGGTGCTCAACAAGATGATATACATGCACTCGCTGACCAATGTGCGCTCGCTGACCAATGTGCACTCGCTGACCAACGTGCACTCGCAGACCAACGTGCACTCGCAGACCAACATGCACTCGCAGACCAACGTGCACTCGCTGACCAACGTGCACTCACTGACCAACGTGCACTCGCTGACCAACGTGCACTCGCAGACCAACGTGCACTCGCAGACCAACGTGCACTCTCTGGTGCTGGATGAAAACCTGAACCGCAGGGAAAAAGACAGAGAAAAGATGAGTGGCCCGCGTGCCACTGTGTGTTTGAGTGGCTGATTGTTTGTCACTGAAGTGTGTTTGCAAGTTTAGTTCGTATTCAGGTTTGCACATAGGTGTGTGCTGCAAAGTGTTTTATACTACTGCAGACAATATTGTGTGGTTGCAAGGGTGTCAGTGAGGCCTTGTACAGACGACCGGACAGTCCGGTCGAAGATTTCTGTCTGATGGTTGTACACACCATCAGACAGAAATCCACGCGGACAGACAGCACGGTGACGTGTCCGCGCCATCGTGACGATGACGCGGCGACGTGCGTGACGCTGAAAGGTCAATGCTTCCACGCATGCATCAAAGTCATTCCACGCATGCGAGGGATGGCGAGGGATGACGACCGAACATGTCCGATGGACAGGATCCCAGCGGACATGTTTCTTAGCATGCTAAGAAACATTTGTCCCCTCAAAAACGGTCGGTCGGGCGGACAAATGTCCGCTGGAAACCTGTCCGCTCGGACGTACAGACGACCGAACATGTCCGCGGACCAGTTTCAGCAGACATGTTCGGTCGTCTGTACGAGGCCTGAGTGTCAGGTTGCTGGGACGATATTGTGTGGTTGCAGGGGCCTCGATGAATATGAAGGTTTGTTTTGAGACGGCATTGCGTGGTTGCAAGGGTCTCAGTCTGGTTTGCTGAGACGATATTGCGCAGTAGCAAAGGTCTCGATGATTATGAGGTTTGTTTTGAGATGGCATTGTGTGGTTGCATGGGTCTCAACAAGTGAGGGTTTGCTGAGACGATGTTGCGTTTTGCAATGGTCTCAAATGAGTGTCAGGCCGCTGAGATGACTTTGTATGGCTGCAAGGGTCTGAACGGGTGTCAGGTTGCTGAGACGATAATGTGTTTTGCAATGGTCTCAAATGAGTGTCGGGCTGCTGAGACTACTTTGTACGGCTGCAAGGGTCTGAATGGGTGTCAGGTTGCTGAGATGGTATTGCATTTTAAAATGGTCTCAAATGAGTGTCAGGCTGCTGAGATGACTTTGTATGGCTGCAAGGGTCTGAACGGGTGTCAGGTTGCTGAGACGATATTGCATTTGCAATGGTCTCAAATGAGTGTCAGATTGCTAAGACAACTTTGTATGGCTGCAAAGGTCTGAACGGGTGTCAGGTTGCTGAGACGAGATTGTGTGGTGGCAAAGGTCTAGACGAGTGTGAGGTAGCTGAGATGATATTACATTTTGCAAGGGTCTCAAATGAGTGTTAAGTTGCTGAGACAATATTCCCTTTTTTTTTCTCTTTTTTTTTATGAAAACGACTGTGAATGAAACGCTGGTAAACGTGAGTTACCGCGTCTGGCAGTGTTTACAAGCTGTTACAGGCATTGGCGTTTCGAATGCCTCCGAACATCCATCTGAACCCATTTTTTTGGGGGGAAGGTTTCTAAACTCAACTGCCTAGAAACGACTATAAATGATCCTGTGCATATGTACTGATAAGGTAACATAGAGTAGAGATTGGAGATCCTGTGTAGATGTACTGATAAGATAACATAGAGGAGAGATCAGGGGCAGCTGAAAAGCACCCAACTATTCCTAAACGTCTGTTTACCAACAGCAGTGTACATGAGGCCTAAGACGATTTGTCTGGCTGCAAGGGTCTCAATGAATGCCAGGTTGCTGGGGCGACACTGCGTGGTCACAAAGGTCTTTGACAAGTGGGAGGTTGCTTGAGTCGATATTGCGTAGTTGCAAGGGTCTTGATGAGTGTGGGGCTGCTTAGACGGTATTGCGTTTGCAAGGGTCTCAACAAGGGTGTCAGGCTGCTGAGACGATTTTGCGAGGTTGCAATGGTCTCAACAGGTGTCAGGTTGCTGGGCCGAGATTGCGTGGTGGCAAAGTTTATATTTTTTTTTGCGTTTTTGTATATATATATTTTTTTGCTTTTTTTTTTGCTTTTTATATACAGTAGGTGACCGCGATATTGTGTCAATCTCGCTCCCTTTCTCGGCGAGATTGACCACTTACGAGCCCCATCGCGGGAACCGAGCTGGCTTGCCACGACGGAGACAAAGCCGTCATAGAAGCGACGGGAGATCAGACTTGGATTCCCGCCAATTCTAGCTGTGGCGTTTGGTATGAAAAACCCTCTCAGGATTCATACCAAACGCCGCAGCAAGAATTGTCGGGAATCCAAGTCGGATCTCCCGTCGCTTCTATGATGCGCTCGCTGGAATGTGCTTTGTCTATTCCAGCAAGTGCGAGATGTCGGCACCCTGTCGCCGAGAATCAGCGCGATGCTCTCGTGCTGGAAACACATTCTCGGCAACAGGTACTGTATATATATTTTTTTATTTCACGTTTTGTAAGGGTCATGTATTGCAAGGGTCTTAACAAGGGTGTCAGGATGCTGAGATGATTTGCATGGTTGCAAGGTCTCAATCAATAAGAATTGGGTTACTGAGAAAGGATAGAAACACCTGGTTTGTTTGTACCTTTAAGCGAGCAGTATAAGGTAGAAGGACAACGTCAGTTTGATTCGTAGGTTCCATAGGGGCCACTAACGAATGATATGGGAGACAACGAATAGTAGCAAATTGATAGAACATAAAGAATGTAATAAGAAATCTTACTTGGGACAGTGGGCCATGCGAGTGAGTTTGCTATGGACTGTGGCTGTGAAACATATGGGGAAGGTGTAGCATGATGCCGTGCATGGGGCAAAACAACGAGGTTTGGTGTAGAAAATAGAACGCGAGAAGTGCGTACGAATAATTTGTAAGCTCCACTGCCGGAACCGAACATATGGTACGGGTGACACCACAAGTGGCCACAAATATCACATGACAAACAAGCTAATTGATCTTACATGGGACAGTGAACGTGCGACTGGGTTTGCTTTGGACTGGAGTGGGTGCGCAACACATCCGAAGAGTGTGGTGTGGCGCTATGCATGACGCACAGGAAATAACTTTGGTAAATAAATGAGAGAGAAGAACCGTGTACAAACAATTCGTAAGTTCCACTGCAGGAACTAAAACACACAGGGGGCTCCTTGCATCTGGGGCTCTTTCTCCAAGTGGGGCGTTTTCTATAAGTGGAAGCACTTCTGACTCTGCACTTGTTTGAAGATTTCTGCTCTGTCTCTTCACAGGTATGTTTCAGCTGTCTGCCCTCCACCCAGAATTGAAAAACTGACGTTTTTTCTCTAGTTTAAATTGCTATGGTATGTTTCAGCTGTCTGCCCTCCACCCAGAATTTAATTATCCTGGCATGTTGTTTTTGCTTAACCCTCTGTAGCCCTGTCCACATTACAATGCTTTATTATCTCCCTTGGCTTACCCAAAATCATGGGCCATTAATTTTATTGTCCGCTTGCTGATCTGTTTCTGAAGTAAGAATTTTTCCCTGTTGAACAGCATGAATGAATGAAAACTTATATAACGCAGCACATGCGAACTTAATCGCCTCTGGGCATACCTTTATTGCCCCCTGATTAGATAATTGAAATGCACCCACCCCCTATCTCTGTCAGTATAAATATAAGCATCCTTTTGGGGGAAGCTTAAGCAGGGGGCTCCTTGCATCTGGGGCTCTTACTCCAAGTGGGGCGTTTTCTATAAGTGGAAGCACTTGTTTGAAGATTTCTTCTCTGTCTCTTTTTTTCAATTCGTTTTTATTAAATTTCCAATACATACAAAAAAGGAAAAAACAAAAGGTACTACATTGGTCTACATAAAGTAGCGGGTAGAAAAGGAATAAGTCGTGACACATAACAGTGTTAATGCGTGGTGGAGGACACCAGGAATCGGAGGCCGCGCATCCTACTACACAATGTGGAGCCACAGCCTCCTATATAGGAAAGTGCTGGTAACTGTATACATTGACAAAAGTGATCTACTTACATGTGCCCACATAAGGTAGAAAGACTTACACAGGTAAATGTCGATAGTCCAATATCCAAACTACAACAATGATATAACATTAAAAGAAACATTAAAGAAAAATAAAGAAGCAAATAAGGAGTAAATAAAAAAAATAGACAAATAAACAACTGTACCATATGGAACACGTATTGCTGCTATCTAAGTATTCAAAAAGGAATTACTGTTCAGGAAATTTAGAAGTCCAAGGTAACCATTGAGCTTTAAAAGATTGGATCTGTCCTGATTGAATTACAAAATACTTTTCGTAGGAATGCTGTGTAGAGACCCTCTGGATAACTTCACTAATATTAGGGGCCTGGGTGGTCTTCCATTTTGAGGTTAGGGTCAAGCGAGCTGCTATCAAAATATGTAACGTCATACTTCGAAATTGGGGTGGAATAGAGGTAATAGTAATATTGAGGAGAGCTAGTGGGGGGTTAAGTCTTACAAAAAAACCTGTGACAGACGAAATTAGCTGAAAGACAATGTTCCAAAAGCTGCGAATGCTTTTGCAATCCCACAGTATGTGGAGTATATTTCCTTTAGCTCCACACAATCTCCAACAGAGATGAGATTCCGAAGGAAATATCAGTGACATCCTAACTCGTGTAAGGTAAGATCTGTGCAAGATCTTCAACATGTTGTCCCAGTGATTGGTGCAGTGGGTATATTTATTTGTCGACCGGATGACGGCACTCCATTCTACACAGGAGTAGGTGGTACCCCAATCTTTTTCCCAGTTAACAATATGAGAGGTTTTGGAAAATTGTTTTGTGTTTTGTAATAGGAAATAGAGCCAAGAGAGCCCTTTAGGTTTGTGATACTTCGTGCAAAGGTAATTCCAAACGTCTGTAGGAAGGTCATATGTCGTTGCAGATTGCGAGCGTTGGAAATGTTTCAGTAGAGTGAAAGAATATGCGTGTGCAACCGGTTGCCTAGTAAGTACCTCCTATATTGTTGTAAGATTGTCTTGCCTCCATGAGGTGATTAGTAAATCTGGGATCAAATGTTCAACAGTCAAAAGATTAGTGATTGCCTGACTAGTTTTAGTGGTAGAATCAATGCTTGGCCATATACTTCCCCATACTGAAAGCGTGGCTTCAATAGAAGGTAAAATAGTATGCGTCAGTGGCAGGTTCATTAGCTTAGCTAAAAGTAATGAAGGTAGATCCTTACCCTTGAGGACTGATTTTTCTATTCTAACCCAAAGCTTAGATGGCTCAGGTTCAAACCACGCTTTCATCTGGTCCAAGATTGCTGCTCTATAATAATTGTGCAAAGTTGGGAATCCCGTTCCTCCCGCCCATCTGTGTCTCTGAACAGTGGCGAATGTAACTTTGGGCATTTTACCTTGCCAAATAAACTTCCTGAAAAGCCTGTCAGCAAGTGAGAAGAACGATTCAGGGACAAAGATAGGGATGGTTCTAAAATAATAGATATGTTTTGGTAGAAGAATCATTTTTAAAGCTGCAATTCTGCCTAACCAAGATAGTTCAAAGGTTGTAATGTGCGCTAGATCCGCCCTAATGGTTTCAAGAATCGTAGTCAAATTCACATCATAAGTTTTGGAGGAGGGATAGACTATCTTTATACCCAGGTATGCAAGCGAACTGTCCATCTATTGGAATGGAACCTTTCTCTGAGTTTTGCTAACTGGGATTTAGAAATATTAATAGGTAGAATACATGACTTAGTAATATTCAGTTTATAATATGATACTGCACCAAACTGTTGTAATATTTCCTGTACCTTTGCCAGGGAAAAAGCCAGGTTAGTCACGGTCAATACCACATCATCAGCAAAAAGGCCTACCTTATGGACCTCTCCTGCAATGTTGACCCCTGAGATCTCTTTGTCTGTCCTAATAGCTTCAGCAAGAGGTTCCATCATTAGAGTGAAAATAATAGGAGACAGTGGATACCCCTGGCGAGTACCATTAGTAATGTAAAATTGTTCAGAGATGGTGTTGTAATATTAATATATATGTGTATATTGTATTATTATATTGTAGGTCCAAAATTGACCAGGCCAGATTTCAAACCTGTAATTCAAAGAGACAGGATGAATCTGTTTTTACACATCAAACCATTTATCAGGCCACATGTAATCTAATTACTTATTAGAGGGAGCTTATTAGTATGCAAGGATGTATACTAATTGGCTCCCTAATACTAATTAGTGACTTTGGCTGGGAGTGACAATTACCTGGCACTCTGAAAGCCAGGATGTAGATTCTGTCTTTCAGATCAAAGACGGCCAATCAAATTGTTCAGCTATTCAGTGGATAGAGAATATAAACTTGGAGGTGAGCCTTGTCACGGAGAGAATATACCCCTATGTATTCTCTGTATGAATATATGTTGGTCTGGAAGTGATCAGAATATATATTCTCTATGTATTCTCTGAGAAACATGGCACAGGACTAGAAGTGGAGAGAATATACCCCTATTTATTCTCTGCATGAATATATGTTGGTCTGGAAGTGATCAGAATATATATTCTCTAAGATGTGAAAAATATACTACAGCGCTAATTAAATAATCAATTCCACGTGCACCTAAATAAAAAATAATATAGCTGCTATCTTGAGTGATACCAAATCCAAACAGTGAAACATATAAAATATAGATGCGCTAATATTAACTTAAAAGGTGATAAAACGTACAAAGAAAACTAATCAGGGAGAACACTCCATAAACTGTGAATTACTAATATGTCCTTAATTAGTGCACATTGATTAGCAGGATTCCATGCAGGGAAAAAATCACTCTCTTCAATCTGAATGCTAATCCAGCCCTCCACCGCTGTGATCAGATGATACAGGCACTCACAGACAGGGATTGCATGAAAGAAAAGAGAAAAAAACTCTCATTGCGCAATATTCGATGACAGATCAAAAAAATTTAATCAGAGCATTGACATATGCACTCACGAATCCCCGCTTTCAGTAAAGCATGAAAATGCCACTCAGTATGCTGTTTCCTCAGCTCGATCCGATGCACTCGGATTCGATCGCAGGCTCCTCCCTACGCGTTACATCACAGGCACGCAACTTACTCATGGGTTCCTACATTATGAGAATGGCTTGGGGTTTAGATAGCCTTCTCATTGACAGCGTTTACATTAGTGTGAGCAACCAAAGGGAAAGACAAACATCATTGCGGCAAAACTTTACTCACATAGCTGAATTCTAGTGAGATAAAATGTCGATGCATAGACACACATAATTTTAATAAACAAATTTAAAAAAATGTAATTAATATAAAACTTTAAAAACATTCTATGTTGTTTGCTATGCGGATGGTGCATTTGCATTTGCATTTGCATATGCAATCTACTGCCCTCTTGTGGCCAGATATACAACAAGCATAGAATAAGTAGATGAACATTTAAAAATACAATTAAATAGATGCATCAACACTATTCAATATTATCAATAAAACATATAAAACCATCAAAAATATGTAATAAAAAATATGTAATAAAAAAAATTGTACTGAAGGGTTAAAAGATTATTACTATAATAACAGTAATAAAAACCATCATAATGAATAAAAATCAATATATATTAATAAAATGAATTATTAATACAAAACCATGAGTATGTTTACGAATTGGAAATGAAACAATTTAAATCAAATTCGATATTAAGGCCAATGGGAGATAGAGTCTGCATCTCATGTATCCAGCGAGACTCAGTTTTACTTAATTCCCTTACTTTATGACTGCCCCTCCAGTGTGGAGTGTATTTGGCAATGGCCCAAAATTTCATTTCCTTGGGATTGTTGTGGTGGCATAGATCAAAGTGCCGAGACACATTGTGTTTGGGGAAGGCTTTTTGGATATTTTGGACATGTTCTCTGATGCGCTTCCACATTGGGCGCTTCGTGCGTCCAACATATTGGAGTGAGCAAGAGCACTCCAATACATATACTACCCCTTCAGTCCTACATGTGATCAGATCCTTTATGTTGTATTCCTTCTGAGTCACTGTAGATTTGAATTTAGAACATTTTTGTCCATTGAAATTGGTTTGCCTACACGCAAAACATCGTTTACATGGAAAAAAACCTTTTCCTTGGTAAAAAGTGAGTAAATTGTTTCTCACTGGTGGGTCAGGAATATTTTTTGCTACCAAATCCCTCAAAGTTGGTGCTCTTCTGTACACCACCCGTGGGTAACTCGGTAAAATTCCCTGTAGCTGTCTGTCTGCTTTCAAAATTGGCCAGTGTTTCTTTATAATAGCTTCAAGTTGCTTGTGTTGGGTGTTATAATTTAGAATTATGGGTAATTCAGTTTCCAGCCTTTTTGTCTTGATTTTGTCTTGTGTTAGAGAGAACAACACAAGACAAAATCAAGACAAAAAGGCTGGAAACTGAATTACCCATAATTCTAAATTATAACACCCAACACAAGCAACTTGAAGCTATTATAAAGAAACACTGGTCAATTTTGAAAGCAGACAGACAGCTACAGGGAATTTTACCGAGTTACCCACGGGTGGTGTACAGAAGAGCACCAACTTTGAGGGATTTGGTAGCAAAAAATATTCCTGACCCACCAGTGAGAAACAATTTACTTACTTTTTACCAAGGAAAAGGTTTTTTTCCATGTAAACGATGTTTTGCGTGTAGGCAAACCAATTTCAATGGACAAAAATGTTCTAAATTCAAATCTACAGTGACTCAGAAGGAATACAACATAAAGGATCTGATCACGTGTAGGACTGAAGGGGTAGTATATGTATTGGAGTGCTCTTGCTCACTCCAATATGTTGGACGCACGAAGCGCCCAATGTGGAAGCGCATCAGAGAACATGTCCAAAATATCCAAAAAGCCTTCCCCAAACACAATGTGTCTCGGCACTTTGATCTATGCCACCACAACAATCCCAAGGAAATGAAATTTTGGGCCATTGCCAAATACACTCCACACTGGAGGGGCAGTCATAAAGTAAGGGAATTAAGTAAAACTGAGTCTCGCTGGATACATGAGATGCAGACTCTATCTCCCAATGGCCTTAATATCGAATTTGATTTAAATTGTTTCATTTCCAATTCGTAAACATACTCATGGTTTTGTATTAATAATTCATTTTATTAATATATATTGATTTTTATTCATTATGATGGTTTTTATTACTGTTATTATAGTAATAATCTTTTAACCCTTCAGTACAATTTTTTTTATTACATATTTTTTATTACATATTTTTGATGGTTTTATATGTTTTATTGATAATATTGAATAGTGTTGATGCATCTATTTAATTGTATTTTTAAATGTTCATCTACTTATTCTATGCTTGTTGTATATCTGGCCACAAGAGGGCAGTAGATTGCATATGCAAATGCAAATGCAAATGCACCATCCGCATAGCAAACAACATAGAATGTTTTTAAAGTTTTATATTAATTACATTTTTTTAAATTTGTTTATTAAAATTATGTGTGTCTATGCATCGACATTTTATCTCACTAGAATTCAGCTATGTGAGTAAAGTTTTGCCGCAATGATGTTTGTCTTTCCCTTTGGTTGCTCACACTAATGTAAACGCTGTCAATGAGAAGGCTATCTAAACCCCAAGCCATTCTCATAATGTAGAAACCCATGAGTAAGTCGCGTGCCTGTGACGTAACGCGTAGGGAGGAGCCTGTGATCGAATCCGAGTGCATCGGATCGAGCTGAGGAAACAGCATACTGAGTGGCGCTTTCATGCTTTACTGAAAGCGGGGTTTCGTGAGTGCATATGTCAATGCTCTGATTACATTTTTTTGATCTGTCATCGAATATTGCGCAATGAGAGTTTTTTTCTCTTTTCTTTCATGCAATCCCTGTCTGTGAGTGCCTGTATCATCTGATCACAGCGGTGGAGGGCTGGATTAGCATTCAGATTGAAGAGAGTGATTTTTTCCCTGCATGGAATCCTGCTAATCACTGTGCACTAATTAAGGACATATTAGTAATTCACAGTTTATGGAGTGTTCTCCCTGATTAGTTTTCTTTGTACGTTTTATCACCTTTTAAGTTAATATTAGCGCATCTATATTTTATATATTCTCTAAGATGAGACTTTGAATTACTCTGTTGGATATTGTATCATCTGTGGAATTTGGACTTTGTTTGTTATTGGAAGTTAAATCCAAATGCACCTATTTTTTTATATCACTACATTGGTGCCGTTCAAGTGACCAGAAGAGCATTTTCAGGACTTAGTAACAGAAGTCGGTGGAAAAGCAATCCTGTGAGTTGGACAGAAGTCTGATGGAGACCCAATAGCTGTGCTGTGACTCTAATGTCTGGTTGTGACATAAGAGAGTCTGATATACAAGATTAAACAAGTTTGGAACCCCAGAATTATTCTCTGGAGACTGGAAACTGAAGAAAAAGAAAAGACTGCCGTGTACTAGAAGACCGGAACTGGCAAGGTGGTGCCTCAGATGCAGTGAGTAAAATATTTCCTTTTATTTTATTTATTAACAATATAGTCAAAATGCTTACTCAGTGTGAAGCTAGTGTCAGTTCTGATAAAGTTAACAGATGGGTATTAAAATGTATTAAGCGTCATGGCGGTCCTTATGAAATTCCAGAAAAATGTAAGCAGAAGTGGATTATGATGAAGGAATTTTTAGAGAAAAGTGTTTTTGATAGCAAAATTGCAGAAAGTAAAAGAAAAGGTTGTATTGTGCAGGGCTTGTTATCTTGCTGTTTAACAATGGAAAGTTCTTTGAATGATAAGGTTGAGGAAATTGCACAGTTACAGAATGTAGTTGATAATAGCCATAAAATTTGTCAGAGGTTACAAAACCAATCAGAAACTGAGACAGTAAATTTAAAATTGCATGCAGTTACTATTGGGGAAGCTTTGTTTGAGAAATCTAAACGTGATGAATCATCAGAGGAAAATAAGAGATTCAAATTAAGAATTATGGAATTAGAGAAGAGATCTCAGGAATACAGATATGCATCAAATCTTGGATTCAGCAATCTGCAGCAAAATACAAACAAACACAAACTTTGTAACAAATGAAAGAACTTTATATTAAATCTGATAATTCATTGCTAGCCGCACCCACTGTGACCAGCACGGTTTATAACAATAACAATAATAATAATACAGGTGAAGTTCAGCTTGTAATGAAGCATTTGAAACCAAAAGAACCAGATGCAATTCTTAAAGAAATAGGAATGGTTCCCTGCCATGATTTAAACAGTTTTTTAAAATGGTTTTGTGACTTGCAGCAGGTCAGAGATATGTACAATCTCAACCCATCTGACTTAGAAAGAGTTTTGCAACATTCTATAGGAAATGGTCTTTGGATGAGAATTAAACAGATCTGCCTTCAGCCTCTGAGGACAAGGGACATATTACTGGAATTATTACGTGTTTTGTATGGAGTACGTTCTGATGTTGCGATTCATGGGAGGATGCAACAAATGCAAAGTGAATCTCCCTATGAATTGTCGCACAGGATATCTACCATTATGGAATTGTTGGTTGGTAATCTTGCATTTGAACGTGGAGGCTCAATACATATCATTATGTTTCTAGATGCTTTGCATGAAGATATTAAACAAAGTATTTTATTCGTTACCCCGAATCCTCATGATTTAAAAGATGTATTGTTGAGGACAGATCATTTATGGAGAAAGTCAAATGAGCAAGCTGTCAGAATTGATTTAGCCACATTTTTTAGGACAAACACTGAACAGAAAGATCAGAAGATAATATCTAATCATCACATCAAGAGACAAAACTCTGGGTCAAACATAGGTGATATTAATATGAAAAACAGAGCTGACCAAAATCATAATAAGAAAAAGACCTGTTAAAACAGAAATATGACCACCTGAAGATTGAGTATGATAAGATGAAAATAGAATATTACACATTATTAGAACAGTTGAATGGTCCAGGTCTGTTTTTGAATGAAAATGACACTCCTCTAGCAGTGGGGGTGAATTAGCTTTAAAGTGTAAACATGTAAATAGTACTTTGTTTAACCACTTAATCACCGCCTCATAGCCGAAATACGGCTACAAGGCGGTCGCTTAACTCTGGGAGGACGTCAATGGACGTCCTCCCAGAATCGCGCTCCCTTGGGGCGCGCACACGGATCGCGGTAAATTGCCACTGGTAGCGGCCGTTTACCACGTGATCGCTCCGTCCAATGACGGAGCGATCACATGTAAACAAACCGGCGTCATTTGATGACGCTGGTTCCTCCCTCCTCTCTCTGTACCGATCGGGACAGTGTGAGAGGGGGAGCGTGGGTGTCAGCAGCGCTGTGGATTGATCTGTGACCATGGATCTGTGTACTCTGCAATAATGCCTGCGCCAGTACTCTGCAATACCCCCTGCGCCAATACTCTGCAATACTGCCTGCGCCAGTACTCTGCAATACCCCCTGCGCCAGTACTCTGCAATACCCCCTGCGCCAGTACTCTGCAATACCCCCTTGCGCCAGTACTCTGCAATACCCCCTGCTCGAATACTCTGCAATACCCTCGCACAAATACTCTGCAATACCCTTGCACCAATACTCTGCAATACCCTCTGTAATGTTTGGGGGACCAGCTTGATCGCAGGACACAGGCTTTTTAAATCAAAACTGAGGTTTATTAAACTTAAATGACTTAGCAGCAGCAAAAACAAAAGAAATAACAGTCTCACCGACTTGTACAGCTCAGAACTGCTATCGCAGTTAAACAGTCCTTGCAGGTAAGTCCTTCAGTAGCAGGCTTTCAGGCAGGACACTGCCAAGTCCTTTTAAAGTTGTTCACAGCTTTTCATAGCTTCCACTGCTTTCACTTCTCCACCATTACCAAGCATAGACTCCACTACACTCCTCCACCCTCACCTGCAGCTTCCTGTCTGCTTTAAACTACTTTCTTAGACAGGTGTGTTAACCCTTTCCGTTCCCTTAAAGGCACCACAGTCCAAACAGAGGGGAAATATAACGTCCTTCCAGGACCCAGCCACGGCTTCCTGTACATATCCCCCCCCCCTGTGCCCCAACGCCAAGGAGGTGGAGGCAACAGTGAAGCTCATACAATGGACTCGGGAGAGGGCATCTGCATTTTGATGCAGTCTCCCGGGCCTATGCTCCACTACAAACTTAAATTCTTGGAGCGCCAGGAACCAACGTGTAATCCTGGCATTAGTCCCTTTACCCTGCCTCATCCATGTTAAAGGGGCATAATCAGAAATGAGCCTAAACTTCCTCCCCAAAAAGTAATACCTGAGGGACTCCAGAGCCCACTTAATGGCCAGACACTCTCTTTCAATTATAGAGTAGTTTTTCTCTGCTGGTGTCAACTTTCTACTGAGGAAGACTACTGGGTGTTCCTCACCATGAACAACCTGTGACAATACAGCTCCCAATCCTACATCAGAAGCATCAGTTTGGACAACAAACTCTTCTGAAAAATTGGGCGCTATCAAGACAGGGTGTTGGCATAGTGCTGACTTGAGCTCCAAAAAAGCCTTCTCAGCGTCTGCATTCCACTACACCATGACCGATTTCCGACCCTTAGTCAGATCGGTCAATGGAGCCGCGAATGTGGCAAAGTTGGGTACGAACCTCGTGTAGTATCCCACCATGCCCAGGAATGCACGTACCTGCTTTTTTGTGAGGGGGCGGGGCCAACTCTTTATAGCGTCTACCTTGCTGACCTGAGGTTTCACCACCCCTCTACCCACGATATAGCCCAGGTATTTCACCTCCTCCATTCCCAAAGCACATTTTTCAGGGTTTATTGTAAACCCCTCCTTCCAGAGAGAGTCCAGTACTGCCTGGACTTTGGGCAATTGTGACTCCCAGTCTCTGCTAAAAATGACTATGTCGTCCAAGTACACTGAGGCATACTCCCGATGAGGTCGTAAAATCCTATGCATTGCTCGCTGGAACGTGGCTGGAGCAGTTTGCAGTCCAAAAGGCATTCGTTTGTACTGAAAACTCCCCTATGGGGTAAAAAAGGCAGTTTTCTCTTTAGCAGCCTTAGTTAATGGGATTTGCCAATACCCCTTGGTAAGGTCTAATGTTGTGATATACCTGGCTGGACCTAGTCTCTCAATAAGTTCATCTACCCGGAGCATGCGGTAGGCATCAAACCGTGAAAACTCATTAAGTTTCCGGAAATCATTGCAGAATCGCAGAGTCCCGTTGGGCTTTGGTACCAACACAATCAGGCTCGACCACTCACTCTGCGATTCCTCAATGATCTCCAGGTCTAGCATCTTCTTTACTTCCTCTGAAACGGCCTTCCTTTGAGCCTCTGGGATGCGGTAGGGCCTGACAAAAATTTTGACTCCAGGTTCCGCGATAATATCATGCTCTATGATACTAGTTAGCCCCGGCAAGTCTGAAAACTTCTCTTTATTTCTCTGCAAGAACTCCTTTGCCTGCTGACTTTGGTATTTAGATAGGGTATTTGCTACTTGGACACTCTCCACCCCAACCTGAGGCTCAAGTCTTGTCCAGGGCTTTAACAAGTTGACATGATATATCTGATACGGTTTCCTCTTGCCTGGCTGGTGAACTCTATAATTGACCTCTCCCACTTTGTCCACAACTTTAAAGGGTCCTTGCCACCTGGCTAAGAACTTACTTTCCACAGTGGGAATTAGCACCACTACTCGATCCCCCACTTGGAAGTGCCTTATTTTAGCAGCCCTGTTATAGACCCGTCGTTGAGCCTCCTGGGCCTTTTGCAAATGCTCTTTGACTAGCGGCATCACGGTTTGGATCCTTTCCTGCATTTGGGAGACATATTCCAGGACACTCTTATGCTGAACAGGTTCACTTTCCCATTCCTCTTTAACCACATCAAGAAGTCAGCGAGGTCTCCGCCCATATACCAATTTAAAGGGCGAAAACCCCGTGGAGGCCTGGGGCACTTCCCGGGTTTGGAAACAGGAGATAAAGTGACAGTGCTTTTGCGCTATTATAGATCTTCAATGTGTAAAACCCTAAACAAAATTGTGTAACAATAGGTGCAGCAAAACCTAGAGTGTTTACAGTACACAAAATAAGTAAATGCAATAAAGTGGAGTTCTGCGCACTCTAACACGCAGACACAGTGAAAGAAAATGAGAAATAAATATATACAGTACCAGTCTATAAAGACGTGAAGGGGAGCACAAATAAGCTCAAAAATATCAAGTACACAAAATATATAAATAAAAATACATAAATTGTTCAAACTCCAAGGTGAAATGAATAACAATCCAATAAGGGTCACCAGGATATAACCGTGATGAATGACCAGAGTGGTATGAAAAATATATGTGAATAATAAAAATCAAGTGTATAATGTTCATATAAGCTGCCAGAGAGATGTCACTTATGTATTCTCAAAACAGTCCAATAAAAGTGTTGCCAGACGGGTGTAGTAATCCCTCCCCGGGCTCCCGGGACTCTTACCTCCGCGTGGATAATAAAATGCCTCCACTATAGGTGTCACTCCTGGTCCTCTGTATGTAGACTCCACCAATCCTGATTAGATAGCCATGGCCAGGTCCTCAGTATCTCCAGATAATGGGTATGTCCAGCAAGAGGGGAAACATAAAAACAGAGGAGGGGACTCCAATCGTGAAGTAGTAAGCACCAAAAGTAGTTTAATAAAGGAAAAAATCTGCGCTTACATGCGATCTGACAAATAACAGCAGAGAAAACTTTTAAAAACGAGCGGCGTTTCAGGCGCCTGTATACGTCACTCCAGGTGTACGTCCTCCCGTCCAATCCCTACGCGTTACGACACGTGTCACGTGTCTTCATCTTTCCCCAGATGAAGACACGTGACACGTGTCGTAACGCGTAGGGATTGGACGGGAGGACGTACACCTGGAGTGACGTATACAGGCGCCTGAAACGCCGCTCGTTTTTAAAAGTTTTCTCTGCTGTTATTTGTCAGATCGCATGTAAGCGCAGATTTTTTCCTTTAATAAACTACTTTTGGTGCTTACTACTTCACGATTGGAGTCCCCTCCTCTGTTTTTATGTTTCCCCTCTTGCTGGACATACCCATTATCTGGAGATACTGAGGACCTGGCCATGGCTATCTAATCAGGATTGGTGGAGTCTACATACAGAGGACCGGGAGTGACACCTATAGTGGAGGCATTTTATTATCCACGCGGAGGTAAGAGTCCCGGGAGCCCGGGGAGGGATTACTACACCCGTCTGGCAACACTTTTATTGGACTGTTTTGAGAATACATAAGTGACATCTCTCTGGCAGCTTATATGAACATTATACACTTGATTTTTATTATTCACATATATTTTTCATACCACTCTGGTCATTCATCACGGTTATATCCTGGTGACCCTTATTGGATTGTTATTCATTTCACCTTGGAGTTTGAACAATTTATGTATTTTTATTTATATATTTTGTGTACTTGATATTTTTGAGCTTATTTGTGCTCCCCTTCACGTCTTTATAGACTGGTACTGTATATATTTATTTCTCATTTTCTTTCACTGTGTCTGCGTGTTAGAGTGCGCAGAACTCCACTTTATTGGAAACAGGAGAGCTGGTAACAGGCAGTCCCAATCTTTCCCATCCCTTTGTACCACTTTCTTGAGCATAGACTTAAGGGTCTTATTAAAGCGTTCCACCAACCCGTCCGTTTGGGGATGGTAGACCGATGTGCGTAGCTGTTTAATCCGGAACAGCTTGCACACATCGGCCATAACCCTAGACATAAACGGAGTACCCTGGTTTGTGAGTATTTCCTTGGGGAAACCAGTCCGTGTAAACATCTGGAATAATTCCCGAGCAATGGCCTTTGAGGAGGTATTCCGCAGGGGTAGCGCCTCAGGATATCGGGTGGCATAGTCAAGAATCACCAATATGTAGGAGTGACCTCGAGCTGACTTTACCAAGGGACCCACTATATCCATGGCTATCCTCTCGAACGGGACCTCAATTATGGGCAGAGGGACCAAAGGGCTCCGAAAATGAGTCACCGGATCGGTCAACTGACAGGTGGGACAAGAGGTACAGTATCTCTTTACCTCTGCTTTCAGACCTGGCCAGTAAAACCGGTCGGTGATCCGTGCCTCTGTTTTTTCAACTCCCAGGTGTCCCCCTAACACATTGTCATGGGCCAGGTCCAGAACCTTTTGTCTATATTGTTGGGGTACCAACAATTGCTCTACCACATTTTCTCTCTCCTTGGTAACCCGATACAGCAATTTGTTATATATTGCAAAGTGTGGCCACCTCTCATTCGTACCTGGCTCTTGGGGAACCCCATTGACTACTACAACTTGTTCCCGTGCATGGGCCAAAGTGGGGTCCTGCATCTGAGCAGCACCAAATGCCCCCTGGGGAACACCCAAATCCGGCAGCGCAGGGGTAGAGGCCACTTCCTCATCCTCTTCCCCCAGCATTACCTGAAGTGGGGAAGGCTCCTCCCCCTTGGGGTTTTGATAGGTCTGTGGACCACATATCTTGACATCCTCAATAGTATCAACACTACTTTCATCACCATTAACCCAATCATAAGCATTTTCCTCATCTGGGTCCACATTAACGTTTGGCAGTTCAGGGTTATCCCTCTCAGCAGCAGGAATAGGGGGGCTAGTTTCTCCCCAGTCTCTGAACTGTTCTCCTTGTTCCCACAGTTTTGTAAACAATGGGCAGTCTCGTCCTATTATAACATCATGTACCAAGTTCTTTACCACCCCCACCTCTTGAGTAACAGTGCCACATACTGAGGAGATAGACAACGTGATGAGAGGGTACTCTCTAGTGTCCCCGTGAATGCATACCACCCGTAAAGTTTTTCTTACTGGACCGATCTTCCCAATCACTCTAGGATGAACCAGGGTTACCATGCTTCCAGAGTCCAACAAAGCCCGGGCATGTAGGTGGTTCACTTGGACTTCACACTCAAACTTTTCCTCATCCAGGTCGAGGTGTGTGGTGCACACTTTATTGGCACAAAAAGACCCCCTCCGAAGAACCCCGCATTCCATGGGCTCCTCTTGCAGTGGGCAGTATGCCCGGGTATTACCCCAGGAATGACATCGCCAACATTGTACATCCCCTCCTCTCCGAACAGGAACAGAACGATGAGGAGGTACCGGGAGTGACTCTTGGCCTTCCGGGGTGTTTGTCCCGGGGCTCCTTGGAACATCCTTTTAAAGGGCAGCAGTTGGTTGAACAGGCCGTGGCAGACTATGCCCTATGCGCTTGGTAGGTCCGAGCAGGTCCTCCACCACTGTATATCGTTCCACCATCTCAACAAGGAGGTTTACTGTTTTGGGGTCTCCATGGCTGACCCACCGCTGAAGGTCATCTGGCAGGGACCTCAGGTATCGGTCCAGCACGACCTGCTCCACGATTTGGGGGCCAGACAACACCTCAGGCTGCAGCCATTTTTTTACTAGTTGCACCAGGTCATGCATTTGAGACCGGGGTGGCCGATCTGGACGATATTTCCATTGGTGTACACGTTGGGCCCGAGCGGCTGTAGTCACCCCCAGACGAGCCAGAATTTTTGCCTTTAGCTTTTGATAGTCTTTAGCATCATCTGGTGGCAGGTCAAAGTAGGCTTTTTGAGGATCTCCAGTGAGAAAAGGAGCAATGAGGCCGGCCCACTGGTCCTGAGACCATCCTTCTCTCTCTGCTGTCCTCTCAAACGTAGCAAGAAATGCCTCGACATCATCGCTTACAGACAATTTCTGTAAAAAATGGCTTGCCCTCACAGTCACCTGGTTGCCAGGGGCAACAGCTGCTGGCTCCTGAACCTGAGACAGCTGCTGCACCGCTTCCTTTAAGGCAGTCACCTGAGCCTGCATAACCCCTTGCTGGGCTGCTTGCTGGGCTGCTAACTGGGCCACCAACAGGCGAGTATTTTCTTGCTGCAGAGCCAGCGCCTCTTTGTG
The DNA here is from genome assembly GCF_905171775.1 of Rana temporaria. NCBI lineage: Eukaryota > Metazoa > Chordata > Amphibia > Anura > Ranidae > Rana > Rana temporaria. The sequence goes on from NC_053490.1 coordinate 352,187,835, forward strand.
GTGTTGATTGGCTTCCTCATGGCGAGTCTGCGCTTGCATGTTAGCCAAGGTCAGCTGTTTAATTAGCTCCTCCATTGCTTCAGCTTTCAACGTTTGTGCAGCTTTAACCCAGGACATAAATCCAATGTACTGTCCCTTTAAATGTCAGTTCACCATAAAGACCAATGCAAAAAAAAAAAAATGTTCTCTTCTTATGCCTGTTATTCAGTCCTGCCCGCATTCGAGCACCAGTGTAATGTTTGGGGGACCAGCTTGATCGCAGGACACAGGCTTTTTAAATCAAAACTGAGGTTTATTAAACTTAAATGACTTAGCAGCAGCAAAAACAAAAGAAATAACAGTCTCACTGACTTGTACAGGTTAGAACTGCTATGGCAGTTAAACAGTCCTTGCAGGTAAGTCCTTCAGTAGCAGGCTTTCAGGCAGGACACTGCCAAGTCCTTTTAAAGTTGTTCACAGCTTCTCATAGCTTCCACTGCTTTCACTTCTCCACCATTACCAAGCAAAGACTCCACTACACTCCTCCACCCTCACCTGCAGCTTCCTGTCTGCTTTAAACTACTTCCTTAGACAGGTGTGTTAACCCTTTCCGTTCCCTTAAAGGCACCACAGTCCAAACAGAGGGGAAATATAACGTCCTTCCAGGACCCAGCCACGGCGTCCTGTACACCTCGCACCAATACTCTGCAATACCCTCGCACCAATACTCTGCAATACCCTTGCACCAATACTCTGCAACACCCTCGCACCAATACTCTGCAATACCCCTGCACCAATACTCTGCAATACCCCGCACCAATACTCTGCAATACCCCCGCACCAATACTCTGCAATACCCCCACACAATACTCTGCAATACCCCCCGCACAATACTCTGCAGTACCCCCGCACCAATACTCTGCAATACCCCCCGCACAATACTCTGCAATACCCCCGCACCAATACTCTGCAATACCCCCGCACCAATACTCTGCAATACCCCCACACCATACTCTGCAGTACCCCCGCACAAATACTCTGCAGTACCCCCGCACAAATACTCTGCAGTTCCCCCCCACCAATACTCTGCAGTTCCCCCGCACCAATACTCTGCAATACCCCCCGCACAATACTCTGCAGTACCCCCGCACCAATACTCTGCAATACCCCCGCACCAATACTCTGCAATACCCCCCGCACAATCCTCTGCAATACCCCCCGCACAATCCTCTGCAGTACCCCCGCACCAATACTCTGCAATACCCCCGCACCAATACTCTGCAGTACCCTCGCACCAATACTCTGCAATACCCTCGCACCAATACTCTGCAATACCCCTGCACCAATACTCTGCAATACCCCGCACCAATACTCTGCAATACCCCCGCACCAATACTCTGCAATACCCCCACACAATACTCTGCAATACCCCCGCACAATACTCTGCAATACCCCCGCACCAATACTCTGCAATACCCCCACACAATACTCTGCAATACCCCTGCACCAATACTCTGCAATACCTCCGCACCAATACTCTGCAATACCCCCACACCATACTCTGCAGTACCCCCGCACAAATACTCTGCAGTACCCCCGCACAAATACTCTGCAGTTCCCCCCCACCAATACTCTGCAGTTCCCCCGCACCAATACTCTGCAATACCCCCCGCACAATACTCTGCAGTACCCCCGCACCAATACTCTGCAATACCCCCACACCATACTCTGCAGTACCCCCGCACCAATACTCTGCAGTACCCTCGCACCAATACTCTGCAATACCCTCGCACCAATACTCTGCAATACCCCTGCACCAATACTCTGCAATACCCCGCACCAATACTCTGCAATACCCCCGCACCAATACTCTGCAATACCCCCACACAATACTCTGCAATACCCCCGCACAATACTCTGCAATACCCCCGCACCAATACTCTGCAATACCCCCACACAATACTCTGCAATACCCCTGCACCAATACTCTGCAATACCTCCGCACCAATACTCTGCAATACCCCCACACCATACTCTGCAGTACCCCCGCACAAATACTCTGCAGTACCCCCGCACAAATACTCTGCAGTTCCCCCGCACCAATACTCTGCAGTTCCCCCGCACCAATACTCTGCAATACCCCCCGCACAATACTCTGCAGTACCCCCGCACCAATACTCTGCAATACCCCCGCACCAATACTCTGCAATACCCCCACACCATACTCTGCAGTACCCCCGCACCAATACTCTGCAGTTCCCCCGCACCAATACTCTGCAATACCCCCCGCACAATACTCTGCAATACCCCCCGCACGATACTCTGCAATACCCCCTGCACAATACTCTGCAATACCCCCGCACAATACTCTGCAATACCCCCACACAATACTCTGCAATACCCCCGCACAATACTCTGCAATACCCGGAAAAAAATGCGTTTTAACCAATTCCTGCCCGCCGGCCGTCATATGACATCCTTGATGGTGTGCAGGGATATCTGAATGATGCCTGCAGCTACAGGCATCATTCAGATATCCTCTTTTTCAGTCAGCGATTCTCTACACCATAAGAATAATCATGTTGGCTGTTCCACCTCTTGATTGTTCTTACGGGAGGCGAAAGGGGACGTCCGCCCTCCCTTCTCCCTCCGGTGCTTCTTCCGACTCACCGCTACGATCGAAGCCAGGACCGTTTTTTTTTTCCAGGCTTCCCAGCCTAGAGGTAAGATGTGGGGTCTTATTGACCCCATATCTCACTGTAAAGAGGACCTGTCATGCTATTTTCCTATTACAAGGGATGGTTACATTCCTTGTAATAGGAATAAAAGTGATCAAAACATTAATTTTTGGGGAAAAACATGTCAAACTAAAATAAATAATAAAAAAAAAGATTTTTTTTTAAAGCACCCCTGTTCCCGTGTGCTCGTATACAGAAGCGACCGCACTCGTAAGTCCCACCCACATATGAAAACGGTGTTCAAACCACACATGTGAGGTATCGCTGCGAACGTTAGAGCGAAAGCAATAATTTTGGCCCTAGACCTCTTCTCCAACTAAAAAGATGTAACCGTAATTCTATTCTATCCAATTCATCATTATTTTTGCTCTATTTGCTCTGACCGGGAAAGGAGGTTTTTATTTTCTGCGGGGGTGTCATGGTCTATTGACTTTTCCTGCATTTATAATGTGTCTGATATAGTTATGTCTCTACGTCTAAACAATGGCTATGCAGTGTGTCTTAACTAGCTGGAATGTGAGGGGTCTGGGAGACAACGTGAAGCGTCTGGCGGTAGGTCATGTACTTAAGCGTCTGAACTCTTCTGTGATTTGCTTGCAGGAGACCCATCTGCTCCCGGGTCAGGAGTCCCCATTCTCTTCTCCGCTGTATGGCAATCAATATCACTCTACCTTTTCATCATACGCCAGAGAGGTTAGCACACTTATTAGCATAAATGTCCCGTTTGCCCTCACCTCTTCTCTTATAGACCCTGGAGGTCGTTTTGTTTTTTTGTAGACCCTAAACGGTCTACAATGCATCATAGCTAACGTGTATATACCAACCCCTTTCTCAGTGGAAGTCCTTAAGACCCTGGCCACCTTCTTGTAGCGTCACCCAGGTGTCCCTGCTCTTGTAGTGGGGGATTTTAATAATTTTCTGTGTGCCAGCCTTGATAAGTTTTCCCCTGGGGCGTTGGCGGCCACCCCGAGAGGGAGCCAGACGCCTTTTGCTCGGCTTCTGCAGGAGCTGGGGCTGAGGGATGTTTGGAGGCTTAGCCACCCACAGGAGAAATGTTACTCATGTCATTCAGCCTCGCATAGGGGCCTCTCTAGAATTGACCTGGGCTTGGGTAACAGTGAGATGCTTCCCCTGGTCTCGTCCGCCAGGTACGAGGCCAGGACTGTTTCCGACCACTCACCTCTATGTGTCGAATTATTGACATCTAGAATTTCTAAGCGTACCTGCTGGAGGCTCAATCCATTTTGGATGTCGCTGTTCCCAACCCCCGATCCCATTCATACGGAGCTAGTGAATTTTGTTAAGGTTAATAGAAACTCCACGGGGCTTGGTGTCCTTTGAGATACTCTTAAGGCCTACCTGAGGGGTCAGTTTATTAGATCCATTAATTCCATTAAAACTGGGACGAGGTCCTGGGAGCAATTTGTGGTTCGGGAGGCTGAGAGGGCTGAGTCAGCTTATGTGGACTCCCCCTCTGAGAACACCGAACGGGCGTGGACTGAAGCTCAGAATATGGTTAAGCATGTAACTTTGACTAGGGCTGAGAATAAAAGTTTTTTCCAACAGAAGTACTTTGAAGACGGGGAGGGCACTGGTCATATGTTGGCTATGATGGTGAGATCACAGAGGGGCTCGGCCCATATAGAATCAATTACTAATGTCTCAGGGATACTAGTGTCATCTCACGCGGATGTTCTGTCCACATTTAAAGATTTCTATGCTGATGTGTATTCTTCTAAGGTCTCGCCCACGACGGAGGAGATTGCTTCCTTTTTAGACCAGTGTCACCTTCCGCACTTATCGGCCGCAGATGTGGTGCAACTGAATGCGCCGCTCACGACTGATGAGATGCTGGAGGCGTTAGCGCTTTCCTCTCCTGGCAAGTCTCTGGGCTCGGATGGCTTGCGGGCGGAGGTATATGGGCGCTACTCGGATGGTCTGATGCCTCTTTTGAAAGAGGTGTTTCTAGATGCGTTTGAGCGGGGCTCCCTGCCTCAATCTATGAATGAAGCTATAATAGTACTATTACTGAAGCCTGGTAAGGACGCCCAGTGTGCGGATTCTTATAGACCTATATCGTTATTGACGACAGACGTTAAATTATTGGCTAGGGTGTTAGCTACTAGACTTGCTAAAGTTATAAATAAGCTTATTCACACGGATCAGTCAGGTTTCATTCCTTCCCGATCTACGGCCATTAACATCAGGCGTCTTTTTCTTAACCTACAGATACCTGCTGATAATGAAGGCCAGAGGGCAATCCTTTCATTAGACGCTGCCAAAGCCTTTGATAGCGTCGAATGGCCCTATCTATGGGAGGTCCTGGGATGCTTTGGATTGGGTGACAACTTTATTAAGTGGGTACGTCTTCTGTATGCTGCCCCCACGGCCAGGCTTCGGGTGAATGGGGACCTTACGGACCCCTTTCCTTTGTACAGAGGCACGAGGCAGGGGTGCCTGCCTGCCTTATCGCCCCTGCTTTTTGCACTGGCCCTTGAACCTCTGGCGGCGTAATTAAGGTCCTCCCCTTCGATAGCTGGTTTTGTGAGAGGCGAGAGTATAGAGAAAATTTCCCTTTACGCGGTTGACACTTTATTGTATTTGGGGGATGTGGACACATCTCTTACGGCAGCTATGGAGTTGATCCGGTGTTTTGGCTCCTTGTCAGGTTTCTCGATAAATTGGGGTAAGTCCGTCCTTTTACCTGTGGACGGCCCGATCGCCTCTTTACCGGAGGTGGCGGGGGTCCTTACAGGTGGTGGAGTCTTTCAAGTACTTGGGGGTTCAGGTGTCAGTTAACCCACAGAAATATTTGGAGGAGAATCTCTTGCCCCTTTTTAAACGTTTACAAGCGACTTGTAATACTTGGTGTAAACTCCCGCTATCAGTGATAGGACGGATAAAAGTAATCAAGATGGTGTGGGGCCCCCAACTTTTATACATTATGCATAACTCCCCTCAGTGGATACCTCGTCGGTGGTTTACGCGGATGGATTCCTTATTTAGATCATTGATTTGGAAAAAGAAAGTTGCCCGTATACGAGTGTCTACATTGCAATATGATAAAGACCAGGGGGGAGCAGCTGTCCCTAATCCAAAGTTTTATTTTTTGGCCTCTCAATTACAGCATCTGTGTGGCATGGGGCGGGTCAATGGTAATGATTTCATTGACACTCTGTTACGAGTGGGTTCCGGGAGTGCATCGGTTTTGGCGTGTCTGGAGGCTGGGTTTCCGCACCTGCCACGGGCGGCGCCCACCATGGTTCTCCTTGGGAAACTGTGGTCCATGGTCAGGTCTACTTTGGGTGTCTCGGGATTTCTTGTGGACACTCCTTTGTGGGACAACCTAAACCTGATGGAGGTTTTCAGACTTGAAGGCTTCCTGTCTTGGAAACTAGCGGGGATTCAAAATATTGCCCAGATTTATCATAATAACGTGCTTAAGTCGTTTCAGGAACTACAAAATGAGTTTGATTTACCTAGACACCAATTCTACAGATATTTGCAGCTCAGGCACGCCCTTCAGGCCCAGGGTAGGATATCTGCTCTTCAATTGTCTAGTCATAGGCTGATAACAGATATATTTTCTGGCACAGATAAAAAAGGTATGATATCGCATGTCTACTCCTCCCTTTTGTCATCCATACAGAACTCATCGACTTTACCTTGTAGGAGAGGCTGGGCGGAGGACCTGGGGAACATTGATGGTGAGACATGGGAATCCTTCTTACAAGCTGGTCCTCTTACCTCAGTTTCACAATCACATAGATTGTCTCACCTGTTTCTGTTGCACAGGGTCTACCGCACACCCATTCAACTGTTCTGATGGGGAAGGAGGGACTCTTCTCTGTGTCCCAAACAATGCGGGGAGGAGGGATCGCTTATTCACCTAATGTGGCGCTGTCCCAAGTTGCATCGGTTCTGGAGGAGTGTCACTGAGGTTATTACCTCAGTGTTTCAAGTTAGGGTCCCGTTGGACCCCCTGGTATGCATACTAGGTGCTGTGGATGAAGAGGTATACCCTCCACCGGTTAAAATCGCAGTGATCAGGCTTTTATACCTAGCAAAGAAACAGATAGCTAGATTTTGGTTGTCCCCGCACGTTCCGACTAAAAGACAATGGATCGAACAAGTGAACCTTATTATTGTGAGAAAGTACTATACATATCAGCATAGAAATGCATCCAGGAAATTTAACTCCATTTGGCAGCCCTGGCTGGAGACGCCTGGATTAGCACCCCCGAGACTGGTTATGACTCGGCTGTTGCAGATGTAGGTGACATTCTCCCCCCAGGTGCAAAACCTGACCATGTTTGAAGTATATATCTCAGTGGGCATTATACTGTGGGCACGAGAGTTTACATTAATGATGGGAAGTGGTTCTGAATGTTTGGGCAGACTGTGGAATGCAGGATTTCAGATGTGGCCCGTTGGCCAAGTGTTTGATTGTGTTGGGGGGTAGGGCGGTTTCTCGCCCACCCGGCACTGTTTAAAATTTGTTATTGACAGTATATGGTTTCTGTAACCTCCTGGTGCCTCTGTTCTAGCATATGTAAGGTACTTGTATCTCTGTGATGATATTTTGTAATTTTCATATATGCTGATCTATATTCCTGTATCTTATCTTTTTTTTGGCACAATAAACCATTTTTCTGATTTAAAAAAAAAAAAGAAAAGATGTAACCAGTAAAAATATTTAAAGCGTCACCTATGGGGATTTTTAAGTAGCGAAGTTTGGCGCCATTCCACAAGCGTGTGCAATTTTGAAGGGTGACATGTTGGGTATCTATTGACTCGGCGTAACTTCATCTTTCATATTATGCAAAAACATTGGGCTAACTTTAATGTTTTGTTTTTTTTAAAGCACAAAACCGTTTTATTTCCAAAAAAAAGGCATTCGAAAAATTACTGCAAAAATAACATGCGCGATAAAAAGTTGCAACGACCGCCATTGTATTCTCTAGGGTTTTTGCTAAAAAAGCATATATAATGTTTTGGGGTTCTATTTAATTTTCTAGCAAATAAATGATGATTTTTCCATGTAGGAGAGGAATGTCAGAATTGGTCTGGGTGTTCCAGAACGCCTGATGGTGCTCCCTGCATGTTGGGCCTCTGTATGTGGCCACGCTGTGTAAAAGTCTCACATATTTGGTATCGTTATACTCAGGAGGAATAGCAGAATGTGTTTTGGGGTGTAATTCGTGGTATGCATATGCTGTGTGTGAGAAATAACCTGCGAATATGAACATTTTGTGAAAAAAAAATCTTGATTTTGCAAAGAATTGTGGGAAAAAATGACAACTTCAAAAAACTCACCATGCCTCTTTCTAAATATCTTGGAATGTCTTCTTTCCAAAAAGGGGTCATTTGGGGGGTATTTGTACTTTTCTGGCATGTTAGGGTCTCAAGAAACGAGAGAGGCCGTCAGTACTTCAGGTGTGATCAAATTGATACATTTTCAGTAATTGGTACCATAGCTTGTAGACCCTATAACTTTCACCCAGACTAAATAATAACCAAATTTTTTTTTTTTACCAAAGATATGTAGCAGTATATGTTTTAGGCCAAGTTTATGAAGAAAAATTACTTTTTTTCAAAATTTTATAATAGAAATGAAGAAAAATTACTTTTTTTTCTAAATTTTCTTTCTTTTTTCATTTATAGCGAAAAAAATAAAAACTGCAGAGGTGATCAAATACCACCAAAACTAAGCTCTATTTGTGGGGAAAAAAAGGACAAAAATTCATTTGGTTACAGTGTTGTATGACTGAGTTATTGGGGCTGATTTACTATCCTCTGTGCGCTGCGCTGGTTCATGCCTTAATTAGTGCGCCGGGTGAAGCCTTAATTAGGCGCATGAACCAGCGTAGCAGCCGGCGCATTGCAAGTAAAATGTAAAGCCGAGCCGAACTCCCTATAGAAGTGTTCATTTTAAAGGCTAATCTGCAAGTTTTGTCCTAAAAAGTGTTTGGGGACCTCAGTCCTGCCCCAGGGAACATGTATCAATGCTTTTTTTATTTTTTAAAACGGCCGTTTTTTCGGGAGCAGTGAAATTAATAATGCTTAAAGTGAAACAATAAAAGTGAAATATTCCTTTAAATTTCGTACCTAGGGGGGTGTAATGTCAGCATGTGAAATAGCGCATTTTCCCGCACTTAGAACTGTCCCTGCAAAAAATGACATTCTGAAGGAAAAAAGCCATTTAAAATTCACACGCGGCAATAATGAATTGTCGGCTCCCGGCAATTCTAAAGGGATTCATTCATAAAGGAAAATAAAAATGTGTAGGGGGTCCCCCAAATTAAATTACCAGGCCCTTCAGGTCTGGAATGGATATTAAGGGGAACTCCACCCCAAATTAAAAAAAAAATGACATGGAGTCCCCCTAAAAATCCACACCAGACCCTTATCCGAGCATGTTGACCTGGCCGGCCGCAGAAAAGAGGGGGGGACAGAGTGCGGCCCCCCCCTCTCCTGAACCGCACAAGGCCACATGCCCTCAACATGGGGAGGATGTCCCCATGTTGATGGGGACAAGGGCCTCATCCCCACAACCCTTGCCCGGTGGTTGTGGGGGTCTGCGGGTGGGGGGCTTTTCAGAATCTGGAAGACCCCTTTAACAAAGGGGACCCCCAGATCCTGGCCCCCCCTATGTGAAATGGTAATGGGGTACATTGTACCTCTACCATTTCACCCCAAAAAAATGTCAAAGTGTTGACAGTAGCCGGTTTTTGACAAATCTTTTAATAAAATCTTCTTTTCTTCTTTCATTCGGGTTTCTTCCGCTGCTTCTTTCTTGGGTCTTCTCGTCCACATCTTGCCCGACGTGTTCTTCTATCTTCTCCGTCCGTCCTTCAGCCTTCTTGTCTACATCTTGCCCGGTGTCTTCTCCTATCTTCTTCTCCTTCCGTCGGCCTTCTCGTCCACATCTTGCCCGGTGTCTTCTCCTGTCTTCTCCGTCCTTCAACCTCCTCGTCCGCATCTTGCCCGGTGTCTTCTCCTGTCTTCTTCTCGGTCCGCCAGCCTTCTCTTTCCTTCTTTTTCTTCCCCGGACGCAGTGCTTGAAATTGAATTAGCCGCTCCTGGGACCCGCCCCCCTCTGACGCCACAAGTAAACTCCTTAGAAGGTCATGTGCGTAAGAGGGGGGCGGGGTCACAGAGCGTCACACGGCGGGGGAATTCAATTTCAAGTGCGCCGTCCGGAGAAGAAGAAGCCGCTGCACTATGCGGACAAGCTTCCAATTGAAGTTCCCTCCGTGTCACACTCATGTGACCCCGCCCCCTCTGACGCACATATGCCACACGCGGACTTTCATATGAGTTAACCTGTGGCGTCAGAGGGGGGTGGGTCCCAGGAGCGGGAACACGGCGGGATCTTCAATTTCAAGCGCAGCACCCAGAAGATCAAGAAGATGTGGACGAGAAGGTCGACGGACAGAGAAGAAGATGGGAGAAGACGGCAAGACGGCAAGATGTGGACGAGAAGACCCAAGAAAGAAGCAAAGGAAGAAACCCGAATGAAAGAAGAAGAAGGACCCGCGGAAAGAAGATTTTATTAAAGGAATTGTCAAAAACCGGCTACTGTCATTTTTCACACTTTTGTCACTTTTTTTTGGTAAAATGGTTAGGGGTACAATGTACCCCATTACCATTTCACATAGGGGGGGCCGGGATCTGGGGGTCCCCTTTGTTAAAGGGGTCTTCCAGATTCTGATAAGCCCCCCGCCCGCAGACCCCCACAACCACCGGGCAAGGGTTGTGGGGATGAGGCCCTTGTCCCCATCAACATGGGGACATCCTCCCCATGTTGAGGGCATGTGGCCTGGTGCGGTTCAGGAGAGGGGGGGGCCGCACTCTGTCCCCCCCTCTTTTCTGCGGCCGGCCAGGTCAACGTGCTCGGATAAGGGTCTGGTGTGGATTTTTAGGGGGACTCCACGCCATTTTTTTTTAAATTTGGGGTGGAGTTCCCCTTAAAATCCACACCAGACCTGAAGGGCCTGGTATGGATATTTGGGGGGACCCCACGCCATTTTTTTTTTTTTTACGGCGGGGTTCCCCTTAATATCCATTCCAGACCTGAAGGGGCTGGTAATTGAATTTGGGGGGACCCCATACATTTTTTTTTTGTTTTAATGAGCAATGACTATTCTTTATAGACATGAGTACTTTAAAATTACTTTTTTTTTTTCACTTCAGAAATGACATCTTGTACAGGGACAGTTCTAAGCATGGGAAACATGCGTGTAAACCCCCTCCCCCTGTATGAAATTTAAAGGAATATTTCACTTTTATTATTTCACTTTAACCACTTCCATACCGCGCCTATTCTGGCACTTCTCTCCTTCATGTAAAAATTATATTTTGTTCCTGGGAAATTACTCAGGACCCCCAAACATTAAATATAATTTTTTAGCAGACACCCTAGGGAATAAAGTGGCGGTCATTTTTTATTTGATTTCCAACGGTATTTGCGCAATAATTTTTGGCCCAAAAAAAAACACGGTTCATGAATTAAAAAATAACAAAACAGTAAAGTTAGCCCAGTTTTTATGGATAATGTGAAAGATGATGTTACACCGAGTAAATAGATAACAACTTGTCACGCTTTAATATTGTACACACTCAGGGAATGGCACCAAACTTCGGGACATAAAAATATCCATAGGCGATGCTTGATTTTTTTTACAGGTGACCAGTTCAGAGTTACAGAGGAGGTCTAGGGCTAGAATTATTGCTCTTGCTCTAACGCACGCGTCAATACCTCACATGTGTGGTTTGAATGGTGTTTACATATGTGGGCGGGACTTACATGAATATTCGCTTCTGAGTGCGAGCTTCTAGGGACAGGGGCGTTTTTTTTTTTTTTTTTTACCTCATATTTTTCTTCTAGCACTTTTTTGTCACTTTTTTTATTTTGGATCACTTTTCTTCCTATTACAATGAATGTAAACATCCCTTGTAATAGGACTAGTGTGTGACAGGTCCTCTTTATGAAGAGAGGCGGGGTCAATAAGGCTGGAAAGCATGGTATTGGAAAAAAAAAAAAGATCTCATGCTTTCAGCTGCAATCATGTTCGTTCAGCACAGTGGTGTAGTGTATAGAACTTTGACCTAGCAGCAAAAGGGTCGCTGGTTCGAATCCCGCCCGTGACACCATCTGCATGGAGTTTGCATGTTCTCCCTGTGCCTGCGTGGGTTTCTTCCCACAATATAAAAACATGCTGTAAATCGGATCCGGTCTAAATAAGTCCTAATATGCAGTAGTATATTTATGTTTTGTGCTGCCCTAGGCCTGACTACATTTCTGCAACTCCTAATAGAAAAATGACCCACCCCTTCCTGTCAAAGCCACACCCTGTTTTTGTATGACCCGCCCAGGAATTTTCAGGGCACACACACACTAGTTCTTGGGGGGGGGGGGGTTACTGGACTCCCTTAATTTGCAAAGTTTTTCTCTCACTTCCTGTTTGGCTATGGGGCAGGAAGTGAAGGCAAATTGGACACAGATAATACAAAATAAACTGACAGGGCCTATAACCCTCCCTCACTCTATCCAAAATTAAAGAAAATAAAAAGTGTTGATTATAGTTCTAGTTTAAGCACAAATTTCAGAGAGTTTTATTGAGAGGCCTAAGAAAATATAACCATGCCAATAGGCCAGGATACAGCGTTGCTAATATGTATGAATGTGTGTGTTAGGACCACCCACAAACACCACCCAATGTTAACTAAAAATTTAGTAATTTGAAAATAAGTATTATCTGCTCATTTTTTGGGGATGTCTGCACCCCTGATAGTGACAACATTTGTGAGGTGTCTTCACCCTTTCTAATTCAAATTCATTCACTTCCTGTCACATAGCCAAACAGGAAGTGAGGGTAAAACCTTACTAATATCTTTTCTTGGGGACACAGAGATCAATCTAAATAGTTTCCCATTATGTAAATTGCACTCTAGCATTTTGCTGTGTACACCCCAAATTATTAGGGATCCTGGACTTTGGGGTCCATTTACTAAAGGCAAATCCACTTTGCACTACAAGTGGACAAGCAAGGAAGAAAACAAAACAACTTTGCTTCTACAGGATTGGATGTTAAAACCGTGAGTGCTTCCTCTCTGATTTTCAGCAACTATGCTTGTACTTGCAGAGTGGCTTTGCCTTTACTAAACCCCAAACTAAATAATCATTTGGGGCAGGGATCCTCAAACTACGGCCCTCCAGCTGTTGTAGAACTACACATCCCATGAGGCCTTGTAATGCACTGACATTCACAGACATGACTAGGCATGATGGGAATTGTAGTTCCTGAACAACTGGAGGGCCGTAGTTTGAAGACCCATGATTTGGGGTGTACACAGCAGTGCTGGAGTGCAATTTGCTTAATGGGGACACTAGTTAGATTGACCTGTGTCCCCAAGAAAAGACACTGGTAGGGTTTTAACCTCACTTCCTGTTCAGCTGTGTGACAGGAAGTGAAGCCAATTTTAAGAAAAGGGACACAAAGCTCAACCCAAAAAAAAACACAAGCAGGGGTTCTAACACTCACTTGGCTTCCCTCAAACACCCACAATTAGAATAGGATTGCCTTGCGCTAGATTTAAGCACAGTGCTGTAAATCAGCACTTCAAGCCTGTCCACCAATAGCCCCCCCCCAACCCCAACAGGCCATGTTTGCAGGTTTTCCTTCATCTTGCACATGTGCTTTAAAAGACAGTCTGGACAGCAATTCTTGATAAGAGAAATCCACAAAACATGTCCTGTCGGGGGTACTTGAGGGCTGAGGACCACTGCAGAAAAAAGAAAATACTTACCAGTTTGTCTTTAATTTCCTCAAGATTAAACATGGCAAACATTTCATGCCTACACACCAGGAAAGAAGCTTAGACAAAAATCACACATAATTTGTTAGGCCCAAACCTATTTCAGCTGCACCTGTCAAAATATGTAGCATGAAAAAGTAATTTTTATTGGTCAACAAAACAAGGAAAGCAAAAAAAGACAAACAAACAAACACACACACAAACAAAAATACATTTCAAAAATCAAAATAAACAATAAATAAATAAATAAAGGTTTAACGTCCCAACATCTTCACAAATACATCAAAGTGAACATCATTTAAAAATAAACAAAAACCATTGGCAAAATAAAATTAAACATGCAAAAAAACACATTTCTGTTTAGCAACAGCATGCCTGCCTGCCCCTATGTGGGCAGCTGAGGACTGCTCTGTCCAAGCTTTTTTATAACATGTGCTAGTAATGAAGAAATTGAAATCACATGAACAAATTTCAGTCTCTAGTTTGGGTGAGCTTGTAAGTGCTTACACCTGGTATTAACCCAAACCACGCTCTATGAGCATCCAAGTGATTTTCACCTTTTAAAAAAAAATGAATGGGGCCAAAATTCAGTACTTTAAAATCCCCATAGGCGACTTTTTTTTTTTCAGGTTACCAGTTTATAGTTACAAAGAAGGTCTAGTGCTAAAAGTATTACTCTCGCTCTAACGCACGCGTCAATACCTCACATGTGTGGTTTGAACGATGTTTACATATGTGGGCGGGACTTACGCAAGTCCCGCCCACATATGTAAACACCGTTTAAACCACACATGTGAGGTATTGACGCGTGCGTTAGAGCGAGAGTAATACTTTTAGCACTAGACTTTCTCTGTAGCTATAAACTGGTAACCTGAAAAAAAAAAGGTCGCCTATGGGGATTTTAAAGTACTGAATTTTTGCCCCATTTCATGAGTGTTTGCAATATTAAAGCGTGACATGTAAGGTATCTATTTACTCGGTGTAACATCATCTTTCACATTATCACCAAAAATTGGGCTAACTTTAGTGTTTTGTTATTTTTTAACCACTTGAGCCCCGGACCATATTGCTGGTCAATGACCGGGCCAGTTTTTGTGATTCGGCACGGCGTCGCTTTAACTGACAATTTGCGACGTGGCTCCCAAACAAAATTGGCAACCTTTTTTTTCCCACAAAGAGAGCTTTATTTTGGTGGTATTTGATCACCTCTGCGTTTTTTTATTTTTTAGAGCTATAACCAAAAATAGAGCGACAATTTAAAAAAAATATATAATTTTGACTTTTTGCTATAATAAATATCCCCAAAAATATATATTCTAAAAAATAAAAAATCCCTCAGTTTAGGCCGATACATATTCTACATCTTTTTGGTTCCAAAAAATCGCAAATAGCGTTTATTAATTGGTTTTGGCAAAAGTTATTGCGTCTACAAAATATGGCATTTTTGTTAATTTTTATTTTGAACTAGTTATTGCGGCGATCATCGATTTTTATCGGTACTGCGACATTATGGCGGACACATCGGACACTTTTTTGGAACCATTGGCATTTTTCTAGCGATCAGTGCTATCAAAATGCATTGCTTACTATCAAAATGCCACTGGCAGGGAAGGGGTTAACACTAGGTGCGAGGGAGGGGTTAAATATGTTCCCTGGGTGTGTTCTAACTGAAGGGGGGGTGGGACTGACAGGGGTAAATGACAGATCGCTGTTCATGAAGGGGAACTCTAGACCAAAAAAAAATAAAAAATGTGGGTTCCCCTCCAGGTGCATACCAGGCTCTTAGACTTGGTCTGGAACATAAGGGGCTAACGGGAGCACAGGTCTTGTCTCTGCTGTGTTCTTCCTTCTCTTCCATTCGATGTTGACACGACAAGGTCCGGCGCTCGAATGCCGTGTGAGCAGTGGGCATTGACTTATATAGGGCAATGCCACCATGTGACCTCAACCCATGTGACATCACATTCCCATCATGCCCAGGGAATGTGATGTCACATGGGTTGAGGTCACATGGTGGCATCGCCCTATATAAGTCGATGCCCGCCGCTCACATGGCATGTCAGCCCGGAACCTCGTCATGTCAACATCCAATGGAAGAGAAGGAAGAAGACAGCGCAGACAAGCCCTGTGCTCCCGGAGGAGACAGGCAGAAGAGGGAACAGAGAAGAAAGAAGCGGAAAGAAAGCCCTGGCTCCGCAGGGGAGCCAGGCAGAAGAGGGAGCAGAGAAAAGACCGGGGAGTTGGCGCACCCCCGGCAGAAGACGAAGAAGACCGGGAACCCTGGCGGAAGGCACCGGAAAGACCGGGGGATAGGCGCCATCCCCCGGCAGAAGTCGCCAAAGTCCGGATGCCCCCCCTAATGTAAAAGAGCTTAAATGGGGTGGAGGCCCCCGGCGGAAGGCTCCGGAGAGGACCGGGGTGGGATGGCGCCCTCCCCCGGCAAAAATCACCGAAGCCCAGGGTCCCGGCGGAAGAACGGGAAAGAAGAAACCCCCCTTGTGAAAGAGCTAAAGAAGAAAGGGGGGGCTCCGGAGCTGAGTAATAAATTATTTTATTCTGTGTGGTGTTTTTTTTTAACTTTACACTTTTCCCCAGGTGAATGGGTAGAGGTACAATGTACCCCATACTCATTCACATAGGGTGGGGGCCGGCATCTGGGGGCCCCCTTATTAAAGGGGGCTCTCAGATTCCGATTAGCCCCCGCCCGCATACCCCGACAACCAATGGCAAGGGTTTTCGGGAAGAGGCTCTTGTCCCTATCGACATGGGGACAAGAGTGCTGTGGGGTGTGTCATGGAGTAAAGGCTTGGTAAATCAGCCCCATTGTCATTCAAAATGTGAGAGCACCGAAAGCTGAAAATTGGTCTGGTGATTAAGGGGGTTTTCGTGCCTGGTGGTCAAGTGGTTAAGGACCTTGCTAATGAGTTTTTGTCTGAGAGTTTTTGTCTTTCAGGTACATTGCTGGAGATACTTGTTTGCATGTGAATAGCAGGAGAAATTGCTGGCTAGTGGGGGAGAAAAGCTGAATGGACAATATATCACTATACAAGTGAATATCTCTCAATATATATCAAGCAATGGACTTTTTTTTTGAACATTCAAATTTCCTTTTTTTCATTTCTTTTTTATTTATTTTTTTCAATGGACTTACCCAACGCCCTATTTTTTCATTTTCTTCCTTTCCCTGATATATTTTGCTTTTTTTATTTGTATTATGTTTTATTTCTTGAACTTAATCTTAAAACCAGAGCGAAGCATTTAAACCTAAAATAATTTTCTGTACATATGACATAATGCATATTGATATCAATAGATTTGACATCTGAGGTGATGCTGCACAATGGCTTAGCATAGCATAAATTATAGTAGGTTGGGTGGCTTTCCTAAATTTATAAGAGGGGTGAGTGAAATTCATCACTCTAGTCATGATTTGAGACATTGTTGAATCAGTTGTTTATAATATTCTGAAGGCTATGACATATGTGGATGAAAAAGACCTTTCTACCTTTCATAAAAAAATGCTGGCAAGAATTTCCACTGCCGCCTTGTCTGGACAGAAGATCTGATAAACACTGATGTCAAGCTGATTCTATCTAAACTATCGCATGGGGGAATATATATATATATGTTGGTATACCATTCTGGTGGAATTATGGATTGAATGATACAAATAACAGCTCTATTAAAGGCAATGAGGGGTCAGCCTACAGCATATTACGAAAGCAAATTGTTGCTGGCAATCAACAAATTCAGAATATTGAGGGTTTGATGTTAAAGGAAATAAGTGTCCTGATTGGTGGATTAATGATTGAAGATGTCAAGTGCAAGGAAATAGTTTGCAGTACAGAATTGTTTTCTGCCGTATCCAAACCTTTTTGACCTTGAAAGCGACTGCTGATACATTAATGGTTCTTCTTACTATGAAGATGGAAGTAGAATTTCAGGATTTGCTGATGGTTGTGTAAAAGCATCTTTAAAAATTAAAACTTTGAGCCTGGAGATGAGAGAATCCTGGACTTATGTGGATTGAACCTCCCAAAACATACCGAGCTTTACCTTCAGTGAGATGTTGAGAGATGTGATGAAGTCAGAATGGATGGTGAAATCAGCTCGTTTTTGCACAATATTCAAGATCATGATGTGATTTACAAAAAAAAAAAGCAATCTTTGAAATGAGGCCTAACAGCTATACTGGCCACGGATGTTTACTGAATCCTTTTTCAATCATGGTGTCAGAAACGTTTAAGGTAAGTACTCACCGAGACCAAGATGCAGAGGGCGGCTACCTTTGCGACTCTGTGCACCCCCTGGAGGTGGAGACAGCGAGGAGGGGCACAAAGAGGCACCGGCTACCAGCAGCGGAAGATGGCTTGATGGAAGTCACTGAACATGTGATGCGGAGACACCAGGGAAGCTGTGGCAGATGAAGCAGAGATGCAGGTGCAAAACAGAGTCCACGGGGCTGGGAGCCCGTTCAGGTCAGAACAACAGTAGATCCAGGAAACAAGCCAAGTGGTCAGGGGTTCCGGAAGGCAGAAAGTCCAAATTAGCAAGCCAGTGGTCAAAAGGAATAGAGACGGCAGTGGGTCCAAAAAACAAGCCAGGGGTAAAGTGCAGGAGAAGGCAGAGAGTAGTCAAAGTCCAAATCCGGGTCAAAACAGGTCAAGGTTCAGGTTTCTTCAAAGGTTTCTCCAAATAGGTAAAGCTGACAACAAACCAGCAACCACCATGAGTGTGGTGCTGGTTTAAATAGGCCGGGTTGCGCCCTGATTGGTGGATGCGCGTGCGGGTGCGCGCACCTGCGCCATAGAATAGACCCACGCTGGAACGCAGAGGCGCGCATGCGCGGAAGCGCGAATCGGCTACTGAGTCCCTGACAGTGCCCCCCCAAGGGGTGGACTCCGGACGCCCAAACTGGACATCAATTCTGGATGGTTCTGATGAAAGGCTCGGATTAGCCGCGGAGCGTGTACGTTTCTTGATGGCTCCCATGAATTATCCTCCGGAGGGTAACCCTTCCACTTTACCAAGTACTGAAGCTGTCTTCCTCTTTTTCTGCAACCCAGAATGGCCTCAACCTCGAACTCTAACTCACCCTCGATCTCCACAGGTGTGGGTGGAGATTCTTCTCTGTCGGGGAAGGACTCAGGAACGACATGCTTTAACAAGGAAACATGGAAGACAGGATGAATTTTGTAGGAATTAGGTGAGTCCAACTTGAAAGCAACATCATTAATTTTTCGTTTGATTTTAAAAGGACCGACGAACCTCGAACCTAACTTCCGAGAAGGTATGTGTAACCTGAGGTTTGCAGCTGACAACCAGACTTTCTCCCCAATTTCAAAAGTCGGACTCTCCTTCTTCCTCCTATCAAAAAACATTTTGTAGTCCTCCTGAGCCTGATGCATCGTTTCCTGGAGTTTCCTGAAATTTTGTTGAATAGAGGCTATGAGCTCTTGAACAGCTGGAACTGAAGTTTCTGGAAAGGAATTTGGTAAAAATGAAGGATGAAACCCGAAGTTGGACCAAAAAGGAGTCTGATTGGTTGTGGAATGAATGGAATTGTTGTACGCAAATTCTGCAGATGGAAGTAATGAGGACCAGTCGTCCTGAGAGGCTGAACAGAAACAGCGGAGATATTGCTCCAAGGTCTGGTTCGCTCTTTCTGTTTGACCATTGCTCTGTGGGTGATAAGCTGATGAGAGACAAACTTTGATGTCAAGGGTTTTACAGAGTTCTCTCCAAAATTTGGACGTAAATTGTACGCCTCTGTCAGAGACGATACTTCTGGGAGTTCCGTGAAGCCGGACAACTTCCTTAAAACATTTTTTGGCTGTTTCTGTAGCTGATGGAGTGCCCACCATGGGTAAGAAGTGTGCCATTTTGGAAAGGCGGTCAATGACAACAAAAATTGAGGTAAAACCCCCGGACGGAGGAAGATCCACAATAAAATCCATAGAGACTTAGGACCATGGCCATTCAGGAATGGGCAAAGGCTTGAGTAACCCCCAACTCTTCATAATTGGCCCCTTGTTGCGCTGACAACGAATACAAGCATGATACATAGGCCTTACAATCCTGTCTCCACCTTGGCCACCAGAATGTGCGAGAAACCAGTTCTGCGGTCTTTCGAGCTCCGAGGTGACCTGCCAGTTTGTGATCATGGAACGTACTGAGAACTAGATATAGATTAGATTATAGAGCGCACACTGATTAAAGGTGAAAGGCCATCTGCAACATAATTCCACTTAGAATATGGTTTAGAGAAGATTCCTGTAACAGGATGGGATGTGGAATTTTAAATGTTGCAAAATGGATGTATATAACAAATATATGTTTAAGCCTGGTCAAACCCCAAACAAATGGAATATACAAGCACAATTGATTAAGTAAAAAAGATTTATTACAAACACATAGAAAAAATATAGAAACTTTGACATATGTTTAAAATATTCAGACAAGAAATAGAAAAAGTACTAGTGGTGCAAATAACTGCACATAGTCTTCTTCGGACCCCACGTAGAGAGGTTCTACTAGTTTCGCCGTTACGGCTTCATCAGGAACCCGTGGAGGGTGATAGTCTATAATAATTAAATGACATATTACAATATAATTGAGAAAAGAAAGAAAGAACAACATCACATAAATATGTTGCAAGATAAAATAATCAATAATAAATATACAAACAGAGTGGGTATGCTGTATTGCGTACAGATAGATTAAGGTAGCCATATTGGGCTACAATATATCAAACATTAAAAAAGGAGAAAAAGGTATTCATATTGCAGAAATATACCAGAAAAAGAAAGGGGGGAAGAGAGTGATTGACCAACAGCATACCTGATGAGACTGGAAAGCCACGGATATATTTTTTGTTACTATCTTCATAGACACAGCAAGCTCACACTGAAGCTGGTAGCTGTGCGAGCCGCATTTGTAATGTC
The DNA here is from genome assembly GCF_905171775.1 of Rana temporaria. Classification (NCBI taxonomy): domain Eukaryota; kingdom Metazoa; phylum Chordata; class Amphibia; order Anura; family Ranidae; genus Rana; species Rana temporaria. The sequence continues at coordinate 352,208,317 of NC_053490.1, forward strand.
CTCAATCAGGCTGAAACAGCACCACCTGAGTGTGGGCTGTCAGCCTGATGTGGGTGGGCGGAGAAGGGCAGCTGGCGTCACTGGGAGATTCCCCGGTAACCCCGCCCAACCTGGTCACACAGGGAAAGCCTGTGACGCCCAAAGCGGGCGGCGCCGAACGGGGAACAGCGGCGGGCGTGGTCAGAGATATGACCAGCATGCCGTATCCAATGACACGAGCCGTAGGGCGGACCTGTGCTGACATTCATGCCTCCGCATGAATTCAGCGATATATATGATAGCGCTGGCACAGGCCCCCAACCGCCCACATAGGCAGTCATGTAGCACTATCATAGGGGGTGCTGCAAACCGGGAAAAGGGATGCGATGCGAGTGCTGTATGCGGCAGCTATATTCCCATTCTTTGGATAAAGAGTATCGAAAGAAAAAAAGGTAGGAATGCAAGGGAATGGAGAAAAAAGGCATGAAAGGAAGAAAAACGAGTGTGAAAAAGGGGGGAAAATAAAAATAAAAAGAGGGAAAAGGAAAAGAGGAAAAGGGGAAGAAAAAAAGAGAAAAGAGAAAAGAAAAAAGGGGGAAAAAATACAATAAAAATAGGAAACATAGAAAAATGCAAACTGGCACAGAGAAGAGAGGGGAAGGGAGAGGAGAGACAGGGGAAGAAGCAGGGGCGGCTGACCAAAAGTCCACAGCTTTCAAGGTTCACAACATGCATATTGGTCTTGCCGTGCGGCAAACCGCACGGATGACATAAGAGAAAATATTTTACAATAGTATGTCAAATCATAATACTGTCATGCTGAGGGCGTACTGTCAGGGTATTGCAAGAAAATGGTTTGAGTCCAAATTCTCCCCTAGTGGCAGCACAGCAATCAGACAAGACAGAAACGATACCTAATCTCTAAGTCAGAGGGTATAAAGCACTGGAATAGCTGGGAATAGATTCCCAGCTATTTAAACGTTTGGGAAGGGTACATGAAAACAGAATGTAGGGGTATTGGGCAAAAGGTATCAGGGACATTTAGGAGAGGGGAAAATATCAATTAATATACATCAATCTGAATAGTACACGCAGTGACTTATCCAAGACCTTGGTCTCCAGCGGAGTATGTAGCAAGCGTATCAATTAAAGGTATCTTAAATACTGATGGTGCAATCAAAGCCAAAACGGGATCCGATAGTCAGAGCCTCACGGACCCTGCGGTGTGGTCCATATCAGACCTATCAAAAATGTAGAACTGAATGGTACAGTGAGATCATTAGAGAAACGGTTTATAACTGATATTCTCATTAAGTCCGGGGTGCTGAGTGGCCCGCAACGTATATATCCATCTGGCTTCAGTCTGTAGCAGACGCTTATCAGCATCCCCGCCACGTTCATTCAGTGGTATATGTGCTAAAGCATAGAAACCTAACATTGCACGGTTGTGATTGTGGAATAATCCTATGTGCCGTCTAATGGGTGTTTCCATTAGCTTTTTGGATACTGATAGTACGTGATCTCTAATCCTACAAAAGAAATTGCGTTTCGTCTTTCCCACATAAAAAGACCCACAATTGCACTTCATTAGATATATTATCCCCACTGTTTGACAGGTTGCACAAAATTTTGGTGACCATGTGTCTCCATTCGGAAGGGTAATGCTAGTACCCCTCAGAATGTAGCGACAAAAGTTGCATTTGCACATGCGGAGGCATGAATGTCAGCACAGGTCCGCCCTACGGCTCGTGTCATTGGATACAGCATGCTGGTCATATCTCTGACCACGCCCGCCGCTGTTCCCCGTTCGGCGCCGCCCCCTTTGGGCATCACAGGCTTTCCCTGTGTGACCTGGTTGGGCGGGGTTACCGGGGAATCTCCCAGTGACGCCAGCCGCCCTTCTCCGCCCACCCACATCAGGCTGACAGCCCACACTCAGGTGGTGCTGCTTCAGCCTGATTGAGGACATTACATATGCGGCTCACACAGCTACCAGCTTCAGTGTGATCTTGCTGTGTCTATGAAGATAGTAACAAAAAATATATCCGTGGCTTTCCAGTCTCATCAGGTATGCTGTTGGTCAATCACTCTCTTCCCCCCTTTCTTTTTCTGGTATATTTCTGCAATATGAATACCTTTTTCTCCTTTTAAAAAAATCTTTTTCTTTTTAATTATTTTTTGTTTGTAATTTCCATCTTTAACTCTGCAGACTCATCTGGTGTATTTACACTTGTGAGCTTCTAGTATACTCAGCGCTGAGGTCCTTGTTACCTTCAAGCAATTAAGGTGGCCACACTGACTAGGTATTCCTGATTTAACTTAAACATTTTTCTTTTACAATTTGTCTCTTTAGAAAATTCCTGTTCTTTATTCATTCTGAACTAATGATTGTGATGAATTAATTGATTTAATCTGCTTCTAGGCTGATTTATGCTTCGCAGTAAGGGTCTTTGCAGATTTGACTGACCACCCAGCATACCTTCTTGGAACCACGTATCAATTAAAACATCTACTCCTCTGACATCCATAACTCCCTTTGTTTATTCTACCTCTGAAATATTCAGTAGGCTATAGCAGTAAGTTATTTGCTATTATCTATCCATATGTGGTATTTTTCTATGCAGCAATTTTTAGCGCATTTTGTTGCTATGTTTTTCAATTGCTAAACCTATGCATTTTACCCTATTTGTCTTTGGACATTTTCTATCTTCCTTTCCTCTTAATAGGTTTATTCATGAGTCTGCAGTATTTCTCAGGTATATCTCTGTGATACAGTGTTACCTTCCACCAATAGGGGGTGTCTGCATCCAGTTAATGGGTTTGTCGCGATCGCTGTCTTATGTGACCTCATCTCATTCTTATCAGGTAGGGGCGGCATCTTAGTCCACTTTCATCATATGGTTTTTAATGTTTGATATATTGTAGCCCAATATGGCTACCTTAATCTATCTGTACGCAATACAGCATACCCACTCTGTTTGTATATTTATTATTGATTATTTTATCTTGCAACATATTTATGTGATGTTGTTATTTCTTTCTTTTCTCAATTATATTGTAATATGTCATTTAATTATTATAGACTATCACCCTCCACGGGTTCCTGATGAAGCCGTAACGGCGAAACTAGTAGAACCTCTCTACGTGGGGTCCGAAGAAGACTATGTGCAGTTATTTGCACCACTAGTACTTTTTCTATTTCTTGTCTGAATATTTTAAACATATGTCAAAGTTTCTATATTTTTTCTATGTGTTTGTAATAAATCTTTTTTACTTAATCAATTGTGCTTGTATATTCCATTTGTTTGGGGTTTGACCAGGCTTAAACATATATTTGTTATATACATCCATTTTGCAACATTTAAAATTCCACATCCCATCCTGTTACAGGAATCTTCTCTAAACCGTACTGAGAACTAGGTGTTGGGTTTCCAAAGGAACAAAAATTTTATTTTGAGATCAGAGCAGTTCGTCCCGTCTTTAAAGGGAGAGTGTCCCCTGGTTGAGGTAATACCTGGACGCAGTTTTCAGAGAGGTTAAAAGATCCGCTTGTGGAAGTAACAGAAAATTGTGTGATGACAGAATGGTGCCAGGCTCCGATGTCACGGGATCTTCCAAAAACATTCTGGAGAGAGCATCTGCTTTTACATTCTTGGAACCGGGCCTGTAAGATATAGGAAAATTAAACCGGGTGAAGAAAAGAGCCCAACGGGCCTGCCTGGGCCTCAGACATTTAGCTGACCGCAGATACTCTAGATTTTTGTGATCTGTGAAGATCATAATAGAGTGAACTGCCCCTTCCAGCAAGTATCTCCACTCTTCAAGAGCGAACTTAATCGCTAACAACTCTCTGTCACCGACGTCGTAGTTTCTCTCTGGTGGGTTTAATTTTCTAGAAGCAAAGGCCACGGGATGCAGAAGGGCCTTAGGTCCTTGTCTTTGAGATAGAATGGCCCCAACAGCTGTTTCGGAGGCATCAACCTCAAGTATGAAGGGTAGTGCCGGATCAGGGTGACGTAGAACAGGTGCTGAGGTAAATGTTGACTTGAGTTTGAAGAAAGCTTCCTGGGCCTCCTGTGACCAGACAAAACGGTTACCTTGATGGATGAGTTTAGTAATGGGTGCCACTATGGAGGAGAATCCAATGATGAAACGTCTATAAAAGTTGGCAAAACCAATAAAGCGTTGCACCCCTTTTTTGTCTTTGGGAACTGGCCAGCCTTGAATGGCTTGAACCTTTTGTGGGTCCATGGCAACCCCAGAAGTAGAGACGATGAAACCAAGGAACTGTACTGTACTTTTTTCGAACTCACATTTCTCGGCCTTCAAGTATAACTTATGACGTCTAAGGATGGTGAGGACTGTTTTGATGGAGATCAATGGAAGCTGAAAAAATAAGAATATCGTCCAAATATACCACTAAAAAGTCATCCAAGTGTTTCCGAAAAATGTCGTTGACAAGGTGTTGGAAGGTAGCTGGGGCATTGCAGAGACCGAACGGCATAACGAGGTACTCAAAGTGGCCAAATCTGGATCTAAAAGCAGTCTTCCACTCATCCCCAGATCTAATTCGGTTGAGATTGTAGGCACCCTGGAGATCCAATTTGGAGAAAATTTTAGCAGAACGGAACCGTTGAAAGAGCTCAGGAATGAGGGGTAGTGGGTATCTGTTTTTAACAGTAATTTTATTCAACTCCCTGTAGTCAATGCAAGGTCGGAGGGAGCCGTCTTTTTTCTCCACAAAGAAGATTCCTGCCCCCGCAGGGGAGGAAGAGGGGCGAATAAACTGTTTCTCAAGGTTCTCGTCAATGTAGGCTTTGAGGGCCTTTAATTCAGTCTCTGACAAAGGAAAAATACAGCCGAAAGGAATTGCTGCACCAGGTAACAGATCGATAGGGCAATCATAAGGCCTATGGGGAGGTAGGCGGTCAGCCTGTTTCTTGTCAAATACATCTGCAAATTCTAGGTATGCCGGAGGGACGTGTTGGAGGTTCTATGATGAGACCGTAACGGTGGAACAGGTGGTGGTAACCGATGTGAAACAGTTGTGGGAACAGTAGGATGACACAAAGTTGACCTCCTTGCCACCCCAATCGATGTGAGGTTGATGAGTCTGTAGCCAGGGCAGGCCAAAAATAATAGGGAATATGGGAGATGGAATCAAGTCCAACTGTAGAAGTTCTTGGTGTCCGGAATCGGTGATGGCAAAAATAGGGTCAGTCTGTTGGGTAACTAGTCCAGAGCGGGGAAGTGAGCCATCTGCCAAGCGTACTTGTAGATAATGATCCTTTAGCCGGAGGGGAAAATGTAGCTTCAGAGCAAGGTCAGAATCCACAAAGTTACTACAAGCACCGGAATCAATGATCGCTGACAATTGGGTTACCCCTCCCGGTAGCTGTAGAGAGACAAAGAGAGTAAGGTAAGACTGTGGGGCGCTGACCACACGGTAGTTAGGAGCAAACTTGGGTGCACACTTACTGGGTCTCACCGGACAGGTGCGAAGGAAGTGCCCGGAGGCTCCGTAATACAGGCACAGGTTGGCTAGACGCCTGCGTTGCCTTTTATCGGAAGTGAGAGGAGGACGGACCAGTCCAAGTTGCATGGGTTCTGGGTCAGGGACCGGGTTGGAAGAGGAAGCTGGTAGAGGAGGATGCATTGGAGCTGGTCTCGGAGGAGTCCAGGTTGGACGGGACGTTTGGAAGCGCTCAGAGCGCCATTCCCGAAGACGTCGATCCAGTTGGGTAGCAGCTTGAATCAAGTCCTCCAGTGTAGCAGGAGTTTCAGTTCTGGCTAGCTCGTCTTTGAGAGCTTCTGAAAGTCCCTGCCGGAACTGATATTTTAGTGCTGCTTCATTCCAGCCGGTATCGGCTGACCACTTCCGAAACTCCGCCGTGTAGTCTTCTACTGGTCTCCTACCCTGGCCAAGGTTGTGCAGGATAGTCTCAGCCGTGGCGGTGCGTTGCGGGTCATCATAAAGTCTGGCCATTTGTTCAAAAAAAGTATCAAGTGTATCCAGCACTGGACTTCTCTATTCCATGAGGCCATGCGCCCACGCCTGTGGTTCCTTGGAGAGGAGGGATATAATGAAGCCCACTTTTACTGCTTCCGAAAAGAAAGTTCTAGGCTGTAGTGCGAGATACAGGGAACAGGCATTTTTAAAGGAACGGTACTTTCTGCGATCACCTGAAAATCGCTCCGGATTCGGGACTCTAGGTTCAGGATGAGTCACTACGACAGGTGGGCCTGTGGAGCTGCGGCCCCAGAGGTGGGAGCTGTGGCTGAAGCAGAAGGACCAGGATGACCGGCGAGTTGTTGAAGGCGACCATCAACTTGTAAGTAACCGTCCTGCAACTTTTGTACTGCTTCCGTAAGTGCTGAGACCTGTTGGCATAAGGTCTCAAAAGGTGAGCGCGCCCTGTCGGCCTCGGACATCTGGCTGGTTTGTACTGTCAGAAACGTTTAAGGTAAGTACTCACCGAGATGCCGAGGGTGGCCACCTTTGCGACTCTGGGCACCTCACCCCCTGGAGGTGGAGACAACGAGGAGGGGCACAAAGAGGCACCGGCTACCAGCAGCGGAAGATGGCTTGATGGAAGTCACTGAAGATGTGATGCGGAGACACCAGGGAAGCTGTGGCAGATGAAGCAGAGATGCAGGTGCAAAACAGAGTCCACGGGGCTGGGAGCCCGTTCAGGTCAGAACAACAGTGGATCCAGGAAACAAGCCAAGTGGTCAGGGGTTCCGGAAGGCAGAAAGTCCAAATTAGCAAGCCAGTGGTCAAAAGGAATAGAGACGGCAGCTGGTTTAATAAACAAGTCAGGGGTCAAGTGCAGGAGAAGGCAGAGAGTAGTCAAAGTCCAAATCCGGGTCAAAACAGGTCAAGGTGCTCTGGGGAAGGAAAGGGAGGAGTCTTGGAATGGTGCGGTCGGAGTGGAGGAGCAGCTAGACGGGAGCCCTTGCTCTCCAACCCTGCGCTGATTTTCGGAGATGTGATGCGAAGTGAAGGGCCGGGACCTCTCCCTCTCCCTGCTTGATCACCCCCCCCCCGGCTCGGAGATGCTGTCCCCGTGCCGAAACTTCACCCCCTCTTCTTGGTCAGGTCTGCCTGAGATCCTCAATACCTGCAGCACGTGCGGCTCTCCCAGCTGAGCAGTGGTGGTGGCGTGTAGCATAGCGAGGACGGCGCTCGGCGACGTCTCGACGAACAGAGCGGGAGGGGCTGCAGCGAGGCGAGTCGGGGCCCGAGCCCTCCATGGCAGCAGAGCGGTCTGTGGCGCTCTGTAGCCCCCCCGTTCTGCAGAGTGTGCGGGCGGCTGCGCTGTGTTGCGGCGGACCGTGGCGTGTGGGTGCCAGCACCGTCCCCACATGGGGAGCGGAGGCTGACGAGAGGGAGATCCAGCACCTCACAGCCTTGCAGCCTAAGCAACTTAAGCTAACCAAAAAAGAGAAGATTGTGTCTGTTACTGGCCCCACGAGTACTGCCAACAGGAGGGTAAGATCAGAAACGAATTGTAGCAATTTCTATTTGGTCTTTTGAAAACTAACAGAATGGTGAGTACACTGCATTCATCAGAGTGGTGAGTACAACGCTTTTTCAAGAACTAATGAAAAAAAAAATTAATGGGACATTTGCAATAGAGGAGTTAACAATTCTTATGGGACTGGAATGAATACAAGTAATAAGTGACATAAGGGATATGTGCTTATTAAGATTACTCCCAGTGTGCTCCCAGTGTGCATAACCATATTGTTTGTTGGCGGCTCCCTCCCTTGCTATTTTTCCTTTTCTATTGGGACAATTAATTAAGACACAGTGAGATTTCTTTTGAATACATGTGGAATATGCGTGGAACCCCACGGGAAGACTGTGATGTTTTTCTTAGTTTATATTATACTTTGGTATAAAATAAGAGGGGTCAGCATCTATGTGCCCCGAATATCTCCAACTCAATGGTAAGGGCAGAAATATCATAGCAACTTTAATCTGTGTCATAAGAAAACATCAAAAGGGAGAGCACACTGAATAAAAGTACCTAAGAGTAAAAATCAAAGAGAAACTGGACAGAAGTTTTAAGGAAAGCTACAGACAGGCTGTACATAAACAGGCAGCAGCGGATACTCACGCAGAGATGCTATAGGCAACTTTATCAGCTGAATTGCATATTGGAAGTTTATGAGTGTGGTATTCAAGATTTGGTGAAAACACGCTTGAAAGCCTGCCAGTGGGATGTAAAGCCGCACGGCTCACAGCTATACCCCCTCGTAGGAAACGCACCCAGGCCCTGGCAGTGAACAGTACTAAGATAAGGAGAATGCTCTGATAAGTTTTGGTAAAAACGTAGTTCAATTTAGCTACAAAAGTGCTTTGCCGGCAGGTGGCTCACCCGAGTGACAAACCCGGCGGGATCCTCTTGGGTTGCTATTCCCAGAACTTCCCTGCCGGCCCTGTAACTTTATATAAAGGAAAAGCCATTTGGAGCCATTTGGAGCTCTTTTCTGTTTGTCCTCTTCTCTCCCCCCCTTTTTTTTTTTGTATATTATTTTGCTGTGCGTTTTTTTTTTTTTTTTATATACTGCGGCAGGAGAGGGAGGAGAAGGGAGGGGGAAGAGGAGAGAAGGAAGGAAGGAAAAGAAAAAAAAGAGAGAGAAAGGGTGTACATATAGGCAGGCAAGCCCCCTCAGGCTTAAAGCGGAATCACTATAAAATGTCTATAAATCTTTGGTAGTCACATCTTGGGCACTGTAAGAAGCACGGGTAAATAAGACTATTGTAAGACCAAGAGGGGTGAAAGATGACCACAAGGGGAAAGGGAGTGAAAGGTGGGGCAACCCCAAAGGTCCCCCGGTTAAGCCAAAGCCCAGGCCCGATGTGTAAATTTGTGACACACGGGACAAATGGAGATAGCCAGCCCGTTGAAAAACCACTAACTGGTAGAGGAGGCCAGGCAGAAAAAGATAAGAAAAAGGACAAGAAAAAGGGGGCAGACTTAGAAACACTCTCAGAAACATTCGCAGAGACTAGAACTGACCAGGACGGAGAAATTGAACTAGAACAGGGCAACAAGGAAGAAACGCAGGACATGACACTTCTACCAACAAAAATGGAAATGGAAGGAATGTTCGCCGCCTTAGAAAGATCACTCAAATCGCAAATGGAAAGAATGGAGAGAAATATGGGGCATATATTGGAAAGAGTGGAAGAAGTAGAAAAAAAAGTCGACTATAATGTAACCTCAGTTAAAAAATTAGAAGATGAAATAAAAGCATTAAAAATGAATCAACGAGAACAGGCGTATAAATTAGAAGATCAGGAAAATAGAGACAGAAGGAAGAATATTAGAATACGCGGAGTTCCAGATACAACACAAGCTGAGGACTTGCCAGAAATAATAAGGAAAATTTGTAATCCAATATTAGAAAGAGAAACAACTGCCCCTTTAAGAATAGAACGAGCGCACAGGATAAGACGAGCCAGAGAGAGACCACAGGAATACCCAAGAGACATTATTGTTCGATTTGAAAGCTGGGAAGAGAAAAACCAACTTTGGAGAAATCTGAGAGGGAAGTCGCCATTAGAATACGATCAACATAATATTCAAATTTACCAAGATCTGTCCCAAGAGACGTTAAAAAGAAGAAGAAGCCTAAAACCACTGTTGGGGATCCTGCAGGAATACGATATTCAGTATAACTGGGGATTCCCAGCGTGCTTAATAGGGAGGAAAAACGGGATTTCGGCAAGACTGAGGTTTATTGAGGAAATACCAGAATTTTGCAATAGTTTAGGCATCCCCATACCAAAAAATTATTGATGATCTTGGCTGCCCGTGGAATCTTTTTTGAGGAAGGTGGGGGGGGTGGTGGGCGGGGGATGGGGACAGGAGGGGTCAATATAGTAAGCAACCAGCGGGGGATAGGGGAGAGGGGGGACCCGGAGAGTACTCCTTCACCAGTTCCCCAGTATTGGGGGATAAGAGACCGGGCTAAAATAAAACTCCACCTTAGCCAGAGGAGCAAAAGAGCGCCAAAAGCGCCAAAGGGGAAAAAAAAAAAAGCTCCAAGTAACCATAGGGTCAAGGATCGACCAGGGGGAAGGAGGGGAGGGGGAGGGGGGGAGAAAGCCCCACATGAAGACCAAAGGGGCAAAGTACGATCGGAGGGGAGGGTGGGGGGAGGAGAAGGGAGGAGGGGTGAGGGGGAGAGGGGGGAGGGGAAGATTAGGAGGGGGGGAAAGGGGACTTAGATCTGTGTGTCATGCAACGGAAAAAAACATACCTACCTGAGAAAGATAAAAAAAAAAGAGAAAGATATGACAAATATAAATTTTATAACATACAATGTAAGAGGTCTCAGTTGCCCGGAAAAAAAGGCATATGGTATTAAGAGAGGTTGAAAGGTACTCTGCTGAAATAGTTTTTCTGCAAGAAACACATATAACATTGGACTCTAATGTTAGACTGTATTCTCGGGCAGTCCCCACTTGGTACTACGGGGATTCTCCAAAGAAGAGAGCTAAGGGGGTCGCCATAGGAATAGGGAAGAACATCTCTTTTACAGTAGAAGATAGGAAAGTCGACCCAGATGGACGCTATTTGTTTCTGAGAGGGGTACTCCAAGGGAAAAAATATACGCTCACAAACATATACTGCCCAAACAGACAACCACATAAATATCTGAGGGGGATCTTGAACGCCTTAATGGATTTCAAACAAGGTCATGTAATACTAGCAGGAGACCTCAATCTTTCAATGGACTATCATCTTGATAGTACGTCCGGTGCACAGAGGCGAAATATTAAACAGCTTAGAATATTAGGAAAAAAAATGCATAGCCACTGTTTAATAGATCCTTGGAGGATTACATATCCAAACAAAAAGGACTATACATATTACTCTTCTGTGCACGGAACATACTCAAGATTGGATTATATAATGGTAGACCACGAGTCATTGGAAGATGTAGTTAAAACTTCAATAGGGGTAACCACAATTTCAGATCACGCTCCGGTAATAGTGAAAATAAGATTCAAAGAGATAGAGCAAAGAAAAGGAACATGGAATTTAAACGAAGAACTCATAGAGGACACAGAGGTAAACAACACAGTAAAAATCGACTTGGAACAATATTTCACTCTTAATAATACATCTGAAGTAAGGGTGGCTACTGTATGGAAGGCCCATAAGGCATACATTAGAGGGAAACTAATCTCTATAGGAGCAGGGAAAAAAAAGATAAGAAAATTAAACATGAAAAAATTAACAACTGAGTTATTTGAACTGGAGCAAACGCATAAAGAGCGAGGAGAAAACGATGTATATCAAGAAATAGTGATAAAGAGGGCCCAGCTCAGAGAGTTGATGAAGGTTGAAACAAGGAACATATTAAAAAATGTCAGAAAAGAGAGGTATAAATGGGGGAACAAACCAGGGAAATATTTAGCCAGAATATCTAGGGAAAAAAAAAAAAATTACATAGAAAAAAAAAAAAATCAAGACGGCCTTATGAAATACAAGACATCTGAAATCGCGGAAGCTTTTCAGACTTTTTATAGTACATTATACTCAATAAGAATCAACGAAACTCAAGAGCAACAAAATATTAGAAAAAGGAAAATTAAGGAATACTTAAAAGAAGTGAATTTACCTAAAATATCTCAAAACGATATTGAATCCTTGGAGGCCTCTATAACTCAGGATGAGATTTATAGAGCCCTCCAGGAAACACCGGGTGGTAAGAGTCCAGGCCCTGACGGCTTGCCGATTAAATATTATAAAAAATTTAGAGAACTTTTGGTCCCAGAGATGTGTAACTACTTTAATAAAATAGGAGAGGAAGAGGAAATAAGAAAAGAATCTCTGCTTGCAAGTATTTCTATTATCCCTAAAACAGGAAAAGATGGAACTTTGTGTTCCAACTATCGACCAATAGCATTGTTAAATGCAGACCTGAAGGTATATGCGAAAATATTAGCAACTAGGATAAAAAGTTTAATGCCGGAATTAATAAATACAGTTCAGGCAGGCTGTGTAACAGGCAGAGAAGGGAGAGATAACAGCATAAGGACCCTGCTGTTACTACAACAAGATCCAAAAAAGAAACCCCCAGTTGTACTCATGTCTTTAGATGCTGAAAAAGCATTTGACAGAGTCGACTGGGGGTTTATGATGGAAACTTTACAAAATATATGTCTGGGACCAAAGTTTTTGAAATGGGTAAAGAATCTATATAGCCACCTGACGGCAAGGGTGAAGGTCAATGGGAGTATGTCGTCTGCGTTTGAAATTAAAAACGGAACCAGACAGGGGTGCCCGCTCTCACCCCTCCTATATGTAATAGCACTGGAACCGTTGTTAGCAAAAATCCGGGAAAACCCGGACATAGGGGGGGTGAGAGTGGGAGACGATGAACACAAGGTGGCGGCGTACGCAGATGACATACTTCTATATTTGACCAAACCTAGAGTTTCCCTCCCTAACGTCATAAAGGAAATAAAAAGATACAGTGAACTTTCCAACTTTAAAATAAACCCGATAAAAACAGTAATCCTGAATTTGGGGATAGAAAAAAAAGAAGCAGAAGAACTGCAGAAAGATTTCCCATTTACATGGGAAAAAGAAGCTATAACATATTTAGGAATAAAGATCACACCAACAGTTGAAAAACTTTACTTGGCCAACTTTGTCCCCTTAATTAATGACATTAACCAAGACTTGAAAAATCTCGCAAGAAAACACATCTCCTGGATCGGTAAGATTAATGCGTTTAAAATGATGATACTACCGAAGATAACATATAAACTTCAAATGCTCCCAATAAAAATACCGCAAAGTTTTTTTAAGGTAATTAAAACAGTAATCTTGAAATATATATGGGCAGGTAAAAAGGCTAGAATAAGCTATACACAGCTGAGCATGAAAAAAAAAGGAGGCGGGTTGGGGCTCCCCGACATAAAAAGATATTATTTTGCCGTTAATTTAGCCAGGTTAGTAGAATGGATACCACCGAAGACGAGGAAACTGGGCACAAACACACATAGTATAACAAAGAATGTTTTTAAAGTATGGGACACAGTATTTAGACGGGAAAAATGGGAGTATAACTCCCCATTAATCCCATTAGCAGGCACAAATTTTTTCCCACCAGGCAATGGAACACGTTTTGGAAAGCAATTGGGTGAGAAAAAATTAAAAGATATTGTCACACGGGGAAAAATAAAAGCAAGACAGGATATAAAAATGGGAGAAGGGGATCAACGGATGAGTGAATGGGAGTATTTACAGTTAAATCACTTTGTGAGCACATTACCACAGCCGATTAGGGAAGATAAAACATTATACACAATAGAAAAAATATGCAATACAGATAAGCCTCTGATACATGGTATATCAAAGGCATATGGAATATTAACGGAGCTCGAGACCCAGGAAACATTGCCCTGTTTAGAAAAATGGGAAAGCGATTTGGGTAAAAGGATTGACAAATCACAAATGATAGGTGCAGTTTACAATCATGCCTTAGATATAACTACCATAGAAGCAAATTATAAGTGTATGGTTCGATGGCACCTGACCCCATTAAGAATGAGCAAAATCCATCCAAAAAACTCAGAGCTCTGCTGGAGGAATTGTAAGCAAAAAGGAACAACTATGCATATATGGTGGGACTGCCCGAGAATACAGGAATATTGGAAAGAAGTCTTGGAATATATCGAAGAAATAACAGGGGAGAGGATCCAATGTAGCCCGCTGACCTGTCTGTTTCATGGAACTGAAAAAACAAAAAAACAATACGGAATAACTTTGGTTCCAGTGCTGCTAAATGCAGCAAAGGCCCTGATCCCAAAAAAACTGGCTACATCCAAAAAGGCCATCAATTAAAGAGTGGATAGAAAGGGTGGAATATATAGAAGAGATGGAGCACCTCGCCTGTGGAGAGACAGGAGGAGAGGATAGATATAGAGTGGTGTGGGAAAAATGGAAAGTTTTTAAATTTTCGGAAAAATTCGTTCAAGGAATGACAGAAGTTGATAGGTGAGAAAACAAAAAGAAGATTGCATGGCACACAGATCCAGGGAGGGGGGGGGGGAGGGGGGGGAAAGACTAGTCACGTCATTATATTAAGTAAGTAGTTAGACTTGTTAAATGGAAAAAGTATAACTAATGGTTCAAAAATGACAAATTAGTAACTGTAAAAAAAAAAGAGGAATATAAATATGAGAAGAAGAAAAGAAAAAAAAAAAAGAAAAGAGCATAAAATACTAAAAGGGAAAAAATCAATAATAATAAAAAAAAAACCACGCATGATGCAAAGCCACTAGAGAGACGTTATGGGCGGTCGAACCGTGAGCAAGTCTCGCTGTCAAGTGTGAGCGGAGTCTGAAGTGGAAAAAAAAAAAAACAGGTCAAGGTTCAGGTTTCTTCAAAGGTTTCTCCAAATAGGTAAAGCTGACAACAAACCAGCAACCACCATGAGTGTGGTGCTGGTTTAAATAGGCTGGGTTGCGCCCTGATTGGTGGATGCGCGTGCGGGTGTGCGCGCACGCACCGTAGAATAGACCCACGCTGGAACGCAGAGGTGCGCATGCGCGTGCCCGTGCGGAAGCGCGAATCGGCTACTGAGTCCCTGACACATGGTCTAAAGTTATATTATCTAATAACTGGTTCATGGGGATATTTTAGAGGTTGGTGAAGAGAGATGTAACCAGTCTCAACTTAATATTTCATATGAGCCATTGTAAAGCATACAGTACCTCAAACCATAATGATGTTTGTTGTTTGAATTATGAGTCAGTTCTAGTAGTTAGAACCGACTCAAGTGGGGGGAATATGTTGTAATATTAATATATATATGTGAATATTGTATTATTATATTGTAGGTCCAAAATTGACCAGGCCAGATTTCAAACCTGTAATTACATATTACACATCAAAGGGTATTTGCTGACCAAAAGGGTTAGTGGCCAACAAAGGGACAGCTGAAGACCCCTGGATGTGTTAATCTTGTCCAAGACTACCTGAGTGTGTGAGGTATGGCCTGCCTCAAAGGGTAAATTGCTTACATACATAAGGAAGTATTTATTGATGGTATATAGACTTGGGGAAGTATTCATTCAGGGAAACATTTGGTTGACCTGGAAGAAACACTCCCTCCAGTGTGAGACCAGCTTTTGAGACAGTCAAGCTGGCATTCAGTCGGTCTTGTCACTGAGAAACATGGCACAGGACTAGAAGTGGAGAGAATATACCCCTATGTATTCTCTGCATGAATATATGTTGGTCTGGAAGTGATCAGAATATATATTCTCTAAGATGAGACTTTGAATTACCCTGTTGGATTTTGTATCATCTGTGGAATTTGGACTTTGTTATTGGAAGTTAATTAAAATGCGTTCTCTGGAGAGCATGTGTGTTGTTGCGGAACAACCTAATTTATAGTCATCATATAATATCTAAGATATCAATTATCTAAGAGGACTGGACACTATGGGCCAAATCCACAAAGCAGATGCGCCGACTTAACTCGAGATTTCTAATTTTACACCGCGCGTATCTTTGCGCCCGATCCTCAAAACGAGATACGCCTTAAAATCCGTTTTTTCCGTCCTACCTAAAATAATTACACCGGCGCATCCTCGGACGCAAATTACGCTAGTCACGCCGCTGTTTTTGACAAATGAGGGAGATAGGGCGATCCACATAATTAAGTGTGTGCGCCGTAGATTACGCCCTGTGCGCACCTGTTAGTTTCCCTGCTCAAATTTACACGTTATAAAAGCAGCCCTAATTTTACACATGCTGTGTAAAGGTCTGCTGAAGCAACAGGATTGAGGAAGAGCTGAGAACACATATTTGCTGGACTTCAATCTGTCTGCCAACATGTCTGCCTCCCCTGGTGTCTGTCCTCCTGCTGGCCTGCCCTCCAAGGCCACTGCTATCCTGTTCAGACAGACAGTGATGGCAGCCGTATTGGCCTGGCCAGCCAGGTTATTGTCCTGCACAGCCCGGGTATTGTCCTGCACAGCCTGGGTCAGGGCAGTCACCTCCTGGGCCACGCCTGTTGTGGCGGTCTGCAGGGACCACAAACATGTGATGACCCCCAAAGAGTTTGTGGCCACATCACCGAGTAACTCCCTCATTGCACCCAGGCTGTGCTCCATCTTGGTCAGAGTTTTTTTTATCTCACCCAGAGTGCGGGTCTGCCGGGCATTGTCCTTCTGCAGACTGGCCACAGACGCTCAAACACCCCCCTGGTCTCCTGGGTCGCCATCCTGCCTGCCCCTGAGGCTTGAGGCTCTGGAGGAGGGGAGAGAGTGACCCTTGTGGTTTGCAGCCTGTTGGGGGAGGAGTGGGAGGGGCTACCCCTGATGGTGGCCTGACTGCTGCCAGCCTCTGGGGTAGCCTCAAGGGTATCCTCAAATGTCATTAGATCAGAGGCCAAAAGAATTTCCCTGCCAAGCTGCAGATCTTCTTCTTCCACCCCCTCATCCTCCTCCCCCTCATCCTCCTCCCCCTCATCCTCCTCATGAGGGGAGGTTTGGCCACTCCCCTCCCCTGGGGACTCCTCAGCAGCCTCTTGTCCTTGGGGTGGTGCAGCAGCCTGGCCTGATGGCCCAGCATCCTCCTGGGCTGATGGCCCAGCATCCTCCTGGGCTGATGGGCCTCCTGGGCTGATGGGCCTGCAACCTCCTGGTCATCTGTGGAGGACACCAAACAATCACAGGTTTGAGGATCCACACACTTGGCACATCTTCCCTTCCCCCACCCACACATGCTAATCACCAGATAGAAAATCCAAAAACTTACCTGGCCTCACAGGAACATCAGAGTCAAAGCCAAGCAGGCCCACCACCTGCTCTGGCTGGAAACACCGGGCCACTGCCCATTCCTCCTCAGTCAGCCGGATGGGGCATGATCCCCCTCCTCCAGTGCCCCTCCTATGGGCAGTGAGCTTTGCCACCTTATTGCGGACCACGCTCCTCAGATCATTGATCTTTTTCTGGATGCCAGCGGGGGTCCTCGTCTCCCCCCCCCCCGCCGCATTTATGTGATCCGTAATTTTTTTATATATCTTCTTCCTTTGGGCCGGGGAGGTGTTCCGGCTTTCAGGCCCATGTAAATATCGCCCATATTGGATGATATACCTGGCAAGGATTTGCTTCTCCACATGTGTAAAATTAAGCTTCCTGCGCTTGGGTGCCATCACAGACACCACTCAGCAACAAGAAAACTCACAGGACAAACAAACAAAAATACACACACAACAAACAAACAAAAATACACACACAACAAACAAACAAACAAAAAGCAAAACACACAAGCAGACAGCTACTACAAAGTCAAAAACAAACACCCAAAAAACAAACACAAAATCCAAGCAGAAAAAAAAAAAAACACTTAGCAGAAACAATCAAACAAAAAATACACTTATCAGAAACAAACAACAACTACTATCTAATACTCCTCCAAAACTTCTCTATCACACACAACTCACCAACAAACACTGACAAACGTTCAGAGCAGAAGCAACTTGCTCTAGGAAGGGAACACAGGGAAATACGTTTGCAAGGGAAGTGTGTTTGACTGGGGCTATTTGCACACAGGGCGATCCTCAAACTAAAAGAAACAAGATAATACAGCGCTACTAACTTGACCTGTGAGAAAATTGTGTTTAAAACAAATAATAAATGACCAATATCAATTGTGATCCTGATAAGTGAACGCTAAAATTAAATTAAAAGTTCAAAATGTATGACCCATCCAAATGAATGAATGAGTGAAGTATATAGGATAATACAATTTATAGTCCATAAAAAACCAGTGAGTTGAGTCCATCAAAGTGTCCACAAGTCTCTGCGTTTAAAAAGATCCTCCACCGGAGATATAGAAGAAAGACACCCAATGTGTGGGAAATGAAATCTCCTTACCAGAGAAAAAGACCGGGCTTTCAACGGTCTTATAGGATGTAAGGATGTTTAAAGTCTTCCCTGAAAAGACTACTCCGGATACTGCTACTACACCAGCACAAGAACTCCAAGGGACAAGATCCTAATCAAATCCACTCCAGTGAGCAATTGGAGTTGATGAAATTCATAAAATAGAGAATGATGGGAAACCACATAGTGGTGTAAGAGGTTGATTTAATAAAAACAGGTGTGCACTTACAATTAAAACTTGATACAATCGCATGTGGGATATGGCGTGGAGAGGATGGCGTTTCCTCGAGTCCTCCGTCTGCTTCGTGCCTCCGTTCGTCACGTGTCTCTCCGTCTAGCGTGATGACGTCACTACGGCTAAGCTCCTCCTACGCGTTTTGTCGCAATACGGATGTCTACGGGGATAGGCTGCCTAGGCGAGCGTCATCACAAAGCTCTCTATATATAGCCCCATCCGCCATGATGGATGAGGGCAAAATAATAGGAACTATGGGAGAAAAAGGACGAAGCGTGCACATGTTAACGTGCAACGCACAAAACGAAGCAAATTACGGAAGAAAATACTAATAATAAGATGGATGCCATCTTGTGGACAAAAAGGAGTAAAACACATGGATGGAGTATATGCAGCAGCAGAGGAAAACAAGGAAATACCATATCAACTTCACATAGCATAAAATTACATACTAAAAAGTTTAATATATACCATACAAAAATATAATCATGAGACATATATATTATCTCACAAAATATTATAAATTCAAGGGCTTAAAAGAAAATTCATATCATTTGAAATATACATTTCCATAATTAAAAATATGAGAATTAAAAACGCCCATTAATGAAAAGGGGGGGAGGTGGGTAATGGAAGGGTGAAACAAAAAAGGTGGAAAGGACAAAAATCATGCATTATTTAAAAAACAATTGATGTCCCAGTCCACATTCAACCCATGAGGCCTATATGATCGCATATTGAAAATCCAGCGGGTCTCAAGCTGGGAAATGGTACGCACTTTATTTGTACCCCTCCAATGTGGACACAATTTTTCCATAGGTAGAAAAAGTGTCCCTTCAGTGCTTTTAGCATGATGCTTCGCAAAATGTTTAGATAAATTATGTTTAGGGAATCCTCTACCAATGTTACCTACATGTTCATTCAGTCTAATATTAACAGCTCGTTTGGTCCGACCGATGTATTGTTTTTTACAGGGACACTGTATTAAGTAAACCACATGATCGCTGGTACAGGTGATAAATGACTCAATATTATATACTTTAAGGGTCTGAGTAGATTGAAAAGATGTGAGTTTACGTCCCTGGAATACATTAATTTTGCAAATATTACACTTGCGGCAGGGATAAAAACCTTCAATTTCTTGGAAAAAATGCACCACCTTAGGGGGATCGATAATATTTGGGGCTTTTTTTTTGACGTAGTGATGGTGCTCCTCTAAACATTACTATGGGTTTCTCTGGGATGATGGATCCCAGAGAAATCTAGTGTGGCAAACTTGTTCATGTCTTTTTGGGAAAGAGAAGTTATTGATGTTAACCCTCCCAGTCAACTCAAATTATGGAAAAGATATATTGATGACATCTTGGTGATATGGGAGGGTGACATCCTGTCCCTTGATAATTTTTTATCTAGTCTAAATATCAATGACAGAAGAATTTTTTTAAAGTATGATATTAGTGAATCAACGATTAACTTCTTGGATCTTATCATTATGGTTAAAGATGGGACAATAACCACCATGACTCACTTTAAAGAAACGGACCGCAATGCATATATCCCCACTACAAGCTGCCATCATTCACAATGGCTTAAGGCTGTCCCAAAAGGAAAATTCCAGAGAATTAGACGCAACTGCACTTCTTTACATGATTTCCATCAGCAGGCCCAAACTCTAAAGAAGAAATTCTTGGATAAAGGCTATAAAGAGGATAGCATTGATGAAACCATTTTGGCTATCAGTACTCTGAATAGGGATCAGCTTCTAACCTCACAACGGACTGTTACTAATGATAAAGATTTTTTCAGTTTTGCTCTGATCACTGGATTCTCTGATCAACACTTCTCTGTAAAAAAGATCTTAAGAAAACATTGGAGTGTCCTGAAGAATGATCAAATACTGGGATCCATCATCCCAGAGAAACCCACAGTAATTTTTAGGGGAGCACCATCACTACGTCTAAAAATCGCCCCAAATATTATCGATCCCCCTAAGGTGGTGCATTTTTTCCAAGAAATGGAAGGTTTTTATCCCTGCCGCAAGTGTAATATTTGCAAAATTAATGTATTCCAGGGACGTAAACTCACATATTTTCAATCTACTCAGACCCTTAAAGTATATAATATTGAGTCATTTATCACCTGTACCAGCGATCATGTGGTTTACTTAATACAGTGTCCCTGTAAAAAACAATACACCGGTCGGACCAAACGAGCTGTTAATATTAGACTGAATGAACATGTAGGTAACATTGGTAGAGGATTCCCTAAACATAATTTATCTAAACATTTTGCGAAGCATCATGCTAAAAGCACTGAAGGGACACTTTTTCTACCTATGGAAAAATTGGGTCCACATTGGAGGGGTACAAATAAAGTGCGTACCATTTCCCAGCTT
Organism: Rana temporaria; assembly: GCF_905171775.1. NCBI lineage: Eukaryota > Metazoa > Chordata > Amphibia > Anura > Ranidae > Rana > Rana temporaria. Next base: position 352,228,858 of record NC_053490.1, read on the forward strand.
GAGACCCGCTGGATTTTCAATATGCGATCATATAGGCCTCATGGGTTGAATGTGGACTGGGACATCAATTGTTTTTTAAATAATGCATGATTTTTGTCCTTTCCACCTTTTTTGTTTCACCCTTCCATTACCCACCTCCCCCCCCCTTTTCATTAATGGGCGTTTTTAATTCTCATATTTTTAATTATGGAAATGTATATTTCAAATGATATGAATTTTCTTTTTAGCCCTTGAATTTATAATATTTTGTGAGATAATATATATGTCTCATGATTATATTTTTGTATGGTATATATTAAACTTTTTAGTATGTAATTTTATGCTATGTGAAGTTGATATGGTATTTCCTTGTTTTCCTCTGCTGCTGCATATACTCCATCCATGTGTTTTACTCCTTTTTGTCCACAAGATGGCATCCATCTTATTATTAGTATTTTCTTCCGTAATTTGCTTTGTTTTGTGCGTTGCACGTTAACATGTGCACGCTTCGTCCTTTTTCTCCCATAGTTCCTATTATTTTGCCCTTATCCATCATGGCGGATGGGGCTATATATAGAGAGCTTTGTGATGACGCTCGCCTAGGCAGCCTATCCCCGTAGACATCCGTATTGCGACGAAACGCGTAGGAGGAGCTTAGCCGTAGTGACGTCATCACGCTAGACGGAGAGACACGTGATGAACGGAGGCACGAAGCAGACGGAGGACTCGAGGAAACGCCATCCTCTCCACTATGTGGTTTCCCATCATTCTCTATTTTATGAATTTCATCAACGCCAATTGCTCACTGGAGTGGATTTGATTAGGATCTTGTCCCTTGGAGTTCTTGTGCTGGTGTAGTAGCAGTATCCGGAGTAGTCTTTTCAGGGAAGACTTTAAACATCCTTACATCCTATAAGACCGTTGAAAGCCCGGTCTTTTTCTCTGGTAAGGAGATTTCATTTCCCACACATTGGGTGTCTTTCTTCTATATCTCCGGTGGAGGATCTTTTTAAACGCAGACACTTGTGGACACTTTGATGGACTCAACTCACTGTTTTTTTATGGACTATAAATTGTATTATCCTATATACTACACTCATTCATTCATTTGGATGGGTCATACATTTTGAACTTTTAATTTAATTTTAGCGTTCACTTATCAGGATCACAATTGATATTGGTCATTTATTATTTGTTTTAAACACAATTTTCTCACAGGTCAAGTTAGTAGCGCTGTATTATCTTGTTTATTTTGCTTTCTTGTTTACTATGGTATTTAGTAATTAATACTGGCAGCTTCTTATTTCATTTCACATGGTTTGACACATATTTGATTTCACACGTTAGCGCAGTGTTTTTTCTGTTTATACAGAGAAATCTTTTTCTATATTTTGATCCTCAAACTAAGTATGCTTGGCCTTTTACCTATCTCACTGATTGCGTCAAGCAAAGTTCTGCACATACCCAGTGAGCAGCAGATTCGTGCACGCATGCGCAGTATGGCCGGCCCTTCATTTGCATGGGGTCACGGCTCATTACAATGAAGCACGCCCACTTCCTTCCCACTTGCAATAACCCCGCCTTACGCCTCGGAATTTAAGTTACGTAAGCGCAATTTTGTGCGCAAATGCGCTGTGGATACGGCACTTACGACACCAACTTAGGGCGCCGTAACTTAAATGACATAAGTTTTGAAAAACGTATTTTTCGCCGCTGGCTGTGGATTTGGCCCTATACCCTTTTCTATATAACTACATTTATTCTGTATGGGAAGATCCACCAAATGCACTACAATTAGATCACTACAGATGGCACTGGACGAGAAAACTCTAGCCGATGGGTGGGTGTATAATGCAGAGATTGCAGATAGAATAGTGCCCTGTAGGCCAAATTTCTGCAAGGTCGCACTGAGATAACTCCAATGCACCCTGTCAAAGGCTTTTTCTGCGTCCAGTGCCAAAAATTCTGCAGGTGTCCTTCTACTCTCTAATACACGCATCAAATTGAACAATCTCCTTGTGCCATCTGGGGCCTGTTGTCCTTTAACAAACCCCACCTGATCAGCTTTCACTAAGTATGGAGTGATAACGGCCAGTCTGTTTGCAAGAATCTTAGCATATATTTTAAGATCTGTGTTTAAAAGAGAGATAGGTCTAAAGTTTTGTGGGGAATCCGGCTTCTTCCCCGGTTTAGGCAATGTAAAAATAGTTGCTTGCAACATTTCGTCAGGGAAGGCAGAAGAGGAGGCAGCACTGTTGAACAGGGTACACAGATATGGAGCTAGGGTTTGGGAAAATACCTTATAGTACTCTGAAGAAAAGCCATCTGTGCCCAGGGATTTGTGGTTTGGAAGGGCATGAATGGGGTCTATGATTTCTTTAAGAGTGATCGGGGTATTGAGTGTTATCATTTGTTCTGTTTTCAATGAAGGTAAGGTAAGTGTACTAAGAAATGAGTTGATATTTAAATCAGTGGGTTGTGGGGTGTTTGGGTTGAGATGGAGATTGTAAAGGTCTCTATAATATATATATATTTTTTCTTCAATCAATTTTTATTGGGTTTTGACAAGCAAATACATTACAGTGTTCGTCGTACAACGACGTCAAACAATAACAAATGAGAACAAGTGAGAACAAGGGTGCCATTCATTAACAGAGTGATTCCAGGTATACAGACAAGCGAATCAATATGTGCGGATGCATCAACCCCCAGGCCACCCCTTATGGGAGCACCTTTGTGGCTCAGGGGGAGGCACACCGCTGATGTACAAAGGTGGTGAGAATAAAACACCACCACTTCTAAAAGCAATGTTAGTGAAGATACATTAAAAGCATTCAAAGCATTGAACTATCGGTAATAACAAATTGCTCGGTCAAGAAAGGATACACCTAGCATGGTAATTCAGGGGGTTGGCACAGCTCTAGAGCAGGGGGACCAGGGAGCCCAGGCTTTCCTGATCTTATCGGCCTGACCATTACAAGCCGCCATAATGGATTCGTAGGAGTAGTGCAAGTTTACCATATCTACGACTTGGGCAGTCGTCGGAACTGTTCCTGATTTCCACAGCCTCATTATGGATAGTCTGGATGCCAATAGAATGTGGGACGTGACATATCGAGAAGAGGGGTGTATGGTCTCAATTCCTAGATTAAGTAGTGCCAGGGCAGGGGAGTTCGCTAACTGGTGTTGGGTGACATAGCATAGGAGCTTAAAAATGCTCTCCCAGAGCGGAGCAGGACCATAACGTGCGGATCAAATCGCCTTTTAGGGTATTACACCGCCAGCAGACATTAGAAGCTTGAGGGTAAAAGCGCGCTATCCTGGCTGGAGTTAAATACCAGCGCAATGTAATTTTCTGGGTTAGTTCCCATAAGGCTGAACATTTAGTGGACTTGAAAATTGACTGTAGTCCTAAGGACCATTGGTCATTGGAAAAGCAGCGTGATAGGTCTGCTTCCCATTGAAGGTGTGCGGACGATTTTGGAATTGTTGTTTACATTGGAGTTTGTTATAAAAGTGAGAGATGCCTCCCAGTTGAGGGCACTCGCTTGTGAGGAGTTCCCACATTTTCGGGGGTACAGTGTAGAGGGGGGTAGACATGTTCCGTAGGCAATGTTGGATTCTTAGGTATGTAAAGTAGGCCATGGATGGGAGATCATGTTCTAGTTGGAGTGCAGTGAAGGATTTAACTTGCGAACCTCGAAACAGGTGATGTAGGGAGCTCAGTCCTTTGAGGGACCAAGGATTCAGTGGTAGATCAGGCGAAATGAAATAGAGGGATTCAATAGGTATTTGGTTGCCAGGGGTTGTAGAGGTGTACTTCGAGAGGGTGACCATTTTTTTCCAGGCTTGTGCTGCAGCTTTCATGGTAGGGGGAAAAGAAGGCGGTATGTTTGCTCCTAACAGGGTACTCATTAGCCAGCTTTTTAAGTTGTAGTGTAGGAGGAATGAGGACTCAATGTGACCCCAGAGAGTAGTAGGTCGGGCGCAAAACCAATCTGGCAGTTGGGCGAGGATAGTTGCAAGGTAGTAGTCTTCGAAATCGATCGATCCTACCCCACCTGCCAGTTTGCCTTTGATCAGTTTAAAGTGGGCGCATCTGGGTCTTTTGCCTTTCCAGAGGAGAAGATTCAGAATAGATTGGAGGGACCTAAAAAGAGATGTGGGAATAGGGATGGGTAGGGTGCGGAAATAGTACAGGATTTGTGGAAGACACATCATTTTAAAGGCTGCTAGCCTGCCGGACCAAGAAAATTCGTGTTTCGCAATATCTTGGGATTCAGTGCGGATCTTAAGGAGCAGGGGCAAGAAATTAGAGGCAAAGAGAGATTTAGTAGATCTAGTCAATTTGATCCCCAGGTAGGAAATTTCTTTCTCTGCCCATTGGAATTCGTGTTGAGTTTGCAGCATGTTTTTAGTGGTGGCGTCTAAGCCGATATCAAGTATAAAGGATTTTGACTCATTAACCTTGTAGTAGGAGACCTGGCTGAACCAGGTTAGGAGTTTCTGGACCTCTGCCAGGGAGGAAGTCGGGTCTGTGAGAACTAGAATAACGTTGTCCGCAAATAAACTAATTTTATGTGAGATACGGCCAATGCGGATACCCGAAATTTAAGGGTGGGATCTGACACATGCTGCTAGGGGTTCCATAAGAAGGTTGAAGATAAGGGGGGACAGAGGGCATCCCTGTCTGGTACCATTAGTTATGGGAAAGGGTCGAGAGGTCATATTTTCAGTGAAAACTGTGGCCGAAGGGGTAGAATATAATGCCATAATAGCTTTGAGGATAGAGCCGCTAAAGCCAAATTTGTGCAGGACTGATCTTAAATATGCCCAGTGCACCCTGTCGAATGCCTTCTCTGCGTCCAAAGAGAGGAGCAGAGAAGGCGTTCCAGTTGATTCAGCATGGTGAATTAGGTCTATCACTCTTCTAGTGGCATCCGAGGCCTGTCTTCCTTTCGTGAAGCCAGATTGGTCACTATGTATCAGCGTGGGCATTATGTGTAATAGCCTAGTTGCAAGTGCCTTAGCGTACAGTTTGATGTCCAAATTAAGCAAGGAAATCGGGCAGAAATTTTGAGGGATGGTTGGCTTCTTCCCCGGTTTTGGTATTGTGATAATTAGGGCATTTAACATGTCTGGTGGGAATTGTGAAGTGATCGTAGCAGCATTAAACACTTCTACTAAGTGCACAGTTAGTTGGTCAGAGAAGTGCCTATAGTATTCCCCAGAGAGACCATCTGGTCCTGGGGCTTTACTCGAGGGGAGGGATTTTATCACTAATTGGATCTTTCGTTCAGAGAACGGGGCGTTCAAAGATGCAAGTTGGTCAGCAGTCAAGGAAGGTAAATGTAGGTCCTGCAGAAATTTATTAATAAGAAAAAAGATTGTAGTTGCGCTAATAAGTGAAGATTGAAATTGATGATCAATATTGGCAAGACCAAGCTATATAGTCCATAGATTCCATAGAAGTCCTCAAATAGCTTGGAGTATAATGGTGATAAAAATGAAATTGCAGTGAAACCAAAAATATAACCACCACCAGTGATGAAACTAAATAGGATGTGCGCTTACCAACAGGCAAGCATAATAAGCTTGCGGCTGAACCCCAGCCAGGGTCTTTACACTAGAACCGCCATCGACATCAGGGATGATGATCCTCCAGATTTGCAAAGATGGTATAGGAATCCCCAAAAAAAGAAAGGCTCACAATAGTGATGTACCGTAATTAATAAAAACATAGACCATATGACACACTGGAGAGAAGAGGACCACCACCGATAGAGAGCACCGTATAAAATGCACGCTTACCAGACAGATAAGCTTTAATGGCTTGCGGCTGAACCCCAGCCAGGGCCTTTGAACCGGACTGTCTCCAACCTTGCAACCTCAGGGCTCTCCCAGTGTCCACAGCAATGGTAAAACCACTGAAAAAAATTGAATCCACAATAGTGATGTACCGTAAAAACGATTTGAATTTAATAAAAAAATATTGCACTTACAAGAATAACATTCAAGAAGTCTAAAAAGATGAGCCGGCCGGCTTCCACGAACGCCCGTCCTCATGGACTGTAACGCTACACGTCAGAGCGTCTCCTATCCGACGTACGTTTCGTCAAATAATGACGTCGTCTGGGGAACGGGCGACGCACTGACGCATCGCGTAATGTAGGAAAAAACCGAGACCAAGCCTCGCTATGAGTCGTGGTCTCTGAGTGACAAACTGTCACATGATGTAAACGGAGCCAAGCCTCATTTCAAGACCAGGTACCGATGTAATCATCTACGGTGGCCCTTAGGGTCCCGTCAGATCACATACAAAATATACAGAGAGAGAAGGAAAACCTCGATCTGAGTCAAGAAATCAGGCCTCAAATTATCCCATCGTGTATATAAAAAAAGAGGGAACTAAAACAGGCAAATGAGTTCATCCCACGGGGATACATATTAACATAAAAAATCTTACTTTTATTTATATTGATATCATATTAAAATATCACTAGAGCTAATAGGTGATTAACCATATAGCCTAAATGATCATACATTATTACGTTTTAGTCTGAATCAGTGCAATATTTAAAAAATATTGATAATGTAATGTAAATTTATTGAAAAATTAATTAAAAAATTGGGAACGAAAAATATAAATAAAAAAATATAAATTAAAATTAAAATTAAAAAATGATAAAATTAAAAAGATGACCACTGGAACAACTGTTGGAATTGGAATTGGATTGGAAACCAGTATACACAGTGGGCAGAAAATCAAAACGTAGCCAGGTAAACAGGAAACAGGAATCCAAGTGGAAAAGAATTGGAGATATTAAAGACATATATGTCAGATGGATAAATGGAACATATTGATGGGCCTCAAAATACATATGTTCTCACCCCATTTGAATCCTACAGTAATCTGAAGCCCAACCTTGACTCAACTCAAGTTCACATAAGTAAAGGAGACAAAAAATATTTTAAGAATTGTCTATAAAAGCGTTTATATCGACCTTGATGTTAAGCCCGTGGGGAGTATAACACTTTACCCGGTGTATCCAGGCCATCTCAAGTTTGGAGATGCTTCTTACCAAAGAACAACCCCGCCAGTGTGAGGTGTATTTATCAATCCCCAGGAAGATAGTTTTGGAAGGATTTTTGTTATGGGCCAAAAGGTAATGCTTTGAAACTGAGTGGTTAGTGAATCCCGCAAGTATATTAGTAATGTGTTCATTTAATCGAACTGATAGGGGTCTCTTGGTTCTACCAATATACTGAAGCCCACATGGGCATTGAAGTAAATAAACGACTCCTTCAGTAGAGCAAGTGATAAAGGGTTTGATTTTGAATTCTTGTGATGTGGACGTGGACACAAAACTATGTGTGCGTCTATGCATGCATCCATTAAGAGAACAGACCCGACAATTCCTACACTGGTAAAAACCAGTGAAGGAGTTGAGGAACGTCATTCTAGCAAGAGGTGCTTCCAAAACATTAGGAGCTAACCTATGTCTCAATGCTGAGGCCCCTCTGAAAATAACAGGTACAGAGGGTAAAGTAGAACCAAGTACAGGATAATTTTTCAGAATGTGCCAATGCTTTTTGACAAGGTTCTTAATATTAGAATGTTGGGCCGAATAGGTCATTAGAAAGGAGACCATTGATAAATTCTTATCATTGCGGGGCCTACTAATAAGGAGGTCAGCTCTATTTATCTTTTTCACTTCTTCAAGTGTGGTCATAAGTGAACTAACTTCATACCCTTTCTCCAAAAATCTTTGAGTTAGAATAGTAGATTGGTCAAGAAATTCCTTTTCACTAGTGCAGTTGCGTTTAATTCTCAAGTACTGGCTTTTTGGCACAGATTCCAACCAGGATTTATGGTGGCAACTATCAACCGGTATATAGGAGTTCCGATCCGTGCTTTTGAAATGTATTAATATCTTCCTGAGTTGGTTGGGGGGTAAGGGGGTCTTTGTGTAGATTATACAGGTCACTGTAGTAATCGCTAAATGCATTAGCTATCTCCTGAGGATTGGTCAGGGGGGTCTAATCTCAGTGGTGGTAAAGCTGGTAGATTTTAGCACGCTTGCCTTTAAGGCGCTGCGCCATTCGTTTTCCCGCCTTATTGGAGGTTGAGTATGAGGTGGCCTTTGCTTTGCTTTAAAGGCGATCATAGGAGTGCAAGAGCAGTGTACGGAGTTCTTGGCGTAGGGTCACTAATTGGTCAGGGGGTGGGGATCGAGGGTTCGCCTTGTGACGTGCTTCTAGGTCAGCTATCTGAGAGGTAATTGCATCAATACGTTGTGATCTCTTACGTTTACACACTGCACTGAGTTTCATCAATATGCCTCTCACATATGCCTTGTGTGCGCACCACACCACGTTGGGGTCAGACACTGAACCTTTGTTAAACAGGAAAAATTCAGTTATCTGAGAAGCTATCTCATGTGCATAATCTTTGTGTTGCAGAATGTAGCCGTCAGCTCTCCAGAGAAATGAGTTATGTGTACGTTTAGAGTCCTCAATGGAGATAGAGATCGGGGCATGGTCTGACCACGTGGTGGTGTGGATTGCGGAGGCAGTAATGTTTTGTAGTACCCATTTATCTGATAGGAATAAATCGATTCTGGAATAGGAACCATGCCTAGGGGAAAAGTAGGAAAAATCCCTTTCTGTACCATGGTGGCAACGCCAAACGTTGTATAAGTCGTGGGAGGCGAGTAAGTTCTTTAATGGAGAGGCTCTCCTCGGTGCTGTAGATGTGGAGTCCAGATCGCTGTCTGGGACCAGATTGAAGTCTCCACAGACTATGAGGTGTCCTTTCCGCACTTGTGCCGTTATTCTCAGGACTTTACGGATGAACTTAGCTTGGTGTGCATTGGGGGCGTACAGGTTGACAAGAGTGTATGTCATGTTGTTTATGACGCATACCAGGATTATATATCGACCATCAGGGTCTAGGATAGCATTAGAGTGTTGGAAGTCCACTTTGTCGTAAGGGGCATGATAGATGTGGGGAAAACGATTGTTTGTACACAGCCGCAGGTCGGCAGGCAGGAGATGAGTCTCTTGTATACAAACAATGTCACTGTGTGTCTGGACGGTTCTCCAGAGTGAATGTCTCTTGGCAGGATGGTTGAGGCCATTAACGTTCATGGACAAAAGGTTGAGTGGCATTATGAACAGGTGGTGGAAGTGGTGTGGTGGGCACAACACTTACGTTTAGGCGGTTGAGTTCTGGGCTGGCTCTCACTGGTTGCGACGTGAGGTGGACTGCGGATAGGAGTCCAGTAGATCTTCGTAGACTAAAGCCAGAGCTGTGGATAGAGCAATAAGTAAAACGAAAGTAACAAAGAAAAATGTAGGTAAAGTTCGGAGGACCCCACACTTAGAAGATAATGAGCCGAGTACTGATCAACAGGGTCCTAGGCAAAGTATGAAAGCACTCAACTTGGTGCAAAACACACAAAACAGAGCAAAAAACAAATACAAAAAAACAACAAAAGAACCACAGGTGGCGCGATGTTTCGCTATGACCTCCTATAGGGGTAAACTGATCTGAAGTTTTCGACAATAGCCATTGTCAGGTCCCAGGGAAAGACAGTTGTGTGCAGGTGGCCCGCCAATGTCGAGGAGTGGGGAACATCCTAGGTGTAGGTCTGGTCCAGGCTGCGGCAAGCATGAGTTTTGCTGGTTCGTGGCGGTAGAGGAGCGGGTGGATCAGGCAGTATACCCCAGGTATGCAGGAGTGAAAGCCCTGCGTCCAGGCCGGTGATAGAATGTGATGTGCCATTTTTGGTGACGAGGAGTGTAGCTGGATATCTCCATTTATATTGGATCTTATGGTTTTGGAGCCCCTTTGTTACCGGATTCATCTGCCTTCTCAGCTGGAGGGTGTATTTAGAGAGATCTGGATATAGTTGAACACCCGTGAAGGGAGCAGGGAGAGGGGTTGTGGATTTGACTCCAAACATGAGCTTTTCCTTGATGTGGAAAAAGTGTATTCTCATTAACACATCCCTGGGTACAGTGGCAGCAAGGTGGGAAGGTTTTGCAATCCTGTGGATTCTGTCCACAATCAAGTCTCTGGGCGATGCTTCGGGGAGAACGACATGCAGGAGCTCCTTTGCATATTTGGGCAGATGGCAAGATGGATTCAGGGACCCCACGCAACTTCACATTATTCCTGCGTGATCTGTCTTCTAAGTCTGCTAACTTAGAGCGGATCCATGCCTGTTCTTCCCTAACATCCTCATACACATCAATAACCCCATTTACTGTGGAAGCGCAGGCAGCCATACCTCTCTCAACATGCGACACCCTGCTGTCCAGAGACTTAATATCAGAGGTAACTTTGGTAAACAGCGATGAAAGATCAGTCATTAAAGACGTTTGTAAGGATAGGAGCATGTCCTTAAGAGTAGAGTCGAGCACCGGCTGTCCTGAGGTGGGGAAGGAGGCCATCGAGGAGTGCAGGGCCTGGTTAGATGTGAGGGGGTTGAAGGCCTGCCCCTCAATTAGTGTTTCCTGTGACCATTGTGACGGCGAATCCAGCCGCATTTTGGCTCTTGCAGGGCTGCTAGTGAGGGGATCGCAGTCAAGGGGGTGATTAGAGAGGCTTGGGGACACCGGTGGCTGCGGTTCGTCAGGTGCGGCGTCGGGAAGGTCAGTATAGGAGTCACTTTGGTCAAGCGGCGCGGCTGAGCCAGCGCCATCTTTAGAATCACTGACCTCCTTCGCTGGTTTGAAAGTGAACTCCGTGAGTCTCACAGGCTTGTATTCGGTCATCCTCTTCCTGGACACGGCGCCTGGGGGTCCGGGTAGCCGTAGCAGCAAGAATGGCGGTAGAAGTCGTTGTTATGCGGGCCAGAGTCGTTCCGTTGTATTCCCTGGGCTGACGAGCTCTCAGGTTAAGCAGCCATCTTCAGCGCCGGTTGGCCACGCCCCTGGTCTCTATACTATTTCATAAACGCATTGGCAATAAGTGTCGGGTGGTGTACTAATTCGTTTGAGTGTGGATCTCTGATGTTGGATAATTTTGCCTGTTGTTGTCGTTTAGTTATGTATATAGCTAGTACTTTTCCTGCCTTGTTGCCATGAGCATAATACATTGCTTTAAGCTTTCTTAAAAAACGTTGGTGTGAGGCGACTAGCGATAGGCGAAGTTTGTGTCTGCAATTGAATAGATTGGTTTCTAGCACCGGTGAGGGGCGTTGTTTGTGTTGGGCTTCCAATTGTTTAAGCTCCTCTAGTAAATCGTTCAACAGCTTTGCCTTCCTCCTCTTCTCCCTAGCTGCGGCTTGGATTAGGAGGCCTCTGCTAAATGCCTTATGCAAGCACCACAAGGATGCTATGTTAATGTACCCATTATCATTAATTAAAAAAAAATCTTTGAGTTGCAGTTCAATCCTGTCTGTCTGGGCGGGACTGGAGAGCAAATCAACATTATTCCTCCACAGAAAGGTCGGAGAAACCGAGCTCCGGTCCTGCAGAATTACGGACACAGGACACGTGATCCGACCAAGTTATAGAGTGAATTGTGACTGATAATGTTCTTTGCAGTAAAGTTAGGTCTGTGAGGACTAGATCTATCCTAGAGTATGTGGAAAAGAATAATGGGTATAGTCTTTTTCTGAGGAGTGGAGACATCTCCATGTGTCATACAGGTTGTGACTAGCAATAAGAGATCTGATTTCAATTTTTTGTGATGCCATTGGCTGAGAGCAGTCCATAGATTTGTTAGGGACACAATTGAAATCGCCACACAAAAGTAGGGAGCCTTTCTTAACCTTCTCCACTTTTTTTAGCAAAGAGTTCAAGAATCTTGGTTGTCTTCTGTTTGGCGCGTAAAGGTTGACTAAAGTATAAGTCGTATTGTTCAGATTCATTAGGGTCACATATTAAATCATGTAGCTTGATTGCAATAGAGTGTTTGATGGCCACTAGTACGCCCCTCTTTTTGACTGGAGCAGTTGCCTGGAAAATATTTGGATAGGCTTTGTGGGAGCATTTGGGTTGTTTAGAAGTCATAAAATGGGTCTCTTGGACGCAAATTACGTCCCCTTTAAGTCTTGCCATTTCTTTACACATGGAATTCCACTTAAAGGGGCTGTTAAGTCCATGGACATTCGTAGAAACGATCGCCAGCGTAATCTCAGTAATATAAGGCCGGGTACACACGGGCAAACATGTACGATGAAACCAGTCCGTCGGACCGTTTTCACCGTACATGTCTGCCCGGGGACTTCTGTAAGATGGCTGTACTAACCATCGTACAGAAGTCCGCGCGTAAACAATACGCGGGGCGTGTCCGCGCCGTCGCCGTGACGATGACGCGGTGATGACGCGGCGACGTGGGCGGGCCTGCCTTTTAAATGCTTCCACGCATGTCCGAGCGGGCAGGATTCCAGGGGACGGTTTTAAAACAAGTCCAGGAATATTTGCCCGCTGGGAAAAGGCCCGGCGGGCAAATGTTTGCTGGAATTCTGCCCGCTCGCGCCTACACACGACCGAACATGTATGCTGAAACTGGTCCGCGGACCAGTTTCAGCATACATGTTTGGTCGTGTGTACGGGGCCTTAGGAGATGCTCCATGTTTGCCAATAAAATTCCTGCAGACAAATGTAATGATATTAAGTTACCTGAAGGTGGTGCTGTGGTGCTGGAAGTCCTCGTAAAGCTGGAGACCCAGGTGACTTGCAACCATAATGTAGATAGACAATCTTTAGTGCAAAGGTCCTTTGGTACAGTTAAAACAAGAAAAAAAAACAAATAACAAATAACATTATGAACCAAAACATAAAAAGAACGTGAAAAGTTCCACTAAGTGCGAACAATTTTGCAAGGAATATGAGGGGGGAATCTTCTCCCTGAGACCCAGGACCAGCTACACTGGGATTTAACTGATTAAGGCAATTAAAAAGAAAAAAAAAGGCAAAACAATGCTTGGATTTTAAAAGAACACCGAATCACTTCTGACGCCACTCTGGAGACAATCTCGGGAGGTTTTGATCCGGTGATGGAGCCTTAGAATCCTCGGAGTAGGTTCCATTTTTTTAGCCAGGGTGATCCCATCATCGATGTTGGTGATCGCATAGGTGCGATTTTCTTTTGTGATGAGCAATTTGGTTGGAAAGCCCCATGAGTAGGAGATTTTATGATTCTGAAGTAATTTTGTAATGGAGGACAGGTTTTTGCACGCCAACATGGTATGCTTAGATAGGTCAGCAAAAACTGTGATACCAGAATAAGGCCCCGGCAAAGGTTGGTTCTTTCTGGAGAATCACATGAGGTCATCTTTGACATGGAAAAAATGGATGCGAGCAATAACATCCCTCGGTACCCCATCTGATAGATACTTTGGCTTAGGAAGACGATGTGCCCTGTCCACTATCACTTCATTTTCAGGAGTGTCAGGTAACATGGCTGCTATGAAAGACTGCACATAATGCCGAAGCTCAGCTGGGGTTATAACTTCTTCCACACCTCTCAGTTTTATATTGTTCCTCCTGGACCTGTCCTCTAAATCTGCGATTTTCTCCCTCATGGCCTGTAGGTCACCCTCTGTATCATTATGGGCATCCACCAATTCATTGTGGGCTGTTGTGAATTCCCCCATCTTGTCTTTTACATGACATATTCTGTCCCCTATAGCTGACACATCGCTCTTCAGCTGAGTGACACATAACATCATGTCTTTGTGCAGAGAGCCTCTGAGTGTAATCAACATGTCTCTCATCACAGTATCACTGAGGGGTTGCCCTGTAGTGGGAAACTCATTAAGCTGTTCAACAAAGTTACTAGTGCTATTCTGGGAATTACATCCATCCTCCGGCTCACCTGCATATTTATGGACTGAAGATCTCTTCTGCGCCAACTTTTTCAGGCTGTTAATGGGTGATGCCTCTGCTGGTGTTGTGAGGAGGGTAGAGACCCTGTCCGTGAGGAGGAGTCGATCCACCGCTTCCGTCGCGGCGCAGGCCGAACCGCGTGTCCGAGGCCTCTGCGCCATCTTGCGGCCTAGGCGTGTTTGCTGACGGGTAAAAGTCTGTCAGTTTCCTCGGGCCCTTCTCCTTTTTTCTCTTCCATCTTTATCCAGGGATTCCCGGGAGTGGTATCAGGCGAGATAGTGCCTTAATTCGCTTTGGTAGTTGGATGTAGCTGGATGTCAGCGGGTCTCGCGGAGCTCTCTCCTTACACAGCCATCCGCCTCGCCTGCCAGGCCACGCCCCCCACTTCTCTGTCTATTCACAGGTATGTTTCAGCTATCTGCCCTCCACCCAGAATGGAAAAACTGACGTTTTTTCTCTAGTTTAAATTGCTATGGTATGTTTCAGCTGTCTGCCCTCCACCCAGAATTGAATCATTGCTGTCTGCTTTGCTTATGTCTATTTGATAATACTGGCATGTTATTTTTGCTTAACCCTCTGTAGCCCTGTCCACATTACAATGCTTTATTATGTCTCCCTTGGCTTACCCAAAATCATGGGCCATTAATTTTATTGTCCTCTTGCTGATCTGTTTCTGAAGTAAGAATTTTGCCCTGTTGAACAGCATACCTTTATTGCCTCCTGATTAGATAATTGAAATGCACCCACCCCTATCTCTGTCAGTATAAATATAAGCAACCTTTTGGGGGAAGATTAAGCAGAGGGCTCTCTCTCCAAGTGGGGCGTTTTCTATAAGTGGAAGCACTTCTGACTCTGCACTTCAGAGATTGCACAAAGCGATAAAAACTTAAATTATTTTGCTATTCGCAATACAGGTATTCTTTTTTTCTCAAATCGCCTTTCAGGACAACCCTGGAGAGAGCGCAGCTCCGCCTCTTTTTCAGGAAACACATGTGATCCTTTAAAATCCCTCCTCTTCCACCATGGCCTCAGTTATTGTGTTTCCTCCGCCATGGTGGAAGCAGCATGAGGAACCAGGGAGCTGAGCTCTCTCCAGGGCAGAGGGGGCAGGCATACCTTATGTTTCTGTTTGGAGTACAGCGACCATCCCAGCCCCCCTCATCTCTAGAGGGGGTGCTCCGGAGTCCCCAGTCGTTCCTGCTCAGTGGAGCTATGGACCCTCAGGAGACAGCGTCATGGTGCCTGGAAGCTGCGGTGTGACTCCGGTGGTCGGGCGGTAGTCGTTGCAGGTCAACGGCATACTCCGCATGTCGGCTTCCGGGTCCCGGCTGGCGGGTGACGTCATGCACGGTGATGCGGCTTCCTGTGGGGACGTGGCGCTCGTGGTTCCCAGCGCCTGGAACGCAGTGACCAGGGGGCGGGTCCTTTGACCGGTGCTTCCGTTTCCGGCCCTCGTCGATGACGCGGGAGCCGGGAAAATTAAAAAAAGCCAGCTTTCCCTCTGAGCTCCGTTGCGATCTCTGCAAGATGGAAGAGAGACAGACAGAGTCGGCGGATACAGGTGCCGCAAGCACCGGTCAGGCCCAGGTAAGAGGGGTACAGCGGTGCCTTTATTCTATACCTTATGGGCTTATTGTATTTTGTATGCTTTTCTCCTCCCTGAGGGAGCCTGTGGTTACCAGACAGAGGCTTATATCCTCGGTCCTGGTAATCGTAAGGGAGTGGTTGCTTAAAACACTGGGGACACTTTCTGGTGATGGTGGTATAGGTCACTCAAGGTGTTTTAGTTAAAAAAAAAAAGGGAAAGGTGTTTTTTATTATTTATCTCGTTGCAGGAAAAATCTGTAGGCAAAACTAGGCACTTAGATCCACCAAGAAAGTGTCCCTCCTGCAAGAATCCGTTAAGAGATTCATGGCAAAAGGCAATGTGCAGGTCTTTATAAGTGAAGATAGAGGGCGCTAAATTACACACATATTAAGCAATAATCAGTGCAAGGTGCCAAAAAAGAGGCCAATCAAACCAACTAATTAGCAAAGATTTGCTGGTACCTAAAAAAATTGTTCAATATTTTAAGGAAACAAAACAAATTAGAAACAATAATTAAATAAAGTCCCAAATATTGCAGACTGCGCTGCACATTTAGTAATAGCACATCAATGTCATTCAATGTGTTAAAGGTCAAATGTATATGGAATCTTTAGGCCCCGTACACACGAGAGGATCCATCCGCTGGAATTTATCCGCGGACCGGTTTCAGCGGATAGATCCCCTGGTGTGTACTATCCAGCGGATATTTATCCGCGGATATTTTTCGGCCCGATGGATTTCCAGCGGATCAAAATTTCTTAACATGCTAAGAAATCGATCCGCTGGAATCCAGTCCAATGGATTGATCCGCTGGTCTGTACAGACTCACCGGATCAATCCGTCCGAATCCATCCCCCGCATGCGTCGTAATGATTCGACGCATGCGTGGAAGTCCTTATATCACAGCGTCGCGCACGTCACCGCATCATCATCGCGGCGATGGCGCGACACGTCACAGCGGAGGGAATTCCGCGGGGATTTTGATCTCATGGTTAGTACAACCATGAGATCAAAATCCGCCAGAGGATTTATCCGCGGAAACGGACCCCCGGACCGTTTCCGCGGATCGATCCTCTCGTGTGTACTAGGCCTTAGAGTCCCAATAGTATGAATTATAAAGAAAATATTCCAATCCTCTTCAATAGTTGTGATCTTCCTAGAAGGAGAAGTGAAAAAGTGCCACCACCACACTTGAAATCTTCAATTCCACCCAAGGTGCTTTGTAAATATAATGCTCTTACCAGAGCTTGTTGACCACTTTAATTAAAAAGATAGTCATACAAGCATATGCAGGATTGTGCCTGTGCACATGGAGATATGGACAAATCAATCTTAGATCCAGGCGCTCCAAATGAGATAAATATGCAAAAGAAGAAAGCCAGGGAGATGCCAATAGCGAGATACCGTTTTAATTAAAAAAACATTAAAAACATAGAAAAGCCAAATGGCCTCTTACTTCAAAGGGTACCCACCCGGCACTGAGGCTATAGACCTGCTACCGCCAATCTGCGGTTCAAATTTTGGACTCAAGGGGAGGAAGCTGCCGCCGTCACACCACCACGAGATCCTCGCTGTCAACGCCACAGAGCGGGGGGACGTCACGTGACCAGGACCACCTCCGACGTACGTTTCGTTATTAGAACATCTTCAGGGGGAGTGCCTGGTCACTGTTGCATCTTGGTATTTGTAGTAGGTAAGGGCCGGTAATTGGTCGAAAGCGAAATCTAATGTGAATTCAACCTCGTGCCGGGAGGACATTCACAGGTTTTATTCCACAGATATTTGACATCAACAATCACCCTAGTTTAATGCGATGCTCCCTTCACAAATAGGAATAAAGGTCGTGTAAAAAATAGACAAAGTTACAAATTAAAGCTATTTTTAAAACCGCAACTCTCGCATCCCTCCGGACGTGCACCATCGTTAAATATATAGCAGGCACAGTTCGTACCATAAAAAACGGGGTAATTCCCCCTTACTTGAGCACATATATGGATACCTTATACCAACAGGGGTAGAGGAAAAATGTAATTTATTTACTAAGCAGAAAAGCACACAAAAAGAGGGAGAAATATAAGGAGAATATTGACGTCTCCCTTGTCTCCCTCTAGATGTGCACAACCATTGAAACTACGTATAGATAACCCCACCACAAAGCATATGGTGAAAGTGTAAGCAATAATACATTGAAGAGGTCCAACTCCTTAATGTAAGGGGAAGGGCCCGATAAAGGACTGGATCCCTCCAAATGTAAAAAATAAATAAAAATAAAAATAAAAAAGACTAAAAATAGTTCTTTAACAAAAATAAGATTTTGCAATTGAATACAAAGGTTAACTTGGTTGAGAATTTAGATCAATCATCAGTTAGAAAACAATTGAGATCTAACTCAATGTTCAACCCTGATGGTTGCATAGTACGCAGTTTGTGAACCCATTTCATTTCATTTTGAGAAACACTGCGCAGCATATGTGTACCTCGCCAGTGTTTATTGATTTTATCAATGCCGTAAAAAGTGCAAAGACTAGGATCACTCCCATGATGGCTGGCAAAATGCCTCGACACACTATGGTTAGGGAAACTCTTTTTTATGTTAGCCAGGTGTTCATTGATTCGGATCTTTAACTGACGTTATCCCCCCCAGATCCCCCCTATTTTAAAAAGAACATTCAGAAAAAGAAGACGACGAGGAAGAGGGAGAGAGAAAAAGAAAAAGGCTAGATTAACTGAAGGTATTTTTAACTTGGCAGAAGCAGAATTCTCAAATCATGAATTGGAAGTCCTCCAACAGGGTTTGAAGTTCGCCCCCAATAAAGATATTGATAAATTTGAAGTTTTTATTGATATCGAAAAACATATTAGGAAACTTAATATCTGTGGCGTTGACAGCGAGGATCTCGTGGTGGTGTGACGGCGGCAGCTTCCTCCACTTGAGTCCGAAATTTGAACCGCAGATTGGCGGTAGCAGGTCTATAGCCTCAGTGCCGGGTGGGCACCCTTTGAAGTAAGAGGCCATTTGGCTTTTCCATGTTTTTAATGTTTTTTTAATTAAAACGGTATCACGCTATTGGCATCTCTCTGGCTTTCTTCTTTTGCATATTTATCTCATTTGGAGCGCCTGGATCTAAGATTGATTTGTCCATATCTCCATGTGCGCAGGCACAATCCTGCATATGCTTGTATGACTATCTTTTTAATTAAAGTGGTCAACAAGTTCTGGTAGGAGCATTATATTTACAAAGCACCTTGGGTGGAATTGAAGATTTCAAGTGTGGTGGTGGCACTTTTTCACTTCTCCTTCTAGGAAGATCACAACTATTGAAGAGGATTGAAATATTTTCTTTATAATTCATACTATCGGGACTCTAAAGATTCCATATACATTTGACCTTTAACACATTGAATGACATTGATGTGCTATCACTAAATGTGCAGCGCCATCTGCAATATTTGGGACTTTATTTAATTATTGTTTCTAATTTGTTTTGTTTCCTTAAAATATTGAACAATTTTTTTGGGTACCAGCAAATCTTTGCTAATTAGTTGGTTTGATTGGCCTCTTTTTTGGCACCTTGCACTGATTATTGCTTAATATGTGTGTAATTTAGCGCCCTCTATCTTCACTTATAATGTTCACAATTCAGTATTGTCTATGAGGAGCAGCTTTTTGTAATTTTATATTATTTAATTTTCTTGGGTAATTAGGCGCGGAATTTTTATTTAATTCAATGTGCAGGTCTTGCATTAAGAATTTGGTTGAAGAAGAAACATCACAGCAGTACAAGGACTTATTTTCCTCAGTACAAGAACTCACAAGCTCTCTAAGTTCAGTTAAACCTTTTATGGCACAGGGTCCTGTAGTTCAAGCGGAACCTCAGCAACCACCACCCAGCCCGAAAGTCTTCTTATCTAGACAAACAGAAGGGGACTCTGGGGACGAAGGGGCTAGTACTCTTCCCTCTCTCAGGGATTCTAATGAGGAGGTCTTCTTGGAAGAGGAAGATGATAGCAGAAGCTCCAGATATAAATTATCCTTAGATGAAGTGGATGATTTACTAAAAGCCATCTACACTACTCTGGATATCCAGGAGGAGAAGGTACACTTGTCTATTCATGATACAATGTACCAAGGTCTGAATGACTCTAAACAGCGAGTTTTTCCAGTTCATAGAGTGGTGTCGGACACAATTAAAAAGGAGTGGAAAGACCCTGAGAGGGGTCCCTACTTTTCTAAAACTTTTAAGAGAAGATTTCCTTTTGTGGATAAAGACAAGGAGGTGTGGAACAAGAAGCCATGGGTGGATGCGGCTTTCTCACAGGTGTCATGTAGTACAGACCTTGCTTTTGAGGACATGGGGGTCTTGAAGGACGCAATGGACAAAAGAGCCGATTCCCTTTTAAAAAAAGCATGGGATTCCACGTCAGCCAGTTTTAAACCCGCTATGGCTGCCACAGTGGTCGCCCGAAACTTAGAATGCTGGGTAGAGAAGCTGATGAGTCATGTAGAGGCAGGCACGCCAAGAAAGGACCTCCTGGAATCCTTTCCCTTGATCTTAAAAGCTGTCAAATATATGGCGGATGCGTCAGCAGAGTCTATTAAGATGGTGGCGAGGTCAGCAGCATTAGTGAATTCGGCCAGGCGTGCAGTCTGGCTAAAAACTTGGTCAGGGGACACAACCTCTAAGATCAAACTATGTGGCCTACCGTTTTCAGGTGATTTCCTGTTCGATCAAGATCTGGAGAAAGTGTTAGACAGAACAGCTGATAAAAAGAAGGCCTTCCCTATTAAAAAGAATCAGACTACAAAAAAGAATATTCGACCTTTTCAGCAGTCCTACAAAAATAAGGAAGAAAATAAAAAGCGTTGGGTTCCCCAAAAAGGCAGAGGCAGAGGAGGCGTTCTTTTCAGATCTCCCCCAGACCAAACCCCTAAAAGTAAGTGACAATCTGACCCCAGTGGGAGGAAGATTGTCTGCCTTCCTTCCACAGTGGGTTCAGATGTCCATAAGTCCCTTTGTGGAAAGGATCACTGCAAAGGGGTACTGTGACGGTATCGGTATGATATCCCCGTCAACGTTCCCTTCTTCCCATAACGAAAATCACCCCAATATTCCACGAGGAGGGATATCCCTGGAATCGCCCAGAAAGCCACACATGAGACCAGCTTACTGCTTGAACAACACAGACTTTAATGTTATAACACACAGCTTATATGTCATTTCCAAAACTGTTACAATGACAAATCTCCGCCCCCCTCACACTGGGGCTTCCATACAGATTATAGGTAGACACGACGGGGCCGATGCTGAAACACATTTTCTTTAGACAATGACATCAATGACGCTGAGCACTAGCTGTACTGAATACATCAACCAGACCGCTCGACCCCGCATATAGAGACATAATTACCACAATGAAGCAATCAGAATAATTAACACAAGCCACTTAAACCCAGCTCTCCTTCACACAACACAATAGATCAATTAACCTTTAGAAATAGTGAGGGGACATTAGCACATCAATAACCTGGCTAGCAGGGAGCAGTAAACTGAGACATATAGGCAAATGTATCACAATGGCCCCCCTTTTGCTCCCTGCTCCGGCAAACCCGGTTGGACCTTCCCTGGTCCAGTAGGGTTGACGGGTTCAGAGCTATTAGTCAGAGGTTAACTCCGTTTGGCATGACTGACCTCCCTTGGCAACTGCTTCAGACTCAGGTATGTCACCGGATCGTCAGATCACACGCCGGTCAGTCCCCAAGTCTTTGTGCGATCTGCAAAGTCACCAGAAGTCAGTGTGAAGACAGCGAATGGGTCTGTGCGCCGCCGTCTAGGTGTCCCGCTATGGGAGGGGGCAGGTTATGGCTCTGAAGTGACAATCCCAGGAGATTCATAAAAAGAAAAAGTTATATTTGTTGAAATGCTGTAGCACTGGTGCTCAGAGTCCGGGGGGGAGGGGAATCAGAGCCCCATAAGGTCAGCCACCCCCTGCTCCCTCCGCAGCCGCCGGTTCTCCTCTTGGAGCTTCTCCAGCTCCATCTCCAGTTCATGCTGCTGTGACCTCAGGTGGTTGTTCTCCTCCTC
Source organism: Rana temporaria (assembly GCF_905171775.1). Taxonomy (NCBI): domain Eukaryota; kingdom Metazoa; phylum Chordata; class Amphibia; order Anura; family Ranidae; genus Rana; species Rana temporaria. The sequence continues at coordinate 352,250,353 of NC_053490.1, forward strand.
CCTGCAGCTTATGCACTCCTCCAGCTCTATGTACTCACGGATCAGCTCCTGCTTGCTCATGTCCTGCAGGCTCTCCACGTGGTCCTTCATCATCAGGAACTGGGTGGTGGTGTAAGGGGCCACCGGTGGGCCCTTGGCGAACATCTCGGCACGCATCTGGGACGCCCGCTGCGACTCCCTCTCCTCCAGTCGCTTCTTCTCCTCCCAGGTCAGCTTGTTATACGGCTTCCAGGACCTCTTCTTCTTGAAGGGTGGCCGGCGGTGCCTCTTTCTGCCCAGCTCCCTCCAGGGCCCCTCCGGCTCAGGGCTGTCGCCCATGACCAGCTGACAATGGTGTTCCCTGTTGTCCGTAATAACAGATTGTACCATGAGGGCTTCGTAAGGGGTGCCCAATGGTTCTTCCTGACCCAGCTCCTTTGGATCCCAAGCCGAGTCTACACAATGGGCTGCTGCTGGTGGGCGGTACCCAGGTTGAGACCAATTTGACCTGGTGTTGTCATTCATGGGGCAATTCTGCTTGAAGTGACCCAGCTGTTTGCACCGGAAGCAGCGTTGTTCGTTGCCCTCCTGGCGATGATAGCGAGGGCTAGATGTCACCGGTCTGTTAGGAGGTTGGTATCTAGCGGTTGGTGGGTGTGAGGGCACCGTTTGTGGTGGAGGTTGTTCCTGTGGTGTGACCTGGTTCGTCTTGCGAGTATCTGCATATTCATCCGCCAACTTCGCGGCCTCTGGTAGAGTCATGGGCCTGCGATCTCTCACCCAATCCTTGACGTCCGTCTGGATGTGATTGTAAAATTGCTCCAGGAGCATTAGTTGCAAAATGTCCTCTGCGGTGGTGGCCTGGCTGCTGTTAACCCAGTTAGAGGCCGACCGGGACAATTGGCATGCCCATTCCGCATAAGAGTCTTTCGTGGTTTTGCGTGAGTCCCTGAACTTCTGTCGGTGGGACTCTGGGGTTACTGCATAACGAGCCAGGAGCACTTCTTTAACCCGGGCGTAGCTATGGATATCCTGATCTGGCACGGTCCGGAAAGCATCAGAAGCTTTGCCTGACAGTTTGCCTGACAATATTGAAACCCAGTCTCCTCTAGCTATTCGGTGCAGGTTACATTGTCGCTCAAAATCCGCCAGGAAGTTATCAATCTCACAGTCCTTTTCATCAAAAGCTTTAAAAGCGCTAAACGGAATCTTCCTTGCGTCTGCTGTGCTGTACTCACTGTTCGTAGAAGGTGCGGCTGCTTGTTGGACTGCTGCCAGTTTTAACTGTAGCTCTGCGTCTCTTATTTGTTTATCCTTCTGTAGTTCTGCGTCCCTTATTTGTTTATCCTTCTGTAGCTCTGCGTCTCTTATTTGTTTATCCTTCTGTAGCTCTGCGTCCCTTATTTCTTTAGCCTCCTGTAGCTCCGCGTCTCTTATTTCTTTAGCCTTCTGTAGCTCTGCGTTTACTAACATGTCCATCACTTTCAGTACCACATCTGGCGTTGGGTTCGGGCCGAACCACGCTAGCTTCTCTCTCATTAGCTTGTTGGCTGGCGATTCCTCCTCCTGAATCACTGGTGTCTCCATCTCTTGTACTGCTGGCGTTGCTGCAATCCCGTCCTCCTGGTCTAGCTCCATTGATTCTGCTATGATGACCCGCTTGGTTTTGTTGCTAGCAATCCTTCCACGAACTTCCAGTAGTTCTTCCAGTGTCTGCTTGGAATCCGGGTGTGAAGGGGAATAGAAGGGAAAAATCCCACTGCTACCAACCAATTGTGACGGTATCGGTATGATATCCCCGTCAACGTTCCCTTCTTCCCATAACGAAAATCACCCCAATATTCCACGAGGAGGGATATCCCTGGAATCGCCCAGAAAGCCACACATGAGACCAGCTTACTGCTTGAACAACACAGACTTTAATGTTATAACACACAGCTTATATGTCATTTCCAAAACTGTTACAATGACAAATCTCCGCCCCCCTCACACTGGGGCTTCCATACAGATTATAGGTAGACACGACGGGGCCGATGCTGAAACACATTTTCTTTAGACAATGACATCAATGACGCTGAGCACTAGCTGTACTGAATACATCAACCAGACCGCTCGACCCCGCATATAGAGACATAATTACCACAATGAAGCAATCAGAATAATTAACACAAGCCACTTAAACCCAGCTCTCCTTCACACAACACAATAGATCAATTAACCTTTAGAAATAGTGAGGGGACATTAGCACATCAATAACCTGGCTAGCAGGGAGCAGTAAACTGAGACATATAGGCAAATGTATCACAGGTACAGTCTGGAATTTTCAGAATGCCCCCCGAGCAGATTCTATGTCACAGCCCTCCCACGGGATCAAGAAAAGTCTTCCGCTATGATGAGCCTATTACAGGATCTGATACAACAGGAAGTAATAGTCCAAGTCCCAAAACATCAGGAGGGTCGGAAGTTTTATTCCCACATATTTTTGGTAAAGAAACCTTCAGGCAAATACCGTCTGATTCTGAATCTGAAGATCTTAAACAAATCAATGCGGTAAAAACACTTCCGTATGAACACTATCTATTCCATAACAAAGCTGTTAACCCCAGATTGCTTCATGGCATCCCTGGATCTGAGGGATGCCTACTTGCATGTACCGATAGCACCGGCCTCCCAGCGGTTTCTTCGCCTGGCCATAAACCTAGGGAACACTGTTTGGCATCTCCAGTTCAAGGCCCTTCCCTTTGGTCTTTCCTCCTCCCCCAGGATCTTCACAGAGATTATGGCGGAGGCCTTGGAGCCTGTGAAACTGAGGGGATCTCGGTCATTCCATATTTGGACGACCTGCTGTTTTTTGCGGATTCCAGGGATCAGGTTGTGACAAACCTTCAAGTGTCGCAGACTCATCTCAGGAGTCTAAGCTGATTGTTAAATCTGGAAAAATCAAATCTAGATCCAACACAGGAGATGAGTTTTCTGGGTTACACCATAAACTCGGTACTTTAGAAAGTGTTTCTTCCCCAGGAAAAAATGGAGAAGGTATTCTCCGCTGTCGGTCAGGTTCAGACAAATCTCTAGATTTTAGTCCAGTCAGTTATCGCAGTTTTAGGTCTACTTACGGCCTCGATCCCGGCAGTCCAATGGGCGAGGTTGCATTCCCGGCCCCTTCAGATGAACATCCTACAGGCCTGGTCGCACCAAGAGTTGCTAGAAAAACGCTTCAGATTAACGTCAAACGTAAAACGAGCACTCTGGTGGTGGAAAGACTCAAACAACCTGACAAAAGGCCTTCCCTGGGTCTTTCCTATAGCTATGCTTTTCCCCCCTTTCCACTAATCCCATTAGTTCTGAGGAAATTCAGGGAAGAAAGAACCAACTTGATCCTGGTTACTCCCTACTGGCCAAAAAGACCTTGGTTTGCGATACTTCTAAACTTAGCCACAAAACCACCATGGAAACTACCTTTCAGGAAAGACCTTCTTTCACAGGGTCCTGTGAACCATCCGGAAGCAGACCGGTTACACCTAATGCCGCGTACACACGGTTGTTTTTTGTGATGAAATAAAACGACGTTTTTTATCATGAAACAAAACAACGTTTTTCAAACTTCATTTTAAAAAACGACGTTGCCTACACACCATCGTTTTTTCAAAATGCTCTAGCAAAGCGCGGTTACGTTCAGCACGTACGACGGCACTCTGTTCCATTCAAGCTCGCTTTATAACTTGCTTCTGAGCATGCGCGGGTTTAAAAACCTTGTTTTAAACGTCATTTTGCCCACACACTATCATTTTAAATGACACAAAAAACGACGTTTTGAAAAACGACACAAAAAATTGAAGCATGTTCAAATTTTTTTTTGTCGTTTTTCAGAAGACATAAAACAAAGTTTTTAAAAATGATGTTTTTTTTCATCACAAAAAACGACCGTGTGTACGCGGCATAACAGCCTGGTTTCTGAGGAAGATCTCCTAAAAGCCAAAGGACTTTCTGAGAAAGTGGTAAAAACCCTACTCTCAGGCAGAAAAGAGGTAATTAGGGCCATTTACCTCAAAGTTTGGAAGAATTAAATTCCTGGTGCTCTTCCAAAAGTCTTCAAGTCAAGTGTCATTTCTTTTTTTTAAATCAAAGTCTGTTTATTAAGCAAAAGAAAAGGAGACAGTACATACTGTACAGGACGCCAGGGTTGGGTCCTGGACGGGTGCTATACAGCACCACTATTTGGGCTATGGTCCCTTTAAATAGCGGGAAGAGTGTTCAGGGGGTCACCCAAAGTGGGTGAAGGATTCCAGGTAAGAGTTAATCCAGAGAGGACTGGCTCGCAGTTCTCTCTGTCTTGATAGAGTAATTTGGGGCCTGGAATTCTGGAGGCTCTAAAGTGCTATTTGGGTGGGAAAGAGCCTCCACTCCTAAACACTGAAGAGCCAGCACACAAGGTGTTAACACTCCCAGAGAACCACCCATTTAAACAGGAAGTGGTGGTGGTGGGAGTGTGGGGGTTGCACCTGTGAAGACAAGCTGGGAGTCTGATAGCTGCTGTTCAGAATACAGTGAGGACTTGTTGGAATACAGGGGGCGAAGACCTGTCTACCAACGAACTGTATGTGTTTTGTTTTGACTTATTTTTGGTGCTGAAGATAAGCAGACTTTATTTGATGCTGAAAGCTAAGTGGACTTTTCGTTTATAGTTTTCCTTGTTTTGTTGACCTATGAATAAAAGCCTGTTTATGTTCAGGTCGAACAGTTTGTGCACTTAATCCCACCGAGCTATAGCCCCCGAACGTTACAATACATAAGGATAGTATGACAATCATCAAATACAGCTTATAGCATCACTTGACAGTAAAACATAACATCATTCCTCACTGGTACAATCGTAAATTCAAGACTACTCAATTGGTACCTATAATGCCACGTACAGACGGTCATTTTTTGTGATGAAAAAAAAACCAACGTTTTAAATCATGAAATAAAACAACGTTTTTGAAACTTCATTTTTCAAAAATGACATTGCCTACACACCATCGTTTTTTCACAATGCTCTAGCAAAGCGAGGTTACGTTCACCACTTTTTTCCATTGAAGCTCGCTTCATAACTAGCTTCTGGGTATGCGTGGGTTTAAAAACGTAGTTTTAAACGTCGATTTTTGCTACACACGGTCAATTTCTGTGAAACAAAAAACGACGTTTTGAAAAACGACACAAAAAATTCAAGCATGTTCGAATTTTTTTTTGTCGTTTTTTTGAAGACATAAAACGATGTTTTGCCCACACACGATCATTTTAAATGACGTTTTTTAAAACGTCGTTTTTTTTCATCACAAAAAACGACCGTCTGTACGCGGCATAACAGTCAGTTACTTCAGGGTATTGACATCTTGTGTTGCCCGAGGTCTCACCCCTACACATTACACACGTCCCCCTTCAACCAGGAGATGAAACAAAGGGAGCAAGTCACGTCTCTTCTAACTAAACACAGGTGGCGGCAGCCTTGAGCCATCTATCCCATAATTTTTCGTATTTAGAAGAACAACCTCTATGAGAGTATATCAGTTTTTTGTATGGCAATACTGCATTAACCTCCGCAATCCAGTGCGATATATTCGGAGGGTTAGGCCTCATCCACACTCTAGCGACCACCTTGCGTGCAGAGAAGAGCGTTTTGTGTAAAAAAAAAAATAGTAAATTTATTAATGTCAGGGTTAGGGAAAATTCCCAGAAGACACGACTTTGATTCTAGGGTTATGGGAGATCCCATTTTGTTGTGCAGAAATCGCACAACCTGGGACCAGAAGGCCTGAAACTTGGGTCATTTCCACAAGAGGTGGAAGAAGGTGCCCGTCTCCCGACCACACATTGGACATGCAGCCGAGAAGTCTCTCTTATACCTTCAGACCCTCAGCGGTGTGAGATACGCTCTGTGTGTGATAAATATCTGAGTCAGTCGGTCAGACAATTTGGGGGAAACCAATTTGCAGGAGTCCAAAGAGTCACTCCACTCATCATCAGCAATGGGGCCCATGTCTCCCTCCCACCGAGACTTCAGAGCATAGGCCGCTACAGTCACCGTAGGAAGCGACAGCATAATGTAAAAATTAGAAATTAGCTTTTTAGGATCAGGGTATTTTACTGCCTCCACCAAGGGATTGTTTCCTATAGTGGGACCATCTAGGGGGAACTGTGCATGGAAAGCATGACGGAGCTGCAAGTATCTAAAGTACATTGCAATTGGTCATAGGGCTTCAGGTTTCCGTTAAAGAAGACATGAGACAGATAAAAAATGCCCCGTGAGCTCCACAGCCCACTATCCGGGAGCACATTAAATTCGGGAAGAGCCACATTGTGCCATAGGGGGTATAGCTATGCAGGGGTGAGATGCATAATTTGGCTAACGCCAGAGTCCACACTCTTCTATACTGATGCAGAAGGGTCTTGCGGCCAGTCTGTCCACCCACTCTCTCCGTCCCTCCCACTATTGCCACCATGGAGTCCAACGTTGGACGAGACCATTTTGGACAACGAAAACCCAGGAACCTGTCTCTGTCAGTCTTGTCAATGTGAAAGATTTGAGAGAGCTGGGCCGCAAGGTAGTATAGGTTAAAATCAGGAAGGGCCAGTCCTGCAAGGCCAGTGGGGTGTTTAAGTTTGTGCCATGGGAGTTTATGCCTATTATTGCCCCATACAAACGGTTTCAAAAGAGCCTCTATGGATTTGAAAAGCCTGAGCACAAGATATACAGGAGAGTGCCAGAGCACGTATAAAATTTTAGGCAGCAAGATCATTTTGATGAGACTTACGCGGTCCATGACACCCACACCTGTGTCTTGCATGTCAAATAGCGGCATTATATTGAGTGCTACATAGTCGGACGGATCTCTAGTGGCATAAATTCCAAGGTATTTTATACAGTTAACTCTTTGTAGGGGAAGCAGCGCTCTATCTCCAGGCGTTGGGAAACTGTCTAACGGAAGTACTGTATCTGGGACTTACTCCAGTTTATTCTCAGAGCAGAGAAGGCGCCAAATCGCTCTATCTAGGGCCTGGGGTAGGGAGTTATCCGAGTCATCTAGGTATAACAGGGTATCATCAGCATAAGTGCTGATTTTTTCCACCACCCCCGCCCTGTGCAGTCCCACAATCCCCGGATGCGCTCGAATCGCTATGGCCAGGGGTTCCGCCGCCAATGCATACAGCAGTGGCGACAGGGGACATCCCTGCCTAGTGCCCCTAGACAACGAGAACTGGTCTGAGGGCCAGCCGTTGGCCAGGACCCTAGCTACCGGGCTCTGATACAGAAGCTGGACCCATTTTATAAATCTGGGTCCCAACCCAAATTCTCCCAGGCACGTTCATAATAATAACCGCCACTTAACAGAATCAAATGCCTTGGCAGTGTCCAAGGCAACTATCATCCTGGATCCCGGGTTATCATGAGTAGTCTGTAGATTGATAAACAGCCTGCAGAGATTAAAAGATGTGTTCCTACCTGGTGGATGGCAAGCACCTTCGCAAGTATCTTGACATCCACCTGAAGCAGGGAGATGGGGCGATAAGACTCCGGGAAGTGAGGATCCTTACCGGGTTTGGGAATAAGCACTATAGTAGCTTCCCTCATAGTGACCGGAAGGTCGGAGTGTTCAAATATTGATTTGTACAGCGCTAGCAGTCTGGGGACCAGTAGGTCAGAGTATGTGGAATAAAACTCCACAGGGAGACCGTCCGAACCAGGGGCTTTAGAGGTAGGAAATGCGGCTATAGCTATGGATATTTCTTCCCGTGTTAGGGGCTCCTCCAACTCCTGTGCCTGCTCAGCCGACAGCCTAGGGATCTGTAGCCCAGCTAAAAAGGTTTCCATAAGAGAGGGGTCATCTGAGACAGTAGTGGTGTACAGAGAGGAGAAAAAGTCACGGAACATCGTCGTGACCTGAACGGGTTCAGTCACGAGGACGCCATCCGGGGAAGGGAGAGATCACCACCGGGGGCCTCTCCTCGCTATGGACCATATAGGCAAGCAGTTTCCCCGCCCTCTCGCCATGCTCAAACGATCTCTGTCTAAGGAAAAATAGCTTTTGTTTGGACTTTTCGAAGATCAATTGATCCAGAGTCCTTGAGCACATTTTAGGGTTGCCCGCCCTCTCAGCCATGGGGTTGTCAAGGAATTCCCTCTCCGTGGTCAGTAAGGTCTCTGTCGCTGCGTCAAGTGCTACAGTAGAGGCCTGCTTCAGTCTGTTGATACGGGCAGTAAGAGTCATACGGGCGTAAAGCTTTAACGTCTCCCACACTATCTGACGCCACGCTGTTGGTGGGCGGGTATGTAGCAAGGAGGGCAGTGATCAGAAAGCGATCTCGGAGAGAAGCCTGCATTCGTCAATCTGGGGAGGAGTGACCTGGAGACCAGTATAAGATCTATGCGTGACATAGAGTTGTGAGACGCAGAGAAACAGGAAGGGTGCCTGCATCTCCACGTATCTATCAGGTTAAAGTCGCTAAGTAGACGTGCAAATCTCGTCTGGTGGGCGGGTGTCAAAGAGTGCGGGGGTCCGGTCAGTCTGTCAAGATATGTGTCCAATACGTTATTGAAGTCACCCAGCCATATGGCTGGCGCAGCAGGGTACATCGCCAGAAAGTTAAGTCCCTCAGTCAGGATATCGAATTGAAACAGTGGAGGTACATAAAAAGCTATTATGAGTACCACATCCCCATGTAGCTTTGCCCTCAGAAATACATATCTACCCAATGGGTCTATCACCGAATCCTGGAACTCAAAGTGCGTACTTTTAGCAATTAAGAGAGATACTCCCCGGGAGTGGGTGGTGTGAACGGAGTGGTAGGCCCAACCTATCCAGGGCCGCTTCAGGGACCTCAGCACTGGGCCCTCAGCGTGCGTTTCTACCAGAGCCACCACATCCGCAAGATGCTTTTTGAGCTGCCCAAACATAGCTGCCCATTTAATGGGGTCTCTAACCCCCCTCACATTCCACGTGAGGAATTTTAGCGTGGCCATGGGTTATAGCAATGGTGGAACGAGACTCCAGGATATGGGGTGCCACGTAGGGCCACTACCTCATATGACCACCCCCAGTGGACATCAGCAACACATGTACAGTAGTTTGGCACCAAAGAAGATAAGATTGCACAGAACAGTGAAGACTATCTCTAAACAATAAAAACCCAAACACCCTCCACCCCGCCCTGCACTGACCCCAACTGGTGCGGGCATTAATCCCAAACTGACAACAAGGCAAAAGAAATGTCCAACCTGGGAAAGGAACAGCAAGGATTAGCATGACATACATAAAGGCCACATTGGCCAAGAGCATAGCAAGATGCCATGCGCATTCGTCCAGGTCGCACATTTTAACACACAGGGCGAAACTTCGCTGTGCTAGGTAACACAGTACAGGACACTGCCCTCCGTCTAACGGGGGCTCGCGGGCGAGGTTAGTCGCTCCGCCGGCTATATAAAGCAATATATATGCAGTTAAGGAGTCAAGGAAAAAGAAAAAAAATTAAAAAGAAAAAAAACATTATACAACCCCGTACCAGGCAATCATATCATGTAAGGCACTGTATCCGGTCACATGACAAGTGGCATGGTGCGGCAAACCTGTCCCCTTGTAGGATATCGCACGCAGCAAGTAAGAGCATAAAGAGAAAAAAGTAAAAAAAATAAAATAAAGAATGAAGTATAATAAAAGATAAAACATAACCCCACCCCCCCAAAAAGAGAAGTAGGGTCAGTTTCCGAGCCCATGGCAGGATTTCAGGTGGGCCTGGAGCCTCCATAAAGGTGCAAAGTTCCGTGTCTCCAAATGGGGGGGTAGTAAAATCAGAGAGCAATGTCTTGATGCAGTCACAAATGCCCCCCTCACTATGTAGGATCATGAGAAGGATCTATGGGAGGGGACGAGCTCCGATCCCAGCAAGAGAAATACACTCTATAGTACAGCGTGGGGGGTACCCCAACAAAGAGCAATGTCCGAATGCAGTCACAGCGTACCCCCCGGGCTCATGGGCTGCAGGGGAGGAAGAAGAGAATACATGGAAGCTGGTGTCATAGGCGATTTCAAAGGTGTAAAAGTACTTATCTGTGTGCTTCACGCTGCTCAAGCCAAGCTATGGCTGCCTCCGGGTCCTCGAAGAAATGGGCTCTGTCATCTCCCTCCACGCTCAGGCGGGCAGGGAACAGCACGGCTTACTTCATATTCTTGACCCGCAGACGGCGCTTCACTTCCATGAAAGTTTTACGCTTTCTCTGTACCTCCGCAGAGAAGTCAGGGAAGACGGCGACCATTTTGTTTCCATATGGGATGTTTCTCTTCACTCTGCTGAGGCAGAGGATGGCATCTCGGTCCCTAAAGTTTAGAAATTTGGCTATGAAAGTGCAGGGGGGTGCTCCAGCGGGCGGCGGCCTGCCCGACATGCGGTGGGCCCGTTCCACGACAAACATAGGGGAGAAGGACTCCCTGCCATATATATCGGCCAGCAATGTCTCCAGAAATGTCGTGGGGTCCCTTCCCTCCACCCCCTCCGGGAGGCCTATGAACCGCAAGTTACACCTGCGCAATCTGTTCTCAATATCATCCTTCTTCTGCAGGAGCTGATTAATTTGCAGTTGCATGGCGTCAGTTGACATTTGGAGGGGGGATGGAGTCCTCCACCTTGCCCAGGCGCGTCTCAGCATCTGTGACCCGCTCCCTGAGCTTCTGAAAGTCCTGTCTGACCAGGGAAAGACCAGAGGAGTTTGGCTGTGTCTGTGCTCCGGGGCACTTGCTCCCCCTGTGCCGCGCCGCCATCCAGAGGGTCTGTGTCATCTCGGCGGTATTGTGCCAATTTAGCAGCCACAGACGTGCTCTTTTTCAGCTGGGACATGGTCACGAAGGGTGCCCGGTCTGGGGGATATCTGTGCCTGGGATAGAGCCGCGTTCAGGGTCTCAGGATCTTAGAATAGGATTTTTGGCCGGCAGAGCTCAGGTCACCAGCGTCCTATCTCATGCCGCTCCAGGCCACGCCCCAAGTCAAGTGTCATTTCAGTTTTAGAATTTCTTCATGAAGGAATGGAGAAAGCATTGGCAGCCAGAACCCTGAAAACACAGGTGGCAGGTCTTTTAGTTTATTTTGAAAAACCTCTATCCAGAGAGGATTTAATTTATATCTTATTTAGGGCACTTGCTCGAAGTAGACCTGTAGCCCTTAACGTTTTTCCCAGTTGGGACTTATCCATTGTTTTACAGGGTCTCACGGACGCTCCGTTTGAACTCTTACAAGACATTCCTTTGAAAAATTTGGCGCTCAAGACAATTTTTTTAGTGGCCATCACAACAGCAAGAAGAGTCAGCGAGCTTCAAGCCCTGGCAATCACAGAGCCTTTTCTGAGAATTTTTCCAGACTGGGTAATCCTCCGAACGGATCCAGCCTTTTTACCAAAAGTGTCTTCGACTTTCCATCGATCTCAAGAAATAATTCTTCCTACCTTTTCCTCAGTCCCTACCAATACAGGAGAGGAAGCTTTCCATACACTGGATGTGAGAAGATGCTTGCTTCAATTTCTTTTAATCACTAAAGAATTCAGGAAATCGAATGCCCTTTTCATAATATTCTCGAGCCCCCGCAAAGGGGAGAAGGCTTCCAAGAGTACACTAGGTAGATGGCTTAGACAAGCTATTATGGAAACCTATCAAGCTAAAGGAAAAGTGCCTCCTTCAGGTATTGCTGCTCATTCAACAAGATCAACGGCAGTTTGCTCTTGTTGAACAAGATCAACGGCAGTTTGCTGGGCCGAAAGGGCCGGTGCCACGCCTGATCAGATTTGTAAGGCTGCCACATGGTCTTTGGCATTACAGATTAGACTAATGCCCCGTACACACCATCACTTTATGTGATAAAAAAAACGACGTTTTTAAAAACGTCACTTTAATTGACCGTGTGTGGGGGAAAACGTTGTTTTATGTCTTGTAAAAAACGACCAAAAAAAATTGAAGCATTTACTTCACAGAAATTGACGTGTGTAGCAAAAAACGTCGTTTAAAAATAAGTTTTTACACCCGCGCATGCCCAGAAGCTAGTTATGAAGCGAGCTTCAATGGAAAAACGTGGTGGAACGTAACCTCGCTTTGCTAGAACATTGTGAGAAAAACTATGGTGTGTAGGCAACTTCGTCTTTGAAAATTGAAGTTTCAAAAAGGTAATTTTTTACTTCACAGAAAATGTCGTTTTTTTTCATCACATAAAGTGATAGGGTGTATGCGGCATTACTGTCCGCTGCAGAGCAAGCCTTCGGCAGGAAGGTACTGCAGGCAGTAGACCCACCCTAGGGTAAGTTACTCGGTTATCCTCTCCAGGGTTGTCCTAAAAGGCGATTTGAGAAAAACTTAGTTAGACTTACCGGTGACGGTATTTCTAAGAGCCCTTTCACACTGGAAATGCCTATAGCCGAGCGTTAAAATAGCGGTAAAAAAATGCGTTTTCAATTCATTTCAATGGAGAGGGGCGTTTTTGGAGCATTTTAATAGCGCTATTTTTACCACGAAAAAATGCTGCAAAAACGCACCTGTGTGAAAGGGCTCTAAGAGCCTTTCAGGACAACCGCTATTTTCCCTCCCTAGGTATTTGATTAGAAGTATGTTTTAAATGTCTATCATGGTTTGTTGTTGTTCTTCTGTGCTTTGTTTTCCAGTTTGTCGGAGACCACACAATAACTGAGGCCATGGTGGAAGAGGAGGGATTTTAAAGGATCACATGTGTTTTCTGAAAAAGAGGCGGAGCTGCGCTCTCTCCAGGGTTGTCCTGAAAGGCTCTTAGAAATACTGTCACCGGTAAGTCTAACTACGTTTTTTGTTTTTTTTTAAGTTTCGGTTTCCTCCCCTTTCGTAAATGCACTCTCTACCACTCCTTCTGACAGCTGTGTCTTCTATCCGTAAACTGTCTTTCCTTCACCCCTCTTCTCCACCCCACACCCTATATACAGTATATCGCCCTCACTTCTGTCCTCTCCTTATTACTGCACTCACCAACTCATGCTAATTCTAAAGTCAAACGCCCAATTCTCCAAATCACTGGGGCAGGTCCACTCATATAAATCACATTCCCACATTACCTCCCTCACCCTTCTGCTTCTCCTATCATCTGGTGATGTCTCCCCAAACCCTGGGCCTCCTTCATCTAACTGTGCTCAACGCACCCATTACCCTACACCCTCTGGATGCAGCCGCAATGCACACAATCTAGCTCCCAAGACCAGACTCCCTTTCTCTTGCGCCATTTTGAACGCTCGCTCTGTCAGTAACAAACTCACGTCCCTCCACGATCTCTTTATCGCTAACTCATGTAATCTACTCGCTATTACTGAAACCTGGCTTCACGAATCTGACACTGCGTCTTCTGCTGCTCTATCCCACGGTGGTCTTCTTTGGACTCACTCCCCCAGACCCAGTGGATGCAAAGGAGGGGGTGTTGGAATCCTTTTAGCCCCACATAGCACCTTTTAGGTACTTAACCCACCTCCCTCTCTGTCACTCTCCTCATTTGAGGCTCATTGCATTCGTCTCTTCTCCCCAGTTTCTCTAAGGATAGCTGTGATCTACCGGCCCCCTGGTCCAGTATCCTCCTTTCTTCATGACTTCTCTGCCTGGCTACCCTACTTTCTCTCTTCTGGAATCCCCACAATCATTCTTGGCGACTTCAACATCCCTACTAATGCTAACACTTCTGCAACTTCCAAACTTCTCAGTCTAACCTCCTCTTTTGACCTGAAGCAATGGATATATGCTCCTACTCACTCTGAAGGCAATACCCTTGACCTTGTCTTTTCCCACCTATGCACTCCATGCAACCTCTCCATCTATCCTTACCCCCTCTCTGATCACTACCTTATTAATTTCACTCTCTTCCTCTCCTCCGTCTCCTCTCCCTCCAAATGCCTAACAGTCACTCGTAGAAACCTTCATCAGATCAACCCTTCTATACTCTGTGACTGACCACCTCTATGACAAAATCGCACCCCTGTCCTGCACTGACCTAGCCACTTCTGTCTACAACACTTCACTTCTAGCATCACTGGACTGACTGGACCCCTCACTAGACGCAGAATAAGGCCCTGTCCCCTTCAACCCTGTCAAACAGATGATACTAGAAGTCTGAAAAAACACAGCCGTGCTCTCGAGCGCCAGTGGTGCAAGAGTAAGTCCCAGGAAGACTTCGTCCAGTATAAATCTGCCCTCCAAATATACAATTCCAGTCTCCTCGCTGCCAAGCAGACCTATTTCATCACCCTCATAAAAAACGTATCATCCTGTCCCTGTCAACTCTTCTCTACCTTCAACTCTCTCCTCCATCCTCCATTGCCTCCACCCACTAACTCACTCAACGCCCAGGAGATTGCCTATCACTTCAAACAGAAGATTGATACAATTCACTAGACATGTGCACACTGAAAAATTTCGTTTCGTAATTTCGTTTTCGTCCAAAAAATTAATTTATTTAGTTACTCCCGAAATTCGTTTTTATTTATTTCGTTTTTCGTTAAAAAATGCATTCGTCCGAAAATCCAAATTAAGGTCGAATCTGTCTCTCTATGTCGAATCTTCATGTCTTTCTATGTCGAATATGTCATTGAAGGCTATGGTGTCTGTCGAATGTTATAATATAAAAAAAAAAAAGATTCGATAGAATATTAAAAAAAAAAAAAAAAAAATTGAAGGCTTATGGTGTCTGTCTAGAAAAAAACAAATTGAGGCTATTGATGTATCATATCATATGTAATGGTCATGTGGTTCAGTCCTTAACTGCATATATAAACACATATCCCAATAAAAGAGAACTGGGAACAAGTAGGACCATTATGAACACACTGACTAATTGGTTATGCAAAAAATATAATATTTATTATCAAAAAATGATGGTGGAAAGATACATGATAGGGACTAAAAAAATATTTCTGTGGGACCTGATTCCATAAGAACTTAGTACAGGTAGCCACATAAACATACACACATGGACAGAACAAATAACATAAAAAGACTGTCCGGACATCGAGAGGTTAACGAAGGGTGTCAGTCTCTTGCTGGGAAATCCCAAATTAGATACGGCTAGCTGTAAAAGAGATAGGCTCTCCTCCCTGACCTCCCGAGAGCGAGCCACAGTGAAAGGGGAGAGATTGCAGGCTTTCTACAGATATTTGACATATGTGTCCGTGGAGAATGGGGAGAGAATCATTTGTGGTTTAAATATTCAATTGTATTCACTCCTATTAACCCGCTTCCTTGCAACGGGCAGCAGTTCATCAGTATATATAGTTTCAGAGAAAACAGTGATTCAGGCGTTGTACATTACTGCTCCTGAAGTTTTGCAGTTTTCACATAACAGATAAATGAAGGAAGATGTGAATTGGTGACAGCTCTCCGTGTAGTATCTGCAGTGCACTTCAAAGGCTTGCACTCTGTGTATAGAAGGCAATAAAACAACACAGGCTGCTGTCATATTGCAGGGGGAATGGATATCAGAGCCGGTCTGATGAATGGATCACATAGTAGTGTGGTGACCGGGGAGGGTGAGTCCCACGGCCACACACATGCGCTTGATGGTTAGCTACTTGGTTCTTGGGGCTAGGAGCCCAGGGTCAGGTGGTATTAACCCTTAGTGAGGGCCAGATGGTATTAACCCTCTCTGTCACGTGACGCCACTGTAGTCTTGGTATACCCCGGGAAACTACAGCTCCGGGGGCCTCCGTATCCCCGCTAGTTAGGATGGTAATAACACAGTCCACATGTGGGGGTTAAAACAACAAAGGCTTTACTGGCATGAAGGCAGGTGTCAAAATCTTCACAGCTTTAAACAGAGTGTCAAAATGTTCTGCAGGCAGTCTCTGGATCACACAGCTGATAATGCTTGAGCTTAGTTGATCATATACTGTATATACTCGGCTGCAAAAGCCGGATAGTAATTCAGGGCCTATGCTTAACTAGGCTGAAAAATAGATACACTTACTGAAGTGTCTGTAGACTTGAGGCTTTTTGCCGGAATAACGGATTGATCTGATAAATGAGCTGAGTACTGGTTCTGTAATGTTTAGGGATACTCCACTCTTTGTGGTATTTTCTCCTGAACTGGAGGCTTCTGGCCTGCACTTCTCCTCTGACTGTGTTGTGCTCTGCTCTGCCAGGAACTGTGTCTAGCACTAGACTGGCTTAAACAGGAAGTACAATCCCTTATAAGGGCCTGTTTAGACTGAAGCCTATTGGTTGAGAGCTGTGGATCATAGAGACTGACCTGTAGTATAACACAACACAATAAGGTATTGTCTAGCATTTAATCCTCCCGACTCTAATACACATGAACATGAGATGGTAATACACTCTGACTGAACATGAGATGGCTGACTAAAACCTCTTAAAGCTATACACACCTAATAAACGTATTATCAACCATAACAGTATAAATCACATCATAACTAGCTGAGTCCCTGCAGGGGAGACCCCACAAGCCGAGGGCCTCAATCTGACAGGGCCTACAGCAAATACCTGTACTGGGACACCACAGTAGTGTTGTAAATCCCGAGAATTAGTACAGATAACTGCACTGCACTTCAGTGGGTGTATGCTGTGCTCGGACGCCGACAAAGCGGCACGGAATGCTGTTGGAATGTTACTTGGGAATGAATGAGATCCACGGAGCCTGTTTAGTAGAAACACATCAGTGTAATAGCTAGTATAGCAACGGGTAATTCCATGGATGTTCTCTTATATTCTCAAGAACCATCTAGTGGTTCATCTCCTCAAAGGCTCGGCGTCTCTTCTAGTCGGGCAGTCATACAAACGCCGATTAGATGGTTCTTGATGTGTTTCTACTAAATTGGCTCCATGCGTGGATCTCATTCATTCCCCTGTAACATTCCAACAGCATACACCCACTGAAGTGCAGTTATCTCAGCGTATTAATAAGGATGAACCTTAAGTAGGTAAAAAGGATTGTAGATTCAGTTCATTGTTTAAACCTTGTGGCATAAGGGAATTTAGGCGATATATTATTACCATTTTATGGTGTCTGTCAAATGTTTAAAAAAAAAAAAGATTCGACAGAATCTTTAAAAAAAAAAAAAAAAAAAAATCGAATCTTTTCTCTCTATGTAGAATAGCACATTCGACCACAAAACGAAAACGAAAATAAAGCATTTGTTTATGTCGGATCTTTCGTTTTTCGTTTTCTGTGCTTTCGTTATCGTTTGTTAAAACGATAACGAAAATAGCTGAAATTCGGACGAAAATGCATTCGGACGAAAACGAATGCACATGTCTACAATTCACAAGTAGATCTCTACTGTTCAGACACCCTCCACACTTCACACCTCATGCACAGTCATTACTTCCCTCTTTCAACCCCACCACTACAGACAAGGTTGCTAAATTACTTGCTAACGTCCATCTTACCACTTGCGCTCTGGATCCTGTTCCCTCACAAATGCTACATTTACCCTCTGGCTCTATTCTACACTCTCTAACCCACATCTTAAATCTCTCCCTCTCTTCTGGCATCTTCCCTAACTCTTTGAAACATGCACTAGTCAGCCCCATACTTAAAAAGCCTTCACTGGACCCATCCAATCTTGACAACCTACGCCCCTTCTCCTTGCTCCTCTTTTTATCCAAACTCCTTGAATGTCTAGTCTACAACCGACTGAGCGTCCACCTTGCTGATAATAACCTTCTTGATCCCCTTCAGTCTGGATTTCGTCCTCAACATTCCACAGAAACTGCTCTCCTAAAACTAACAAACGATATACTAATGGCCAAAACTAAGGGACACTATTCTGTTCTCCTACTCCTGGACCTCTCTGCCGCCTTCAATACGGTTGACCCCCACTCCTCAAAAAACTCCACACCTTTGGTCTCCGTGACTGTTCTCTTCACTGGTTCTCTACCTACTTATCCAACCGCACCTTCAGCGTTACTTACAACTCTAAAAGAATGCTAAACTAAAGCTAAGGTGGGACTTTGGATGAGGCAAAACCTGGTATATACCTCCATCCCCAATGAATTAAAAAAGGAAGACTAAATGTTGGGACTTTAAGATGAAGCACACTGCTAAACTCAATGAATCAACTGAAGTAAACAAATGTATTAATTACAGAAAGGGCATGACAAACGCCAATAAGGGGTAAGTAGGTAAAATAATAATGAGTTACAAAAACTAAAGTCTAAACAGTGCACAGTAGTACCTAATAATTAAAAGCATACATGGTAATGTATAGCAATCATAGGTTTCACTGAATAAGTTATAGACAATACATAATTGTAAAAATATATCTCATAATGACAAAGCATGACAATAAACCAGGCGTATATAACCAAAACTGTATTGGTAGCACATAAATAAATAATGATGATAGTTGATCCATAGAAATGATTTGCAAGGTAAATGATAGGCCTATACTGTGACATATCATTGTGAAGAAGCTCTACGCGTTTCGTGGTTTGTACCACTCGTCACTATGCACTATGGGAATATCTATGATAGAAAGAAAAATGCCAAACATTCTCACCTATTGGTAGCATAATAATATGATGATAGGATGGTATCAATGGTATTATTATGCTACCAATAGGTGAGAGTGTTTGGGACCTTGTTTGTTCCCCCTCTTTCTTTTATGCATTACATATGTTTTATAGTTTTTTCATTACCATTATATAATTTTGGCATTTTTCTTTCTATCATAGATATTCCCATACTGCATATCTGCTCCTGACGAGTGGTACAAACCACGAAACGCGTAGAGCTTCTTCACAATGATATGTCACAGTATAGGCCTATCATTTACCTTGCAAATCATTTCTATGGATCAACTATCATCATTATTTATTTATGTGCTACCAATACAGTTTCGGTTTCATACGCCTGGTTTATTGTCATGCTTTGTCATTACGAGATATATTTTTACAATTATGTATTGTCTATAACTTATTCAGTGAAACTTACGATTGCTATACATTACCATGTATGCTTTAATTATTAGGTACTACCGTGCACTGTTTAGACTTTCTGCAGTTAGATCCAGCATACTGCTGACATATGCAGTATGCTGGTCTTTTTTTATTTATTTTGGTACTTATCGTTTTAGCAGTATTTCTTCTATGGCTCCGAGAGGCGAATCCTGCGGGGAATGGGCATTCCCGAAGGCAAGCAAGTTGATTGACGGCCTTGGCTGTTTACGGCGCCTGCGCCTGCCAAGTAGAGCTGACTACGCAGGCGCCGTAAATTGCCGAGTGTCACTCGTGTGTATTTTCGGAAGCCGTGACGCGCTATCGAAGGCTGTCAATCAACTTGCTTGTCTTCGGGAACGCCTATACCAGGAAGTAATCCCCGCTCGGAGCCATAGAAGAAATACTGCTAAAACGATAAGTACCAAAAAAAAAGACCAGCATACTGCAGATGTCAGCATCTAACTGCAGAAAGTTGTTTTTGGGTGAACTCCCGCTTTAAAGTCCCAACATTTAGTCTTCCTTTTCGTTATTTACAACTCTACTTCCTCCTCTCCTCGTCCATTCTCTGTTGGGGTCCCCCAAGGTTCTGTTCTTGGACCTTTCCTATTTTCAATCTACACCTCCTCCCTGGGTCAGCTGATAGCCTCCCACGGCTTCCAATACCACCTCTACGCTGACGACACTCAAATCTATTTCTCTGCCCCTCAACTCACTCCTTCATTTTCCTCACGTATCACTAATTTTCTATCAGATATATCACTTTGGATGTCACACCACTTCCTCAAACTCAATCTATCCAAAACGGAACTTATCATTTTCCCTCCCCCACGTGCCTCTTCCCCTGATCTCTCTGTCAAAATTTATGGCACAACTATCAGCCCATCCCCACATGTCAAGGTCCTAGGAGTAGTCCTGGACTCTGAACTGTCCTTTAAGCCTCACATTCAATCACTGTCCAAATCTTGCCGCCTCAACCTTCGCAACATCTCCAAAATACGCCCCTTTCTAACCAATGCTCTTAATTCACTCCCTGGTCATCTTTCACCTTGATTACTGCAACTCTCTTCTCATTGGCTTACCTCTGCATACTCTAACCCCCCTTCAGTCCATCATGAAGGCTGCGGCCAGACTCATCCACCTTACCAACCGCTCTGTCTCTGCTACTCCTCTCTGTCAATCCCTCCACTGGCTTCCGCTCACCCAACAAATTAAATTCAAATTACTAACAATTGCCTACAAAGCCATCCACAACTCTGCCCCCAGCTACATCACTGACCTAGTCTCTAAATACCAACCTAATTGTTCTCTTCGTTCTTCTCAAGACCTCCTACTCTCTAGCTCTCTCATCACCTGCTCCCATGCTCGTCTCCAGGAATTTTCCAAAGCCTCTCCAAGCCTATGGAACTCCTTACCCCAATCTATTCGCCTACCTCCTTCTCTATTAGCTTTTAGAGGATCCCTGAAAACCCTCCTCTTTAGAGAAGCCTACCCTTCCCACACCTAACAACTGTATTTTCATTTGAGTCCATCTGATCATCTGTCACAGCTACTACCCTTTGTTCCACTTGACCCTCCCTTCTAGATTGTAAGCTCTAACGAGCAGGGCCCTCTGATCCCTCCTGTATTGATTTGTATTTTGACTGTACTGTCTTCCCCGATGTAAAGCGATGCGCAAACTGTTGGCGCTATATAAATCCTGTATCATAATAATAATGGGGGAAACAACGAATGGCAATGGTAGAAAGTATGCAATGTATCTGATATAAAGAGAAATGACTGATACAAAATGGTTGTAAAATGCATGAAACAAATCGGATACGAATCAGTAGTAAGGAGTATTGAACTAATCTGATATGAATTGGTTGTAGAGTGTATGCTACCCCTTGCTTGAAACCGAACACCTACCAACCACCCATCCCCCCAGGCTACTCAAGTGCAGACAAGGCACCAGGTGAGTCCAATTACCACCTCAATCTGCCAAAGAACCCATACAAACAATACATGCTAATCTCCAAATGGATGAGACGGCAGCCCCATGGACAGTGAATTTTATAACCAGTGAAGCCTATGGCGAGTGATATCAGACAACGACCGACAGTGGCTTGGAGGCTTGAATTTACAAATGAATCGTATGTTTGGCAGGAGGAAGTTACAAATGTACCAAGCCTGTGCCAAATAATGTTGGAACATGAGCAACAATAACTTAGAGGCAGATATTTTACAAAAGGGATGCAGGATAGGAAGCATAACGAATTGCAAGATTGCACATGATACAAAAGGGTTTGAATACTACCTGCGACAGTAAGCGGGAACCGCCGTCGAAGACGATGAACAGAGAAGCCGCAATGCGCTTGCGATGCCGAATGCACAGACTCACGGACATGAGGTGAGCTGGGAAGAGTCGGCCCAGTGATGTGTAGTACCGCACACTGAACCGACAAAGAGCATGTGTGAGTGGGCTGCTTAAATACCCTCCGGGCTCCTCCCATAAACTCAGGCCACCATACTGGCCTTCTTATATATATATATACAGTATATATATGTATATATATATATATATATATATATATATATATATATATATATATATATATATATATGATCTCGCGCTAAAGGAATAAACCCTCGTGCAAACTGCAATGAAATAGAGAGTGCAAGGAAAAATAGCTCATAAGGGCTAAATAAAGTGCAATAATAGTGAAATCTGACACATGCACATAAGTGCCAAAAAATGAATGAATCAATATATTAATAAAAGTATACAAAAAATGGAAAATACTAATCAATCTAGTGCAAACCTGCAAAAAGTAGGTGCAGAAATGCAATGTGCAAAAAAATGAGGCTGGGGCCACCGGGATCAATCTCTGGGCCGCAGTCCGATACTTGTTTATGACCGGGCCGCACAGCGGGAGGTAATCGGCGACCGCGACCTGGAGAGGGTTAACACAGGCCATGGTCACTGCTTACCTCCCTCTATGCTGCTGTGCCTGTCTCCTCTCCAGGCTCTCCTGTCCTGCTGAAAATGTCATCTATCAGCAGAGCAGGGCTGGGAGAAGCCGGAGACACTGAACAGCATGAGTGCAGGGATCCGTGGTTGCTAGGCAGCAGGTCGGATCCAATCAAAACAGCTATTGCTGTCCCCGCACACGCTCTTATGCCTACAGTAGCTAGGCAATGCGGACGCTGCATGGGCTGGGACCGCTGATGACACGGAAACGTATGATGTCTGGAGACCCCACCCAGGCAGATTACTTCCATTCAAAAACCAACAGGAGAGAGGAAGACACGTGTGAAGTGAAGCCATCAGATCGGGAGACAAGTAAAGGAGACACAGAAGCAAAACAGGTAAATGAGAAAGGGGGTAATGGAGGAGGACACAGGAAAGTGTAAATCGATAAAGATGAATGGAAAAAAGGAGATAAGAAAGGGGGAAGAAGAGGGAAGAACAGATAGAAAAAAAGGGGGCTATATAAAGAGAAAAATAAGGAAAACTGAAAAGGAGAGGAAAATAAGAGAAAAATACGAGTGAAAAATAAAAAGATGATAGAGAAATGAGAATAGGAAAAAAGGAAGAAATGAGTGGGAAAAGGAGACAAATTAAGAGGATAAGGTACAACTGAGAAAAATGTATGAAAATAAACGTAAAAAAAAAAAAAAAAGTAAAGAAAATTACTTAAGTAATATAAAATAAAAATAAAGTGTAAAAAAATAATAAATATAAAAATAATTAAATATAAAAATAAATGATAATAAATAGAAAAGGGGGAAAAAGGAGAAATAAAAAATAATAATAAAGGATAAAAATAAAAGAACACGAAGAGTAAGAAACCGTAAAGAGGAAACAAAGAAAAATGGGAAAACCTAAAATATTACAGGTGAAAATGGAAGAGAACAAAGCCGGGGTGCAGAAGGACCTAATCAATGGTAATACAGGTTCAATAAAGTGGCAGTCCTTTCATATCAACAAGCAGTTAATCACCCATTTGTTAATATGATCCTGATGTACAGCTCCTCCCGCCCCCTACTCTGCTGACAGGATGACATCATTGGAAGGGTGGGAGAGATGGTAGAGGACACACGGGCTGAATCCTGCCTCTACCCTGCCAAAGGTAGGACTGTGCAGGGGAGGAAGAGAGTAAAAGGGGCCACTGTGATTATGGAGAAAAAAGAGGGGGCATGACTGCAAGGGGCACTGTAATGGGAAGCTGTGATTGGTAGGGGCACTGTGATGAAAAGGGAACTGCACTGTAAAGGGGGACTGTAATCCTTACAGCTTCATTTACAGTGCAGTCTCATTTATATCACAGTGCCCCCATTACATTATAGTGCGGAGGACTGACTCCATGATTATCCCGTCACCAATCGCCCTTGTGAATGGGCAGTTGATGAAAAATTGGCTGCTCAGTCTAAATTGCCCGGGCCTATTTTTTGTCCCAGTCCGGGTCTGCCACAGACCCTCCTTAGTGAACTTCAGGGAACCTCTGCCACAGGCCCTCTCTGGTTTGAATTTCGGAGTTAGTCTTCCTTGAAAGAATCATACCTGGATCTTCTTCTTAATGTCGCCCAGGTACTGACTGACAGGTGATCAATCCCTCAGTGTCCGGATACCTGTGATCCCCGGTGGTTTGTCGAGGCCCTTTTGGACCGCCAGCCTCTCAATGACGCTCCTCAGACGGACTCCCCACCGAACAGCAATACAGCTTGGGATCTTCAAAGGTGGGAACCCAGTCGATCACTGGGTCCCCGTCGCTGCTCAAATGTTCCGGACCAGCAGGGTCCCGGAACCAGGAATACTGCGCACTCCCCGGCCAGGTAGGCCATAAGGCTGGGCCGCTGTGGTGCAGTCACCCTAAAGGTGGATGCCGCAGTAGAAGAAGACCCAGAACCAATGGCGTCTGCCCCATAAATACCCCTCCCCAGCTCAACCCTCCAGATTGGCTGCTGGGGAAGAGCACCCAAACCTTGACTCCACTGCTGCCACCTACTGCACTGGGGTTGGAAGAACACCCCAATGTAATAGAATGAGCCCACAGCACAGCCAAGCTGAGACAGAGACCCTGTTGTACACATAACAATTGGGATCAGAGCCTAACTACGCTCTGATACATCTCTAAATTTAAATAGCACCGGTACCTAAAAGTAACCAGGCGCTACATATACAACAGGAACACCAGTAACCAATAGCAGAGGATAGTTGAGAAAGCTGATGTGCCCTAATACATGATTCAGAGGTGAGAGTTCTGGGAGACCAGTGTAGGATCCCCATCAAGGTTCAATACTACAATTGAGAACACACTACAGATGGGACAGATACATGGGCGTCCGCTCCATAGGGCAAGGGAGGGCATTTGCCCCCCCCCTAGAAATCAGTGCCATTATTCTCGGGGAGGAAGCAAGGCGGCAGCAGAGGGCCAATCAGAAGATTTTGGGGACTGGGGGCATCATGGGAAATGTAGTCCTATAAGATTGGCGGCCCCAGCGTGTCCAGACACCATGCTAAAGTCCCCAGCATGCAAGCACTCTGTTAGGGGGGTTACAAAAGGAAAAAAGAGAATACTGTGCTCATGCTGAGGGAAGCCAGAGAGAGCCACGCTGTACCCACACAACCAGAGAGCCACGCTGTACCCACACAACCAGAGAGCCACGCTGTACCCACACAACCAGAGAGCCATGCTGTACCCGCACCAACCAGAGAGCCACGCTGTACCTGCACCAACCAGAGAGCCACGCTGTACCCACACAACCAGAGAGGGAGTCACGCTGTACGCGCACCAACCAGAGAGCCACGCTGTACCCACACCAACCAGAGAGCCACGCTGTACCCGCACGACCAGAGAGGGAGCCCCGCTGTACCCGCATGACCAGAGAGGGAGCCCCGCTGTACCCGCATGACCAGAGAGGGAGCCCTGCTGTACCCGCATGACCAGAGAGGGAGCCCCGCTGTACCCGCACGACCAGAGAGGGAGCCCCGCTGTACCCGCACCACCAGAGAGGGAGCCCCGCTGTACCTGCACCACCAGAGAGGGAGAAAAACTGAGCCGCTGCCAGGGTACAGGCATGCTACACTACTGACTAGTCACCCCAGGCAACCCAGAGTGAGTGAATGTCCAGCCAGAGGGATCACTGTTGCAGTTTCATCAGGTCTGGTAAGAGGGCCTGTTGGCCATTATCCATTACTGTTCCTAGGTACTGAGCCATTAGGAAGTGTCTAATCTGATATCCTCCCATCTATGCTGGGGGCAATTATTGCCGAAAATTACACCAAATGCTGGGAGTTTTGAGTGAGGAAACTGACACTAGTGCTGAGGGTCATTATTATGTACAGTGGTACAGATGCTGAAGTTTTTATTCTAGAAATCTGCACCGATGTGGGGGTTATTATTGTTGCTACTGACACCAATGCTGGCGATTTTTATTGCGGAAACTGACAGCAAAGCTGGAGATTGTTATTGCAGAAACTGGCAGTGATCATGGGGGTTATTTCCTTGGGAGGGACTCCATTTTTTATGATATTGTTATTCAGAGTTCCTAGTTGCTTGATAGTTGCATCAGGTTTCTCAAACCTTTGCATGCCTGCGCTTTATGTGATAATGACTAAGCCCCCCCCCCCCTTCATGACATTGTCAAAAAGGGACCTTAAAATGATGCCCCCCACCCCCCTGAAAAAAGTTCAGCGGACGCCCATGGACAGATATTGTGATAAAGTCTGCTGAAGCATTTGAAGATTGGATTCCCTAATTTTACACATATGGGACTTCTCAGAATTGAGCATTCATCCATCTAAGATTGCAATATTGAACTATTTTGCACGATTTGCACATATTTTATAAAAAAAATTCTCTTTGCATCTACTTTTTGCACGTTTGCACTAGATTGATTAGTGTTTTCCATTTTTTGTATACTTATATTGATATACTGATTCATTAATTTTTTTGGCACGTATGTGAAGGTGTCAGATTTCACTATTATTGCACTTTATTTTGCCCCTATGAGCTATTGTTCTTGCACTTTCTATTTCATTGCAGTTTGCACAAGGGTTTATTCCTTTAGCGCGAGATTATATATATACCCATTATCTACGTTTTAGGTAAACACGAATAGATTTTGCTGCTAATTAGCTCCTAGCTAGGGATGAGCTTCGTATTCGAGTCTAACTTATGTTCGACTCAAACATCGTATGTTCGATCGTTCGTCGAATTACGAACGTTTTGGGCCGTTCGCGCCTATGACCCGCATGCTTGGCCAATCACAGCTTGCAAAAAACGGAGAGCCATAATTGGCCAAAGCCAGGGTGGTTTTGGCCAATTATGGCTCAGGGGGTTTAGTACACGCCTCACACTATAAAAGGCCGTGTGCAGGTCGACCTTGTGTAGTGTGTTGCGGTGGTTAAGAGGGAACAGAGAGAGACAGAGAGAGTGTCATTTTTTGCAGGTAGATAGAGCAGGATGGCAGGCAGGCTAGTCAGTTAAAGTTACAGTGTGTATAGGATATATATGCAACCCAGGTGTTGTGTATATATATTTATACACTGTATAGTTTAGCTAGATAAGCTCTTCCTAATTTACTGGCAGGCAGGTGATTGCGATAGCTGCAGTATTCTCACGTGGTGTATGTCCTCTGCAGTGTGCACTATAAAGCTACGTGGTGTGTGTACTGCCTTTGTCCTCTGTAGTTTTCACCTAAAGCTACGTTATATGTACTGCCCGTGTCCTCTGGAGTGAGCACCTAAAGGTACATGCTGTGTGTACTGTCTGTGTCTGTGCTATTTTTCTCAATGATTTTCATCCATATTGCAGGGACCAGACATTACATTAAAGCAGTATTAAATTACTTTTTTCTTATAGTAATCTCATTTTGTGCAGGGACAGTTCTAAACATGTGCCACTTCACAGGCATACTATAGACACCCAGCAGGTACAATATTTAGAGTTGAAAATATGTTTATTGGTAATTTAACATAACAAACAGAAAAAAGAAAATCAACAATCTGCATACAGTCACAAATATGATTGGGGGAAGAGTCAGTCAAATGGCTATCGCCCACAGCGGGACTCTTACCAATAAGTATAACAGTATGAGCAACAACAACCGTAACTGTAAACAATAAACATGTGCGACCACTAGGGTCTCTTCCTTTTGGCAGAACTGCAACTGCGATCTATGACAGTGAAATAATAAAATCAAAAGAAGGGGGGAAAAAAGAAAAAATGACAGACAAAGCAAAAAGTTAAATAAAATTAAAATGGGAGACGAGGGGACAGGAGACAAGAATACGGAAAGGCGAGAAAAGAAGGGGGAGAGAGAAGAGAGAAGGGGGGGGAAGAAGGGAGGGGAAAGAGAGACAGGCTAGAGGGGATTAGAAAGAGGAGCGTGAGTTGCTGACAAGTCAATCGGGAAAAGGCAAAGTAGGGTACGTGTAAAGGGGGAGACCCTGGAGCAGGAGCCCAACCCGCCCCAGGGTTGAAAGAAATATAGGGATGATCAGGTCGGGGGGTGACAGCATGCTCGTCAAAGTATCAGTGGAAGAGAAGTGGAGCCAGCTGAGACACAGCTGTTTATATTTGTCATAAGTGTCATTGTCAAGAGCCAACATCTCCTCTATTCTCATAGTGTCATTCATAATTGAAACCCAGTGTGATAGGGGAGGAATGGTGATCGACTTCCAGTAGGAAGGTATAAGCTGTCTCGCTGAAGACATAAAGAAATGGAGGAGACTCAGCTTCTGCGATGTAATTGATCCAGGGAGTACGGAAAGGAGGGCAATCTTAGGAGAGGGAACCAACGATTCATCATAAGTCTTATTGTAACACTCAAATACCTGCGTCCAGAAGGGGCGGATCCTCTCACATTCCCACCAGACATGCAGATAGGTCCCCGTGGCTGCAGAACATCGCCAGCAGGATGCTGGGGTGGACGGAAATATTTTGTGCAACGTGGAGTGGATCTTGTACCATCTTGAGAGAATCTTGTAATTCTTTTCATGTGAGTAGCAGGAAATTGTGGACTTATGAGTAAAATGAAACGAAGTCTGCCATTCTGGACGCGGAATGTCTTCACCCAAGTCTGCGGACCACATCCTGGTGTAAGAGGGTAGCTCGGTGTGCGTGAGTGTCTGGAGGAGACTATATATGGCTGATAGAAGGTGTCTAGGAGTCTCTGAAAGGGAGCACAGCTGTTCAAACTCAGTACTAGGGCGATGTATTTGGGAAGAAGAATGTAAGTGCTTAGTAAGTGTAGAGAGATGTATAGCAGTTAGCCAATCGTGCGATCCTGCCGGTATCACCGACGACCCTAGTGTCGGGTGTACAAACGAGCGCGCCTGTGGCCATTCGGTCATTCTGAAGGGACCTAACGATGGTACCCCGACACCCTGAGGGAAGGAAGGATTATCAAATAGGGAGGTCAACGGGGAAGGATCAGAGGATAGAAGGGAGCACAACCCCCTGTTATACCAGATCCCGAGAGAGGGAGGGGGCATGCACGTCAAATCAGACCTATATCCCCATAGTAGGGCCCTAAGACCCACGTGAGCCAGGTACTGCTCTATGGCAACAGTGGCTTTCAAAAATGGGCGCGGGAACCATTCCAGGACTCGCACTATATGGGTGGCTTTGTAATACGTTTCAAAGTCGGGGAGACCAGCTCCACCTTGCAATTTTGGACGGGTGAGCAAATTATACTTCACCCTGGGCAACCCCCGACTCCATAAGAATCTAATAGCGAGAGAACGTAGGGAAATGAAGAAGGATTTGGGGACTATAATGGGAATCGTTTGAAGAAGATATAGAAGCTTGGAAAGAGTGTCCATTTTTAGGGTGTTGTTCCAACCGAACCACGGCAGAGAAGATCCTCCCCATTCCTCCAGATCCTTTCGGACGTGAGAGAGTAACGGAACATAATTGAGGGAAAAAAGGTTTTCGAGATTGGACAGAATGGTGACCCCAAGATACAAAATTCCCCTTGCTTGCCACTGAAAAGAAAAATTGGCTTTAAGCATTGTCATAGTGGCAGGGGGGAGGGCCTCGGTCTTGGAAACGTTAAGTTTAAAATTGCTAAATGAGCCAAAGCGACGGAATTCCATGAAGAGGGATGGCAGGGAAAAAAGGGGCTCCTGTACGTACACCAGGAGATCGTCCGCATAAAGACATAACTTGTGATGAGAGGAAGGCGTTTGGATCCCATGTATGGAGGTGTTTTGTCTAATGGCACAGGCTAAATGTGAAATAAAGGGGATGGTGCATCGCAATGATCTAGGGTGCAGGACCCGTGCCAGCTGTTTGCCACATTTATTGGCCAATGAGTAATGGAAATTGCGTGCCCTATCCCGAGCTATTAGCGAATGTGAATCGAGGAGCTGGAGTAGGGGTCCAGATCTCGTTTATGCAGAGGTTCGAGCTCCGCTATAGTGGAGAGGAGACGACGGATGTCGCATCTTTTTGAGACGAGAGCCATGTTGAATGAGCACCCCTCTAATTACACATTTCAGGGCCTCCCATTAAATGATAGGGGAGGTGGTGTCCGAGAGAGGATCAGAGACAAAGTGTTGAATGGCGGCGGAAACATCCACCACACAGACTGGGTCTCGCACCAAATTGTCATTCAACCTCCAATGTGAACCTCTACGTGACGATGGGGGACGTGCAAGGGTCAAGTAGACCGCTGCATGGTCGGACCAAAGCAGTTGACCTATGGACGCCTGAATGGGAGTGTCTAACAGAGATTGGGAAATTAGAAAGTGGTCTAGTCTGCTATAGGAGTTATGTGCCGCCGAGTAATGGCTGTAATCCCTCTCTGTGGGATGCTGGACGCACCAAACATCCACCAGAAGGGAGGAGTGAAGGAGAGTTTTGATGCGTGTCAGTGTAGAGTGTGGTATAGAGGACTTACCCGAGGATGTGTCAGCAGACGGGGACATGACAACATTAAGATCTCCACAAATGATGTAGCAGGGACCCCCGAAGGAGGATAGAGAACCGATGAGAGGAACCGAGCCTGACCCGTATTAGGTACGTAGATGTTGGCCACTGTGAAAAGAAAATTGTTCAGTTTCAGTTCGAGAAAAATGAAGCGGCCATTAGCATCAACAAGAGTGTCTAAGACCTCTGGGTTAAAAGACTTATGGAACGCTATGGATACACCCTTAAGGTTCGTACACACGGTCGGACATCCAACAAAATTTCCCTTGGATTTTTGTCTTAATTGATTTGTCCGATCACACCCATAGCATACACACACTCTGACTTTTTCGGCAACCAACACGAACATAGTGACGTTTCAACGTACTGCCGAGAGATTAAAAGAGGAAGTTCAATTCTCGGACGTCACCCGTTGCGTTCTTTCAGCTACTATATAGTTAGTTGACGTTTCGTGTGAGTGCTTTCCCAATTTCCAGTTTCGTGCCTTTTTGCTCGTTCCTTTGCGTGCGTTCGCTCGATTCCGAAATGTTGCATAATCCAGCGAGAGAGTGTGCTGTTTATGGTCTTGGAGTTCTGGCTATTGCTCAAGCCCGGACCAGGACCAGGAAGAGGAGGACTGTTTGGACCAAAAATTGGTTGCTTCATCTGGAACAATTTTCCCATATGTCATTGCTCAGGGAGCTGCAAGAAAACAATCCTAATGATTTTAGGAACTATCTTCGGATGTCAGATGCCTGCTTCCAGCGTCTTCTAAACTTGCTGTCCCCATATATTAGCAAGAAGGACACCTGTATGAGGCCTGCTATTCCTGCAGAGCAACAGCTCATAGCCACTTTGCGTTATTTGGCCACAGGAAGAAGCCTCCAGGACATCAAGTTCAACACTGGGATCTCTCCCCAGGCTCTGGGACACATAATTCCAGACACTTGCTGTGCCATTATTCAAGTCCTGCAGAAGGACTATATTCGGGTAAGTTATTTTCTTTGATATCACATTTGATCCACTTCATGATTTTTAAGTAACATTCTTGTTAATGTGTGAATTTTTTTTTTCATTTTGTGGCATGCTGACTAATTTTCCTTGCCCTAAATAGATATTTCCCTTCACTTACCCTGGGACCCCAATTTGTTATTGGCTTTCCCTTAACAACCTCTATAAACTAGGTCTCCTTTTAATTTTTTGCCTTAAATGCCTGCAGAGTGGAAGAGTACATTTTTTGGGGTGCACAAACATATATGCATTATACCCCTTTTCTGGTTGTCATATTCCTAATATTTCTTTATCATAAAATTGTGTTTTAGTAGTTTTTGTTTTTGTATATATTATGTTATTCTCTAGCCTCTGGTGTGACAATCACAAAAACCAAAGTGGGTTGCAACATGATCCTTCATTTGTTCACCATATTGGTCCCATGGAAAAGGAGAGAGTTCTTAACAGTCGCCAAACTTTAACCATTCCACATCATCTCCCAAATTTTTTTGAAATGTGCCACCAGAGGGAGTCAGGAAGCATATTATTAGCTCTGATTGTCAATTTTTAGTCCACAAACTCTTTGAATTGTTTTATTGTTATCTTGCCCTTATAATGTATGTGTTAAAATTGCTGTAAATATTTTTTGCTCAAGTATTAACTAATTTTTCTTGACTCCACAGTTTCCTTCAAACCCTGAGGAATGGCAGGATGTTGCGGCCCAGTTTGCCAATCAGTGGAATTTTCCCAACTGTGGGGGTGCCATTGATGGCAAACATGTCAGAATTGTTCCTCCACCGGCCTCAGGCTCTTATTTTCATAATTACAAGGGCTTTAGCAGCATAGTTCTGCTTGCTATTGTTTCTGCCAACTATGAGTTTCTATATGTGGATGTTGGTATGAATGGTCTCATTCTGATGGAAGTGTCATGGCTCATACCGAATTCTACCAGCATCTTACGAATGGCACCTTACGTTTGCCACCTGCGCAGGACAACGTGGAGGGACTCAACTTTGTTTTTGTGGCAGATGAGGCGTTTGCTCTTGGGGAACATCTGTTGAAGCCCTTTCCAATGAGGAACCTCACCCCTGAGCAACGGATCTATAACTATAGACTTTCACGTGCCAGAAGGGTGGTTGAAAACGCATTTGGCATTTTGTCATGTCGTTTTCGGCTTTTTCTGACTGCCATTCACTTGGCTGAATACAAGCTTAACCATGTGGTGATGTGCTGCTGCATCCTCTCTAATTTTCTACGGAGAAATGCTGCCAACTACATTGGTTCCGGCCATACTGATGACCCCTCAGGTGGATGGCCAGCTGAAGACGCAGTGATGCCAGCCCTGCAACTTACTAGACCTGCTGTCTCCTCCCAGAATGCCCGTCTTGTGCGGGAGCAGTATATGGATTATTTTGTGGGTAGAGGGGCAGTGCCTTGGCAGCAAAATGTCCTGTAGATTTTGTTAAATATTTCTTGTTTTCCTCTTTAAAAGCCTAATTTCAAGTTACTGTTATCTGTGTTTATTAATATTAATTTTAATATGTTTCTAATTTTGCTGTGATTTGCATACAATGTTTTGAACCAAGCAAATGTGTAAATTTGCCTTTGTAAACTTGAATACAGCTATGTGGAGTATTATTATGTGTTGTGATTCTGCTACACCCCTTTTCCAATAATACACTGTCACTTTCCCTAGACAAATATGCAAATATACTGGTAGTAGTGATCAGATAAATAAGAAGCCACACTTTTTTTGCAAAAATATAATTGTTCAATCCTGCACAATCCAATGTGACTTTTTGGCATTTTACAAAATACAAAAACATTGGTAGTTCAGGAAGAACACAATTTTTTTTTTAACCTAAACATGCATCTTTTTTTCCTGGGGGCGTGACCGGATGTGGAAGGTGTGAGTTTGTGAGGAGAGAGATGCCTGCGTGATCTCGAGCTGCCTCGCTCCAACCCCCCCCCTGCATTGGAATCCTCTTTTTAATGCCCGAATAGTGTGCGCTGCACACCGCATAGGATAGCACAGTGAGCGGCTTACTTCAATGGCTTCAATGCCATCTCATCGCAGCAGCTGATACTGTGGACACCGTGGAGCCGCCGGGACCCGGCTGGGTTCCCCCTCCCTTCGTGCAGCGTGCAGCGTCTGAGGGTGATTGCCTGTGTTCTCTGCTGGGAGATCAGGTGACCTCTAGCCGTCTCAGCCTCCAGCCCCCCCCTCTGTACGGGGATTCTCTCCCCCTACTGATCGTAGCAGTGATGCTACACTGAACAGCGCAGCATAGCGTGACCGGATGGAGGGGTGAGTGTGCGGCTAGGTGAACAGCTGTGCGTGTCCCCTCTTCTCTCTGTAGTATGTTGACCGGCTGAGCTCGGGTGTTCTGAGTTCCCTGACGGAGGGGGGAAAAACCAACTGCTGGCATATTTACCTGACCTTTTTTTTTTTTTTTTTTGCTGCAGTTCATAAAAATACAAAGGCACAAAGGTATTTAGAGTTCAGATCTCTGCCCGCTCTGCTCTGTCCCTATCAGCTTCACACTGCTTTGTTTCAGGAGTAGCAGGCTACTGTATTGCTTTATAGATATGCCGGATGATTAGGAGGGAGAAAGGTGCCACAGGAAATAATCCATGAGTGAGACATGGAGGACGTCTGAGGATCTATATCGGCAAAAATACAGCAGTGTAACTAGGGAAAATACAGATTTTGAGCGGATCATCGCACCGCTGTGCCTCCGTGACTAATATAAATACTCCAGGACCTGAGGACTTTTACTTCTATTTTGGACAGGTCACGTGAGTAACGAATTGTAAATAAATGCTAACTGGAATTGGAATGTCAATGGAATGCCAGTGCCATTGCTTGGGCTATTGCTGAGCTGCTGCCTCTTGTATGTGCTTCTCATAATTGCCTTTATTACTTTGTCTCTCTCCTCTCTCCTGTTGATGGCTTTTAAAGCTACATGAAGTAGCAGGTGACAGTGACACATGACTAGAGGGAATCTGTGTAAGCACAGTAACAGTAGTAGAAGCGGCTTAAAATAAGAGCTATTAGAGTGTCCTGTTTGGATGTATACTGAGCACTGATTGGTGACTGTTGGCGATTATTCTTGAGCAGATTGGTATACCAGGTACACTTTTAAAAACGCAATTTTTTTGGTCTTATTTCTCTGAAGAATGGCAGCAGCTACAAAAAAAGGACAGTCCAATCAGGAGAGTGGGTGCCCCCAAACAACACGAGCTGCGAAAGAAAAAGAGAAGGCCGTGCAGGCGGCAGCAGCAGCGGTAGCAGCAGCTAAACTGGAACAGTTTTCACATACCTTAGTAAAATCGCCTGGAAAAGCGGCACAGCACTCACAAACACAGGTTAAAAATCAAACAGGGGCAGCAATGGACAGGAAAAGTGGCGGACAAGGTTCATCAGCTCCCAAAGTAAAAAAAAACCTGTGGTGGAGCCCCAAGGGGGGGGGGGGCGCAATGGCATCAGCAAAAACCCTTGTAGAAGTTCCCTCAGCAAATACAGCAGATGACCCCAGGCGGGAGGAAGAGCCAACACTGAAGGAGATATTAAGCGCCATAAATGCATGCAGGGGGTCACTGAATAATTTGACCAACAAGATAAAAGAAATAAAGGAAGAATTAGTGATAATGGGCCAGGAACTACAAAAGACTGTACAAAGGATAACATCAGTAGAAGAGAGAGTGAGTCAAGTAGAGGATGAGGTGTATATATTAAAACAACAGATGCAAGAATTAAAGGAACAAAATGGATGGCAGGCATCTAAACTTGATGAAATTGAAAACAGGCTACGCAGAAATAATATTCGGGTGGTGGGCCTCCCGGAACATAGTGAGGGTACTGACCCCATAAAGTTTTTTGAAAAATGGTTCAGAGACATTCTTGGGGAAGATGCCTTTTCACCGCTCTGTGCAATAGAAAGGGCCCATAGAATTCCGTACAGAGCGCATCTCAAGGATGGACACCCTCGGCCCCTACTCTTGAAGTTTCTCAATTTTACTGATAAGGCAGCAGCACTGCAAAGAGCAAGAGAGAAAGGGGACATTTTTCATAATGGCTCAAGGATCTCATTATTTCCAGATTTTTCTCCAGAACTTAGTAAACGTAGGGCGGAGTTTACACCTATCAAACGTAACCTATTAAAGAACAAAATGAAATATGCACTACTATATCCAGCACGTTTAAGAATAATGACAGCAGAAGGTCCCCAATTTTTTGATACACCAGGAAAAGCAGCACAGTGGCTGGAACAGAACAAAGTACAGGAATAAACTATGAGCTGATTGACTGGATAATATGGAGAAGACTGAAAAAGGGTTACATATTGGGAACAATTATATCATAGCACAAGTATCACGTTTCACTTATTTAGCACAAAAAGGGTATACAATTTTATTTACCTTCTGATGTTAAGGGTCTGTTTTGGTTTGATATCTTTGGTCGGGTTTGAGACCTAAAATGATAAATATAGGCTCCTGGAATGTTCGGGGGATGGGGGACCCAGTGAAAAAAGCTGCAGTTTTCACTACCCTGGAGTGGTATGGGGTGGAGGTGATTTGTATTCAAGAGACCCATTTGACTAAAGAAACAAAGTTAAAACTGGTTAATAAAAGAAAATATAAAAGCCAGTACCATTCTGTCCACTCTTCCTACTCTAGAGGAGTGAGCATAATGGTAAAAACTGGCGTATCATTTGTATGCATGGAGTCAAGAATAGATGAATTGGGCCGCTATATTTTTTTGCACTGTTTGATAGAAAACGTACCATATGTATTGGCTAATATTTATATACCCCCTCCCTTCAAGATGGAGGTTTTATATAAATTGATGGAATTTGTGGTAAACAAGGTAAATATTCCGGTACTAGTGGTTGGCTGAAAAGCAATATGTGGAAAATACAACACCGTCTAAACAACAACTATGGTTGGAGAAGCAACAGGAATATAAGTTAGTGGTTAATAAGAAAGTTGAAAATAAGCGTCTATTTCAGGAGCAGAGTGCTTTTTCGGAGGGGGAAAGTGTGGGCCATACTTTGGCCCTCCTAGCGAAAACTAAAATGGCACCCTCTAATGTTCCAGCAGTTAGGACGGTAGGAGGTGGGATATCATCTGAAACATCTGTAATAGTGGACACGTTTGCAGCTTACTACAAAGATTTATATAGATCAAAAAAGGGGGAAGCTAAAGTGCAGATGGAAGAATTCTTTAGAGGAATAGGAACCCCAGTTCTATCAGAGGAAGACAGAAATGCTATGGAATCCCCAATTACATTATTGGAACTACAACAGGCAGTCAAAGGACTCTCCAATCAAAAGTCCCCAGGGCCAGATGGCCTACCAGCGGAGATTTACAAACAATATGGTGAGGTGCTGCTCCCGGAATTACTAAAAACGCTGAACTGGGCGATAGAAGGAGGAAGGCTACCCCCTCAATGTTGGAAGCAATTATTATAGTGCTCCAGAAGGAAGGGAAGGACCAACTAGATACATCATCTTATAGACCTATATCTTTGCTTTGTTCAGATGTAAAAATATTGGCTAAGGTATTGGCAACGAGAATAAACAAATATATTCAGAAATTAATACACCGAGACCAATCTGGATTTATTCCAAATCGGTCCACTAGTATAAACATAAGAAGGCTGTACCTAAACTTACAGACTCCAACGGAGAATGTGGGAGATAGATCTATTCTATCATTGGATGCCACCAAGGCCTTTGATAGTCTGGAGTGGGACTATCTCTGGCACGCTCTGGAGAAGTTCGGGTTTGGCCCATCTTTTATTAAATGGATAAAGCTATTGTATAATTCCCCAAGGGCCAAAATAAAAATAAATAATGAAGTTTCACAGTCGTTTGAATTGGAAAGGGGAACGAGACAGGGATGTCCATTGTCCCCCCTCCTTTTCGCCCTGGCAATTGAGCCTTTGGCGATTGCTATTAGAGCAAAACAGGAAATACAGGGGTTTCAGAGAGGAGCAGAGGAGGAAAAAGTCGCACTTTATGCGGACGATATCCTTCTTTTTTTGGGCAACTCTACAACTTCCCTTAAAACTGCAGTTCAAACAGTAGAAGCGTTCGGACGATTCTCGGGCCTAGTAATAAATTGGGAAAAGTCAACACTCTTATTAGTGGACCCGGCAAGCAATATGGATGGAATAGGAATCCCTCAATTAAAAATTGGGGAGAAGATGGAGTATCTAGGCATTGTGGTAACATGTAACCCAGAACAATTTATAAATAATAACCTAGTGCCACTTCTGGGTAAAGCGGATATATGGGGACATTTGCCACTGTCGGTGGCCGGCCGCAGCAATTTAATCAAAATGATATGGATGCCACAATTGCTCTATATACTCCACAACTCCCCAGTATGGATTGATAACCGATGGTTTAAAAAGATAGAGACCCTCTTTAGGACCCTAATTTGGAAAAAGGGAAAAGCAAGGATCAGTCTCCGAACGTTGCAATTACCAACAAATAGAGGAGGGTTAGCGGTCCCACACCCTTATAGTTATTTTTTGGCGGCACAGTTGCAGCATTTGGGGGGGTGTAGTATAGAGGGGGGAGGAAACGCAAGTGGGAAAATGATACTAAGAGGGTCTCCTCATAGATCTGTAATAGAGACCTTAGAGGCCAACTCTTTCTCGGTGAAAAATCCAACAGTAAAGATGGTGGTAAGAATATGGCAAGCAGTAAAATTAGCTTTGGGCTATAAAGGATTAACAGAATATTCCCCATTATGGGATAATAATAATCTAAAAGAAATTTTGGCCATGGGAAAAACTAAAAGAATGGGATAAACGGGGGATAACCAGAGTGGCACAATTGTATACAGGTTGCACATTAAAACTCTTCTCAGAGCTAAGCAGTGAATATAGCATCCCAAACTCCATGTTTTTTACTTATTTACAAGTCAGACACGCACTGCAAGCCCAATTTAAACTACAGCCGGTAAGATGGCAAAAGCTCACGCATCTCCAAAGACTAATCAAGACGGGGGTTCTGAAAGGTCTTATCTCAGAATTATATGAACAGATTAGTGATCAGTTAATAGGAAAAGAGAAGTTGGGGGCGCATGCGCGAGGCTCACGATGGAGGACGTGTCCCGTTAGAGCTCCGCACTCTCCGCCACATTGCCGGGACCTAACTAGCCGTCTGGACCACCCTACAATCCCGCATTTCCGAGCAATCCCCTCCGGAATACCCACCGCTCCTCCCGTGATGGTTTTAACCGGCCATCGCGGTAAAACGAAGCCAAAACCCATCAAAGAGGCGCTAGCCAGAGCCTCCTCCAAAATGGCGGCGAAGGCCTTAGCCAGACTGCAGGCCGCTCCCCCGGACGAATCTGCACAGGCTGACAGTGGGGAAGATGACTGCTCCGATTCTCACTCTGGCGGCCCCCCCAATCCTCCGGCATCAGGTATGTCACAGACAGACTTTCTCAAGCACATGGAATCCATGCTGCAAAAAGCCCTTAAAGTAACATCAGACCAAATCACAAATAGACTGTCCCGTGAAATCAGGGAGCTGGGCCAGAGAACATCTGACCTGGAAACTAGGGTGGACGACCTGGAACTCACCCTCCAAGAACAGGCCCAGGAGCAGGCAGCCTTGCGTGATGAGAACGCCACCCTCCTCTCACACCTGGAGGACGCGGAAAATCGCTCCCGCGGGTCAAATTTACGCATTCGTGGCATACCTGAGTCCGTCGACGATTTACAATCCTTCTCAACAGCCCTATTCCAAGAACTCTCAGCCTCCTCCATACCGATTGAGCGACTAGAATTCGATCGAATCCACAGGGCACTCACCCGACGTCAGCAGGACGGTCCCCCTCGGGACATTATCGTTAAATTGCACTTTTTCCGTACAAAAGAGCAGCTGCTGGCTGCTGCCCGCAACAAGGACGCCCTCCTGTTCCAGGGCCATGCTTACCAGCTCTTTTCTGACCTAGCCCCCCTCACCATTGCCAAGCGCCGCGCCATGAAACCACAGCTACAGGTGCTTCTGCAACATCATTTGAAGTAGGGTTGTCCCGATACCGATACTAGTATCGGTATCGGGACCGATACCGAGTATTTGCGCTAGTACTTGTACTCGCGCAAATACTCCCGATACCTGAATAGAATACTTTTTTTTTTTTTTTTACGAGTGCGGGTGGAGAGGGGGCGGAGCAGAGCAGTCCTCGTATGGGGGAGAGGAGAGCTCCTGCCGCCTTGGACAAAGCCAAGTCAATCCCCCTCCCCTTCCCCCGCCGCTGCCAATATCTAGTTACTATGCGCTGGGGGAACACAACAGCTGTCATTTGCATTTGAATAGCTGGGTGTTCCCCCGCTGCGCCGTCATGTATAGCCCCTCCCCCTTGCCTGGGCACTTTGATACAACTGTCTATCAAAGTTTCTGGGCAAGGGGGAGGGGCTATACATGACAGCGCGGCGGGGGAACACACAGCTATTCAAATGCAAATGACAGCTGTTGTGTTCCCCCAGCGCAGGGGTCTCCAAACCCCGGCCCGCTCGATCCGGCCCGCCGGCTGTGCTTTTTGATTGGCTGCTGGGACCGCCGATGTCCCGACAACCAGTGACGTCACAGGCGCGGCACCTCCCCTCTTCCCGCCCGCTGTTTGAAATGACAAATCTTCCACGTGTGTAGCAGCGGGCGGGAGTCCGGACTCTGGAATCTAAGAAGAGGAGCAGAAGCCGGCTACAGCGGAGGCAAGTGAATGTTGCACAACGCTGATGGGGACATTGCTGTGCTGCGCTGATGGGGACACAGGCTGATGGGGACACAGGCTGATGGGGACACATCTGCTGGGGACACAGGCTGATGGGGACACAGGCTGATGGGGACACATCTGCTGGGGACACATGCTTATGGGGACATAGGCTGCTGGGGACACTTCTGCTGAGGACACTTCTGCTGGGGACACTTCTGCTGGGGACACTTCTGCTGAGGACACTTCTGCTGGGGACACTTCTGCTGGGGACACTTCTGCTGGGGACACAGGCTGCTGGGGACACAGGCTGCTGGGGACACTTCTGCTGGGGACACAGGCTGCTGGGGACACATGCTGATGGGGACACAGGCTGATGGGGACATTGCTGTGCTGCTGGAGACACATTCTGATGGGGACACATTCTGATGGGGACACAAGCTTATGGGGACATTGCTGTGCAGCTGGGGACACTGCTGATGGGGACATTGCTGTTCTGATGGGGACACCGCTATGGTGTCCCCATCAGCACAGCAATGTCCCCATCAGAGGTGTCCCCATCAGCGATGATGGAGACACTGCTGATGGGGACATTTCTGTTCTGATGGGGACATTGCTGGGGACACTGCTGATGGGGACATGGGTGTCCACATCAATGGTGTCCCCATCAGGATAGCAATGTCCCCATCCGTGGTGACCCCATAATCGATGTCCCCATCAGCACAGCAATGTCCCCATCAGAGGTGTCCCCATCAGCGATGATGGAGACACTGCTGATGGGGACATTTCTGTTCTGATGGGGACATTGCTGGGGACACTGCTGATGGGGACATGGGTGTCCACATCAATGGTGTCCCCATCAGGATAGCAATGTCCCCATCCGTGGTGACCCCATAATCGATGTCCCC
The DNA here is from genome assembly GCF_905171775.1 of Rana temporaria. NCBI lineage: Eukaryota > Metazoa > Chordata > Amphibia > Anura > Ranidae > Rana > Rana temporaria. The sequence goes on from NC_053490.1 coordinate 352,290,832, forward strand.
ATCAGCGCAGCAATATCCCCATCAGAGGTGTCCCCATCAGCAGTGATGGGGACACATGCTGCTGGGGACACTGCTGATGGGGACATTTCTGTGCTGATGGGGACACCGCTGACAGGGACATTGCTGTGCTGATGGGGATGTTGCGGTGGACACTGCTGATGGGGACTTTAGGGACATAGCTGAATTTAGGGACATGGCTGAATTAAGGGACATGGCTGAATTAAGGGACATGGCTGCATTTGGGGACACGTGGCTGCATTTTAAAAAAAAGTATCGGTAATCGGTATCGGCGAGTACATGAAAAAAAGTATCGGTACTTGTACTCGGTCCTAAAAAAGTGGTATCGGGACAACCCTAATTTGAAGTATACCTGGCACTTTCCTTTTGCTTTGCAATTTACACATCAAGGTCAGCAACACACATGTACATCGCCGGATTCTCTCCAGCCTCTCTTAGAAACCCTGCGTCTGGTCGTCCCTGCACAAGCTTCAGAGACTAATTTGCCCCGCACTCCAGCCCGGGATGCTGCCCATCCATATGGATCAACCCCACAAAGGCCTCACCCGGGTCCATCCTCTGTTCGGAAGGGAGCCCCTGCTCACACTCCAAAATCCGGTCTCCCTGACCGCCGACTATACTCGCCTCGTTGAGCCTGTTTGCCTGACTCTTTTCTTACAGGTTTTTTCTTTACAGTACTCCCCTGACGTCGAAGTTAGCCTCTTCTCCTGAGTTGAGATGATCGAATCGCATGGATCATCCATTACACTTCAACTTGCCTATGGACGATTCGTCACTTGAGACACACAGGGACTACTGGCTTTGGTTTTCTCTCCCTTTGAAGAAGGGATTGCTGTAACCTACCTCCAACCTGGAGGTTGCTAAGGTCCAGATTTACACTTTTCCTAAAAGTTATTTTTTTTTTTAATTATTATTTTATTTATGTTTAAATTGTGTTTTATTTAATGTTGACGTTCCAGACAGTTTGACTGGATTTTTTCTCTCCTTATCTTAAGATTCACCCATTAAGGGTGATTATCTAAGAGATGCTGGGTTGATCTCCGCCTGTATTCTACGGCGTGCTGGCTGACATTGACCCTTGAGTGATATTTGAAATGTGCAAAGCCTCTTGTTGTAGCCGTAACTGTATGAATGGGATACTGCTACCCCATCATCGCTAGGTAGTTTATAATTCCTCTCTGTCCTACAGAAACCCCCCCCTGATCCCTCTCCTCCCCTTCCCCCCTGATCCCTCCCCCCTGATCCCCCCCCCCCATCCTTTCCCTTCCACCCCCCCCTTACTGCTCCCCACCCCCCCAACTTCACTCCTCTCTTTCCCCCTCTCCACCTTCTTACCTTTTTCACCCCTTCCCCACTCTTCCTGCCCCTCCCCATATCTTTATTTTCCCATCCTGATATTCCCACCCATCTCCAATCCCTCCTTATACCCCCTCCCCCCACTTCACTTTTTTTTTTCTTTTCTTTTTCGTTTTTATTTTTTTCCTTCCCTCCCCTTTCCCCTCCCCCCCGAGATTTTACCCTTTTATAATGTTTTCCTGATCTCATAGGGGTCTCCCCTCTCTAGACTTCTTATATGGCTTTGCACAAGCTGGGCTGCGGTTGTCAGCCCAGCTGATCTTGTTGTTGTCAGCACCATTATTTTAGTACTGTTTGTAGATATGTGCTAATAAGCACAAGTCTCTATCCACCTAACTGTCTATTATATGTCGTTTTATATAATATATTATGTTTCTCCCGCTTGTGGCGGAGAGTCGTCACTGCTCCCCTTTTCCTACGGTCCACCCACCCACGGGCTAGCTGGCTGGCCCCTGTGTTGGTGCACTATTTAGTCGGGCGATAGAGTTACACTCTTCCCCTTCTCTTTGTCCATTTGCTTGCCCTACATGATTGCTCTTATTTTCTTTTTCCTCTTCGCTTTTTTTTCCCTTTCTCTTTTTCTCCCCTATTTCTCAGGTCGGCTGAGCTGCGTGACCCCGATGGTCTCATTTTGCTATCCTACTCCTGATCCTAGATGGCCCCCTTGACTGTGCTCTCGTTGAACGTTAAAGGTCTCAATTCACCGCATAAGAGAGTCAAGGCCTTCCAAACTTTTGCTACTTTGAAGGCAGGTATTGTAGCTCTCCAAGAAACCCACTTTTCAGCTCGCACCACCCCTAAATTTTTTAGTTCACGGTACCCACAAGTGTATACTGCCTCGGCCTCCACAAAACATCGTGGTGTCCTGATTGCACTGCACCACACCCTTCCCTTCACAGTACAGTCGGAGATTAGGGATCCGGAAGGCCGATACATTATACTAGTAGGACTACTCCAGGATGTTGAAACTACCCTAGTCTCTTACTACGCCCCAAATACTAATCCAAATCCTTTCTTCTCACATCTGTTACAGGTGTTGCGCTCACACTGTAGAGGGACACTGTTCCTGTGTGGAGACTCTAACTCAGTTTTGCAGCCGCACATCGATAAATCACCTTATGCTCCTGATCAGTATTCCCCCTCTCTACGTTTTCGTAAACTCTTGCAACAAGCCTCCCTGCTTGACACCTGGCGAGAATGTAACCCAACTAAAAAGAATTTCACCTTTTACTCTTATCCGCATAAATCATTCTCTAGAATCGACCATATTTTTATCTCAGTTGCCTCCTCCCCCACTTTACTTAAATCCGTAATTCAACCCATCTCCTGGTCCGACCACTGTGCAGTGCTTACCACCGTCTCCTCCCTAATCCCTTTGTCCACAGACCGCACATGGTGTATAAATGAAGCCCACCTATCCAATCAATCATATTGTTTTGATATTCAAATTGCTTTAGCGGACTATTTGAAACACAACGCCATCCCTGATATCTCCCCTGTCCTCCTCTGGGAAGCCCATAAACCGGTTATCCGGGGCAAATGTATCTCAGTATCCACTCATTTCAACCGAGATAAAAAAATTAGGCTAGCTGAACTGGAATCTGAGTTCCATCTCTGCTCTCTTCAATTTCAATCCTCCCCCTCCGAAGCCCATAGAATTATGATGGAAAAATCTAAGACTGAATTGGATTTAGCCCTGGCCGATTCGGCCGACAAGGCCATCCGTAGATCATCTCACACCATCTATACTAAGGCCAACAAACCAGATTCCTTTTTGGCCCTTCGTCTCCGACGCCCTGAGAGGAACCATGTTCCGATAAGGTTACGGATAGACAAGCACACCTACACCAGTAATCCTATAAAAGTCCTAGCCGAGTTTCGACGGAGGCTACATGACCTCTACAATACCCAATCTGCTTTCTCCCCCTCCATTGCAGATTCGTTATTTCAGGACATCCCCTTACCCACTTTATCAGACTCGAATCGTGAGTGCCTCGAGAGACCCGTCACAGTGGATATGGTCTTAGCTGCTATCAAAACTCTTAAATCTCATAAACGACCTGGCCCTGACGGGCTCTCGGGCACTTACTTTAAGAAATTTGCTGGTACCCTTGCCCCTCTCCTTGCTAACTCCTTCAATGCTTTACTCCGACAACACTCTTTTGGAAGGGACACGTTGACAGCCATCATAGCCATGATCCCTAAACCCAACGTAGATAACTCCCTATGGTCGAACTTTCGGCCAATCTCACTCTTAAATCTTGACATTAAGTTACTAGCAAAAGTTATGGCCCTGCGTCTTAATCCCATTATTGGGAGACTGACTCACAAAGATCAGGTGGGCTTCATACCACGCCGGCAGGCTAGTGATAACATAAGACGAGTTGTTCTCCTACAACACCTTGCCAGAACACGCAAGATCCCTATGCATTTACTGTCCCTTGACATCAGGAAGGCCTTCGATACGGTCTCCTGGCCCTATCTAAATTACATCTTGGCCCGTTGGGGCTTCGGTCCACACTTTTTGCAATGGGTGAATTCCCTTTATAACCATCCCCAGGCCTACGTTAAATATTCGGGTTTCCGTTCAGAGAGCTTTCCGATAGGGAGGGGTACTAGACAAGGGTGTCCCCTATCCCCTTTGATATTCGCTCTGGCTAAAGAACCTTTGGCAGCCTTGATTAGAGCTAGCCCTGATGTTAAGGGATTGGAGGTGGCCTCTACCTCACACAAAATCTGTCTATTTGCAGATGATGCACTTTTATTTGTCACCTCTCCCCGTACATCTCTCCCGAACCTCGTAAGAATTTTGGAACAGTTTGCCATGGTCTCTGGTCTAGAGGTGAACAAATCTAAATCCAAGGCTCTCAATGTTTCTCTTCCCCCCTCAGAAGTCACTCATCTGCAATAGTATTTCCCCTTTGCTTGGTCTGCCACTTCCCTTCCATATTTAGGTATTAAATTAACTTCGGATTTATCCTCCCTCTACAGAACTAACTACCTCCCTATGCTGTCACACTTAACCGCTTTAATGGATTCCTGGAAACCGCTTTGTGTTTCCTGGTTGGGATGAGTGGCAGCCGTAAAGATGTCTTTACTCCCAAAGCTGTTGTATTTATATAGAGTTCTCCCGATTCCGGTCCCCTCATATTTTCACCGTGTCATTCAATCTAGAGTCTTTAAATATGTTTGGGGCCCCATAAAACCACAAGTTTCTAGATCTATACTCCTGCGAAATAAACTAAGTGGAGGCCTGGGTGTTCCTAATTTTGCCCGTTATTATCAGGCTGCACAACTTGCCCAAATTACGTTATTTAATGCCACATCGGAAACGCCTATATGGGTTAGTTTAGAGGCCGTTGATATTTATCCCTTGCTAATCTCTAATCTCCTACGAATCCCCGCTGATTCGTAGTCCAATTCTCAATCCGATAACACGCCACTCACTTAAGCTTTGGGATAGTTTACGTGGCCGTTTTCGACTGTTGTCCACCCATGCCCCGCTACTATCCTTTTTTGGCCACCCGCAGTTCTATCCCACATACACGGAACCTGACTCTTTTCGTCTATGGCTCCGGGCAGGGCTACACAGGATAGGGGACCTTGTTACTGGCACGTCCCTCAAATCCTTTCCAGACTTACAAGCTCAGGCTAAACTTCCCCTTAGGGAATGTTTCCACTACCTACAAATAACTCATTTTGTTCGCTCAATTATAGGGGACTGTTCCTCCCTGGATAGTATGTCCGTCTTTGAAAACATATGTCAATCGGATCCCCACGCCCCTGGTATCATCTCCCGCCTTTATAGTCATTTTACTTCTGACTCCACTGACCCTCCCCTCTACGCTGCACAGTGGTCCAAGGATCTCCAGATAACATTGGATAGGGAGGATTGGATTGGTATTTGGAATCGCACAAAATCCTCATCCCAAAACATTATAGCCCTTGAGGCCAATTATAAGGTCCTGATGGGGTGGTATTTAGTCCCCGCTAGGATTTCTAAATTTCTACCTTCCTACCCAGCGGGATGTTTCCGTGGATGTGGAGAGAGGGGTACACATGAGCATATCTGGTGGTCTTGTCCGATAGTGAGACGGTTCTGGGTAGCAATATTTCAAATAGCCTCCACCCTATTACAAGAAATAATTTCGCCTGACCCATCCCTAGCCCTTTTTAATCATATACAATCAGATTTTACCAGAGCCCAGGTTAGACTCTTGCTTCAACTGACTACTGCTGCCAAGCAAACTATTGCTAGGGCTTGGAAGACCCCAACTATACATATTGCAGAAGTTAAGAACAGGGTGACTCAAGCGATGATCCATAGTAAGATTGAGGCCAAGATTCTCGATCGAATGGCTCAACACGACAAAACCTGGACCCCCTGGGTGGAACATTTTCTACCCCCGGGATTTGATTTAACTCTGCTGGTATCTTAAGACATGATGTGTGCTCTGACCACACTGCATCCGAGCCCATTGGGGTTTACGCGACTCGGCCGACACCCTCCCTACCCCTTCTACCTGCTCCAGGCCGCTCTGGCCTTCTCTTCCCCTTCTATTCCCCTTGTCTTCTCTTTTCTAATCCTTTTCTCTTTTTTCCTTCTCTGCTCTTAATTGAAATGTTCTCGTTTGTGTTTACTGGGCAAGGCTACTAGCTATTGCCTAGTGTTACATCCCGTTATGTCTCGGTGTAATGTACAGAGTACCCCCCTTTTTTTTGGTACATATGCCTTTAATGATACAGGACCTCCCCTATCCTCTCCCCCTCCCCCATACTTATGTTGATATTTCTGTTAATTTTCTCTTGCTAAGGATTGGTTGGTCCTTTCATCTTTTCGAGATATACTTGACAATCCTCATTTTATTTTTTGACACCTTATATAATCTGTATTCGTCTTTAAGCTGATACTTGCCTCTGGTGGATTGTACCAGTATGTATTAATTTGTGTGGTAACATGCAAATAATTGTTTCTGTACTCTGTCACCTGTTCTGTAATAAAAAAATTTGAAAAGGAAAAGAGAAGTTGAGCAGGAACAAACAGAGATGGGAGGAGGATATTGGACTGTTAACGAATGACCAATGGGACAGGATACTGGAACTAGGGACAAGGGTCTCATTAGCCCCGTCACAGCGGGTCTCCCATTTATTCCTCCTCCACAGGGTCTATTATACCCCAAAGAAATTATATGGATTTGGATGGAAGCTGGATGATAAATGTCCCAGATGTCAAAATACAGGGGACCTCATCCACATGATGTGGAAATGCCCAAAATTGCATAGATATTGGATTAAAATTCTGGACACTATAAATGCAACTTTTAGTACTACTCTGGAACTTGAAGCCAGGGTTTGCCTATTAGGATGCATTGAGGAGAGAATGGGGCAGAGGGATACATTAGAAGCAGTTATAAGATGCCTGTTTCAGGCGAGGAAACTAATAGCACTAAAATGGCAAGCACAAAATCCACCCACAGTAGAGGAATGGTTTAATGTAATGAATAGCACAATTGGGAAGGAAAGGGGAACATGGATTAGAAGGGGTAACCTCAAAAAATTGAAGGCAATATGGGAGCACTGGTTATGTAAAATAGGCCGCTCACTTTAAATCAAGGAAAGATGGGTAAAGAATAATCTAAGGAAAAGAATGGAACTAAAAACGTGTATGCACTTTAAAGGTAAGATAGGAGGGAGGGAGGGAGGGGGGGGGGGATGGGATGAATGGACATTTATCATTTTTGAAATTAATTTTTTGTATGCACATAAAATGCACTAAGTATATAAAAAAATGGATTTGTAAATTTCTCTTTGTATTTGTATGGAAACAATAAAAAAAAGTATTGAAGTTAAAAAAAAAACATGCATCTTTTAAAACAGAGCAATAGACATTGCCAAGTGTTTTCAGAAGAAATTCAAACATTTTCAGCTTTATTCACGCACGAAAATATTATTTACTAATGTAAATGTCTGACCAGATGCATTTCTGTTCATTCTGTGTAGCATTTTTTCGTGGGCAAAAAGGCATGCACAGTGGTCTCCATGCGCTCCGTGGGTTCTGGTTGGCTGTAGCTCACAACATGTAGTCATCCTTATCACCGGAAACGGACTACCATGTTGTGAGCTAGAGCCGACCGGAACCATAATGGAGTGCATGTCAAACACTGTGCCTGCATCTTTGTCGCACACAAAAATGCACACCAAAATGAATGGAACTGCGTTTGATGCGAACTGCCCCTTAGCACAGTCTTTATCAACTCTCCTTCTCCTGGTGCGATCCCAGGGTCATATTGACAAGATGTTCCACTTTTGGCCTAGATACATTGTGCATTTTTGGATGTGCATCTTTTCCATATTTTAAGGTCTAGCCCTTAAAAAATGCAATAATGAGATGTTTAAGCACCAGGAGAAGAGGAGCGGAGAAACACTGAGCTGAGACACTTAAATCACACATAAAGATTGTCATTTTGTGGGAATTACCAAGCAATTACAGTATTGAAATTGCAGAAAAAGTCACATGTGCAAAAATGTGCGTATTGCAAAGAGAAGTATTGCAAATTCTTTGAATACTAACAAACTGAGCATGTGTAACCAAGGCTAGTTGCAATAATTTCCCTGAAAAACAACATAACAGGAGGGAACAAGTGAAACTAGAAACGTACGGAAAAAATAAACTAAAATTTTGCTAACAGGTCGTAATAATCCCTGATTCGTCTCTGAACACCAGTGGCAGCCTCCTTTAGAGTTTCCAGCTCTGTCATTGCCTGCAGCATATCAGCACTGATCCGACCAATAGTGCATCCTGGTAGTTGGTGGCCTTGGAAGAAGATAAGAAATTTGAATGGGTTTGATGGTCAAGTGACTGAGGCAATAAAAAAAGGAGCACATTATTATTCAGGGCTAGTTTCTGAAAATACTTACCTAAACCTAGACACTCAATTCTTGCTTGCAACCTTTTTGCTCTTCATAATACACCTACACTACTAGGGAATGTACACACTACAGATAATACTCTGTAAATCTTGGGCCAGGTGCATATCCATGTGTCTTCACATGCATCTACCTAAACATCTCTGCCACCTCTGCCTTCTACATGCTCAAATGTTGAATACTCTACATAATTTTATACTGTGTTGTGGGCGTGTTTCTATACTGTGTTGTGGGCGTGTTTGGTGTGGACATCTAAACAATAAACAGGTCTTGATTTTGCAAGGCACATGTTCAAAAAACTTACTGGGGCAAACAACAGCCTCCAAAGGCTCATCTTGGATTTCTTGCACTCCTTCACCTTCAGCATATCTGGTGTCTGGGGATGTGCTGTCGACTGGTGGCTCTTTGCTGGGTCCGGCGATATCCTCCAAATCCTGCAAAGGTTGGTGCTGAGCACACTCACGATCCTCTAAAATTAAACAATAAAACATCTATGAATCCTCCCCGAAATTACATTATATTACCAGAATCACATGTGCTGCTTTTAAAGTACACCAACCTTGCCCTGGTGAACCAGTTTGCTCCACACTAGTGCACTATACTATGCTTTATTAAAATAAACGCAATGCTAGGGAACAGGAGTGTGTCATTTAAAATGTGTGAATAAATGTCTATATATTGGCCACATTAAACAACTCTTGTTTGCTATGGCAATGTGGGATATATGATGTGAAATGTAGCAGGCGTGACTCTGTTCCCCAGGGCCTTTCCTCTACCCATGTCTACCCTGCAAACAGGGATGGACTGGCCATTGGGACTACAGGGAGTTTCCCGGTGGGCCGATGACTTAGTGGGCCGGCTTCAGTGACAGTGGACCGCCGCCCCCCTCCGTTCCTCTGTCTCTCCCTCCCCGCAGCGCTCATCTCCTCTGCCTTCCCGCAGTGCTCACCTGGGGGGGGACAGAGAAGCAGGGGGAGGACCAGAGGAGCAGGGGGGGATGACAGAGGAGCATGGGGGGGGACCAGAAGGAGCACGGGGAAGGGGACAGACAGCTGACTCAACAGGGAGTTTCTCACTTCTGTCTAATCTTGTCCCAGGGGGGGGGGGGCACCGAACTGATTCTTTGCCAGGGTAAAATAATGTCTAGCTTCCCCACTGGTACTGCCTATAAGAGTACCAGTACCAGCCATTTTACTCTAATAAAGTAGAACGGCTAGTGGCTAGTGAAGGGGGAGAGGGGGCTTGGGTGTCTGGGGGGGGGGGGGGCTGGAGTTGTCCGGCCGCCATAGGAGAGACCTGTCAAAGTGGGCCAGTCTGGATGAAGTCCAGGGCCAAATTTTTGTCCCAGTCCAGCCCTGCCTGCAAATGCGTCATTAATGGTGATTGAGGAGCCACGCATCTAACATAAAGTGTAATGTACCCCTTAAGTTCCGCCCTGAGCCCATGGCCTTTGTCCTACCTATAAACACCCCTGTCACTGGCAAAATCACATTACTATTATTATTAACTTTGTTTTGGGGCAGATATTGGGCCTGTTGTCTCCCCTGTTCTCTCCCCTGTTGGAGCCCGGCCAAGGGAAGCCTCCCTTTGTCCCCTGTGGTGTTTTTCTCTGTGCCTTTGTCCTGTGGAAAACATTAGAATACAGTATATTAAGTATTTCACAAAAGTAGCCAAGACAGAAAGAACAACTTTACAATTCTAATGAACTGCATAAAAACTTGCATTAACTTCTTCTGTATCCCCCACAAGAAAAAATCCCCATTAAATTTCATCCATCTATAATGTACAGACACATAATTAGATAATTACATGTACTTACTTTTTTTGTTAATGGTGCGGTGAATGGAGTCCAAATGTTCTTGCTCTCTGTGCTTCAAATCTGACCATCGTTTTCGTATTTGGTCTTTCGTTCGTTGAACCCCATAATCTCCTTCCAATACCGCGAGGACCTTCTCCAGAACCCAGTCTTTATGGCTGTTGGGCCTATCATAGTTCTCGATTTTGCAATCGTAATCGTATTTCTCAAAGATGCGCACCATCTCCACCATCTCCCCCTTGCTCATGGGGGTGGCCTTGTGCTTTCTATAAACGCCTCCACTGCAGGGCCTGTTCATTTTCGTGGTTTCCGCCATCATGTTCTCCCTCACACATCCCAGAATGTCGCATGCAGAAAAAAGAATGTGGTCCCGCCCCAGCGTCATGGCGCACATAGAGCGGAGTTTCACGCATGCGCAGGCTATATAAATCAAGAACGAGCGGTCGATGTCACGGACGCATGCACGAAGCCAGCGGTACGACTCCACGTCCAGCCGAAGGTATACGCGGAACGAAGGTAGGTGAATACATTGTGACACTAGTGGTTAATGCATGATTTAGCTTATAGAAACAAACCGAGATTGTATAAGCAGGTTAGGAATTTTAAGCAAGCACTTATTGGTTGTATTGTATCCTTTATTGCAGAGATCTCATAAAAAACATGCCTAAACCAAAGGGTGGAAAGCTGAATTCAAAAGAATTCATCACAGCTTTTATCGAGCTCTACAGATCTCACACCTGTCTGTGGCAGGTCACCCATAAAGATTACTCCAATAAAAATAAAAGGCAGTCAGCAATAGATCAACTGGTGGCAGAAGCGAAGACTATGTACCCCAGGGCCAACGATACACAAATTAAAGCCAAAATTGGGAGCCTGAGGAGCACTTTTCTCAGGGAGCTCAAGAAGATTGAGGGCTCAAAAAGATCGGGAGCTGCAGCAGATGACGTGTATGTGCCCAAGCTATGGTACTTCAGCAGCCTGATGTTTTTAAAGGACCAAACTGAGCCACGACAACATCTTTCCACACTTCCATCCGCATCAGCAGAGGCCACAGATACTGAAGCTGAACCAACACAGGATGAGGAAGAGGAGGAGGAGGAGGAGGAGCTCAGCTTGACACAGGTATAGTATTATTGAAAATCTGGCCATTCAAATAAACTATGATGTTAATGTGTTGTTATGATGGCAAGAAAAAATAAATGATGCTCCTTTTTCAGACACAGGACCTTGCCAGCCAAGAAGAGGCTGGGCCCAGCAGACAGTCAACACACTGTAGAATCCCTACACTGAACCCTCCTCGAAAAAGGGCCAAGAAGAGGCAACATCTAGATGATGCCACAGCGGAATTTCTGAGTAGGGCCACATCGGTCATCACCACAGCACCTGATAGTGCAGAAGGGTTTGGCTGTTTTATAGCCAATAAGTTAAGGAAATTTGATGCTGATCAAAGGGAGCTATGTGAGGGGATCATGGTACAGCTCCTTAGCAAGGCCAGGAAACGGGAGCTAAACCCTAATTCCCATGTCTGTGATTTAGATCACGCTACTCCAGGTACTCAACAACAGGCCTACCAACCCAGACAAGCTACCAAGCCCACCCAGCCTACCCACACCAGCCAACCTACCCACACCAGCCAGCCTACCCACACCAGCCAACCTACCCACACCAGCAAGCCCATCCACCCCAGCAAGCCCACCCACCCCAGCAAGCCAACCCACCCCAGCAGCATGGGGGTCAGTGGCCAACTCAGAGCCCAGATTTTAGGGGATACTAATTTGTAGAAAAATAATATGATTTTGAACATATTTTTTTGTGTTGGAAATTTGAGTGGCTAATTTTATGTTTGGCTTTCCAAAAAAATGAAAGATTAATGCCAGAAAAGATTTATATTAAATATATTTTTGGTTTTTGTATTCTGTTGGGAGTGCCAAAAAAAAATGGCCTCAGCTGATGGGGATTGAAGTGTGGAGAGTGTTGGTCGTGGTTCAGTTTGGTATGCCAAAAAGATCAGCCTGGTGAAGTACCACAGCCTGGGCACAGATATGTCTTCTGCTGCTGCTCCCCATCTTTTGGAGACCACAATCTTCTTGTGCTCCCTATATTTAATTTCATGCTCAGGTCACCAAGTTTGGAGATTCAAACATAATTAATGTATGCCCTGGGGTACAGAGGCTTTGCCAAGTCCACCAGTTGTTCTATTGCTGCCTTCCTGTTGTTTTGGATCTGTCATTCTTTTTTACATTTGTTTAAAAATAAAAGGATGATGTTAAAAAGTCTTGGATTATGTGTGGAAAGTCAAATGTCAGTTTGTGAGTAGGCAGGTCCTTTGCTAAAATTGAAGGGACACAAATAGAGTAGTTATTACTTTGACCATCATAAATAATTGGGGATAATGGGGTTGTTAGAAGTTGACACACAAAAGAATAGAGAAATTTGCTGGATTCATATCAACAAAATACACTAATCCAAAGTAAATCCATTTGTTTTTAATCCGTCCGTATCACCAGCAAAGCAGATTTTAATATTATGACATTATAAAGAAAAAGAGAATATGCGCTGCTTTTTGAGATTTCCAAACTTGCCACGTGACGAATGTGCATTTTCTAATACGAACGCTAGTTTTACTAGACAGATGGCTTCCGGTGCTCTTTACTTCAGAGCATGCGCATTTTGACTTTTCACAAAAGTCTGATTGTTTTCTGTACACACGGTCGGACTTTGCACCATCGGACTTTTGTTGACGTAAAGTTGGTCCGTTCGCTGACCCAACTTTTTGTCCGATGAAAGCCAAAAAAGTTGATCCGATGGAACGTACACACGGTCGGACAAATACGAAAAGTGCTGGATTTTGAAGTTTGTTGGGCAAAAGTCCGACCGTGTGTACGGGGCTTTAGACTTGGCCCTGGGATTGGCACCATTGAACCATTGTGAGTAATATTTATTGCGTATAGCCGGTATGGAATCAGCACCGAAGTGGGTTCCCTGCAAGAGTAAAATATTAGAACGTTTTTTTGTGGAAGTGGTAAAGGGTCTGGCTCCGCTTCTCAGGCGTATTGAACCCCCTACAGTTGAAGGTTGCTAAAGTTAATGGGCAAACAGAAGCCATGGTACATGTAGGTGAGGGAAAAGGGGAAGGGGGAAAGAAGCACATGAAGCAGGATTATTACTTATCAGCAACCCACATAAATGGAAACACAGCCAGAAGAGATCCAGAGAGAGAAGATAGGGAGGAAAGAAGATAAAGGAAAGAAGAGAGGAGAATAGACAGGGGAGAGGAGAACAGAAAGGGGTACAGAACAAAAAGGTCCAGAAAATGAACAGGGACATGGTCTGAGCGTGGTCACCATCTACACCACCCACATTGCAAGGCAGGAAGGGCAAAAAATACACAGGGATGGAGGGTGGGGAGGGCGACCAATACAACCAATCAAAAGAAAAAAATAATAATAAGAAAAAAAGAACAATAACAAAAAAGCTCCAAAAAGCTGTAAGGAAAGAAGAAAAAAACTCACAGCAAGGCCGTAAGCCAAACAGCGTCCATGGTGATGCTGCAAAAAAAGAAAAACCCTTGGGGGGGGGGGGGGAAACGGGGGAAGTTCGCTGGGCAGGGTGGATTCCTGGACCCCAGCTCCTTGGAAAAACAGTTATGGGACAAAACCAAAATGCGACATACATTACATGAAAAAACAGTGGCATGGGAACAAAACAGAGTGGATCAAACATATATAATAGAAAAAATGAACAAGTAAACATATTCTACAATTAAGTGCAAATTCAGTACGAAAACAAAAACAAACAAAAAAAACCCTAGCAACGATGAAGCTGCAAAAGAACAGGCGAGCTATCTGAGGTTACACATGATGGACACTCGGAGACAGTTTGCTGATGACTTCCGAGCTGAGTCATGGTGCCTGAACAACCTAGAGCAGGCTAGAGTTCGGTGAGAGGGAACCCCATAAAACAGTTTCTGAAAAAGATAGCAGTCCAATTTCTTAGTGAATAACAAAAAATAAAAATATGTAGTAACCCAAAAAGTATGAAAACCAAGGTAGTAACTCAGGCACGGGGGGAGGGAGCAGGCCGCAAAAAAGCAATGTTAAGAAAAATAAACGTAAAAATAAAAATGGAAGTGGGATCGCAGCTGAGGAAAGTAGGCAGATCTCCCAGGGTGCGAAAAATGGCGGTCTTGCCCTCATGGTGCACTCGCAGGTGGAATGGAATCTCCATTGATATTTCATTTGCTTGGATTGCAAAAGTAGGGTAAGCGGCTTTAAAGCTTTTCTCATTGCCAAGGTCTGGCGCGATAGGTCGAGAAGGAGCATTACAGGTGCATCGTTGAATAGAATAGTGTCCTGTGAGCTAGCAGCTCTCATGATGGTCTCCTTAATTTTGTAAACGTGGACCCGTCACAGTGTGTCACGAATGAAGGAGGGGTCCTGGGTCCGAGGGCCCGAGATCCTGTGAACCCGGTCAAGCTCAATAGGGTCATCCTTAGGGCGCTGCAGCAATTGGTTAAAAATGGCGGTCACAGCGACAGGCCTTGGCGTCTGCTGATTCGGGAATTCCGCGAATGCGAATGTTATTCGACGATTACGGTTCTCGTGATTGTCTTGCTGCAGCATGACTATGGGAGTTCAGGATTTTGTCATGTGTCTGCACTGCATTGCTGAGGCATCTAGGTCCTCAAAACCTGCTCCCACATCCTTTTTAAAGTCAGAGATCTCTTTCTTATAGGCCTTTTCAATCCTATGGACACAGTTTTCAATTTTTCATTTTTTTATTTTTTTTTGAAGCATCATTAAAATCACTGCTCCAGTTTAAAAAAAAAATCCATTGATACATGTTCCCTGGAGCAATACCCGGGTTCTCAAAGATGTTTTCACAGGCATACTATAGACACCCAGCAAGTACAATATTTATTTAAAGGAATTTTTCATTTTTTTATTTTTTTTATTTTGTATATTTAAGCATCATTAAAATCACTGCTACAGAAAAAACAACCGTTTTTAAAACTTTTTTCCATTGATACATGTTCCCTGGGGCAAGACCCGGGTTCTCAAAGACGTTTTACGACAATAACTTGCATATTAGGCTTTAAAATTAGCACTTTTGAATTCGAACGTTTGAGTCCCATAGACGTCAATGGGGTTCTAAATGTTCACGCAAACGGTCGGTCCGTTCGAAGGTTCTGGTGCGAACCGAACGGGGCAGTGTTCTGCTCATCCCTACTCCTAGCCTTTAGTCACTTTCCATTTACTCTTGAGTAGCGCGAAAGACACATTATCATATACAAATGTTAAATCAATATGCCTCTATGGAAGCGTGGGTTCATGGAAGCATGAGTCCATACAAATATGCTCTTAGGCAAAATATGAAAAGTGTACACATGCATTCATATAGCACGTGTGCCATGGAACAAGCATCTTTGCAAAGCAAGCATGCGTTTATGAAAATCATCCCAAGCAAGCACTTACACACTTACCCTCTCTGTCTCCAAGACATATCTGACCTGTCACCACATGGCAATGGTCGCCCTTCCTCTTCCTGCCTAAAATAAAAAATAGGCTAGACTTGAGCAAACCTGCACCCTCTAGTGGCTGGGGAAGAAACAGCAGCCCGCATGAGTCAGCACAGCATGATTGAACAGCACACTGCTCCCAGTGGGAAAAACAGACAGTCAGATCTCTCTCTTTTTAAAAGAGAAACTGCAAACAAATGCAGACTCACCATTCCTCGCTGCAGAACTCTGTACAGAACAGGAGTCCAATCTTCACCCATCACGGTGAGCTTTGTCATGACAGACCTTCAGGGACCGGGTCCTCCTTGTATATGGAGTACACTACCCTGGACCTGTATAGCACTCTGCCAAAGCAACTCTTTGGTATAGCTTTCACATGACCAAAGTGCCGACTCAGAGTCCAGCTCTCAAAGCAGAAGCATTACAGGCAGAAACCTTGCTCTTCTTTCACAATGGCTCGGGTACCATCCATTTTGGCTCTTTCAGGCACTTTAGATAAATCCAATTGATTAGCTCCTTGATCCCGTCAGGGATTTCTTAGCAGAGCTCTTCTTAGCACTTCATTAACTGTGACCAACACCTTAGACCAGGGGTGCCCAACCTTTTGAAGAGGGAGGGCCACTTAAGCAACTTGGTAACCAGTCGAGGGCCACAATGAGCGGAGCGGGCGGATGTCAGGTCACGGCTACTCTATAGGCCCGCCTATCCACCCAGATGAAAGGGTATGAATTCTCTTCTGGTTTTCAGATTGGAGGTAGGTGAGCGTAAACAGACATCTGTCTCTCTATAGAGGTGAATTAAGGGTCCCATTTGGTCAGGCCGATCGTGTGAAAAGGGCCTAAGACTGCTTTCACACTGATGTGCTGTTGGTTACCCACACTTTGGGTGCAGCAGAGTGCACCTGTGTCTATCCTGCGGGTTAGCTGAACTTTGCCATAGACTCCACCTGTGGCAAAAGCCGGCGCTGTAGAGGAAGCATCGGCTTATGGGGCTCTGCTGCTGCTTTCTTCCTCTACCACCAGCTTCATTCACAACACTGATGATAAGGTATAGCGGGTCGGCAAACCTGCGATCTGGGCTTGCCAACCCTCCATTACAGAGGAGGAGGTCGCGTGCCACATCAGAGGGCTCCGCGGGCCACATGTGGCCCTCGGGCCACTGGTTGGCCACCCCTGCCTTAGACACTGGCGAAAAAACGGAGGTAATCCCTGGATGGGAGGGGTTATATATGGAGGGGCACTTCCTGTCTTTTGAGTGTACCAGTGTCCATTTACCTATAGGGGCGTATAACCACACATAGTGGTGCTCTGTGTCATGTGATGTATGATAAAGAAATCGTTTTTTTTTTTTTTTAAACTTGTTGGTCTTTTTCTGTTGATTGCAGTTTTTTTTTTTTTGCGCTGAGTTAATCAATTACCACAAAAAGAAAGCTCTATTTATGGGCACAGCATCGCACGAATGTGCAATTTAATGGCCTGGTCATGAAGGGGGTAAAACCTTCTGGGGCTGAAGTGGTTAAATATAAAGTCTAGGTATGCTAGCTATAATTAGTAATTTAATGTAAAGGAAATATTCTCATATGGTAAAATACCTAAACCCATTTTTATATAAGCTTAATATTGTTTGGATTACCTCTCCTTCAGGGAGCTGCGTGGCCCCAATTGCTTTCATGAGGACAGATACTGAGCCAGCTGGCCCAGTGATGTAAGCTGCTCCTGTGTCTATAGCTACTGTGCACTCTTCTTTGCAGAACAGAACCTCTGCACCAGCTGATACCCTGTTGACAAAAAACAGTCATTGTGAACATGGCTTAAAAAAAAGAAGACATTACACTTTTGAAGATGAGATGAAGCATGATACTTTCCACACACTCCTGCATGCATGCCTGACTTACGCCCTGTACACACAAGCGGAATTTCTGTTGGAAAAAAGTTGGATGGTTTTTCCGATGGAATTCCACTCAAGCTTAGCTTGCATACACACGGTGACACATAAGTTCATAAGTCACACATAAGTTCTCTGAACTTTCGAGCGTTAAGAATGCAGTGATGTACAACACTACGACGAGGCAAGAAAAATAATTTCAATGCTTCTGAGCATGCGTCAAATTGTTTCTGAGCATGCAAGTTTTTTTCGGATTTGCATACAAACGAACGGATTTTCCGATAGGAATTTTTTCCGTCTGAAAAATTGAGAACCTGCTCTCAAACTTTTGCTGATGGAAATTCCGACAGCTAAAGTCTGATGAAGCATACACACGGTAGAAATTTCCAGTGAAAATTTCACATCAGACTTTTGCTGGCGGAAATTCCGCTTGTATGTACGGGGCATAAAGGACAGACGAATTCCAGTAAGAAAATGCTACATAAATCATGTGCCCTTAATCAAGGTGGCCATGGCTAGGAATGCTAGGGGGTGTTTTTTAAAGTGATTTCTCGACAAAATAAAGCATGGAGACATGGGTGAATGGGTGAAATTCAACTATTGTGATGGATGATATGTGAAATGTATATCAGCGATACCCTGAGCAGAGCAACGTCATATAATGTGGCACCTGGAGGTGCACATGAGCATCGTACAATACCGTTCTGCCTGGGGGAAATGTTTAGAGATAGCCTCTATAACCCAAACCTTAAGTCCCAAAGAAGACTGTTGGTGGAACTCCTTAAAATGTCTGGCGACACTATACTTGTCAAGACCCTTCTCCACAAAATTGCGGTGTTCACCGAACCTCTTGCGTAAGGTCCGAATGGTACGACCCACATAAAAGAGGCCGCAGGGACAAGTCAAGCAATATACCACATATTCCGAGGAACATGTGAAAAAATCGGGTAAAATATACTGCTTGCCCCTACACGTGAAGTCCTTCTGTCTGTGGGTTACAACTGAGGCACCGAGCCTTCTTACATTGGTACATTCCCTTAATATGAAAGAAGGTTAAGGAGGGGGTGGCCCTGGCTCCTACCGTTTTGGTACTGGTTTTGCTCGGCACATGCTTTTAGATTTTTTGCTCTTCTGTAACTAACTATAGGGCGGTCAGGCAATGTGGATCTAAGATGAGGATCTTCATTTAATATAGGCCAATGTTTGGTTAGGATCCTTTCCATTTGTCTAAAATGGCTGTGAAATTGTGTGACAAACCGCACTGGTTGCATGTTATCATCCTGCATCTTGTTGTTCTTTAGTGTAACATCTGTATTTAAATAGTGTTTAAAGGCACCCTCTTCAAGGCCCTCAGGGTAACCTTTTTCAATAAATTTGTCTTTCAATTTAAGCCCATGGGAGGTGTAATCCTGCTGTCTCGTGCAATTATGCTTTAATCTGCAGAATTGGCTTTTTGTTATATTATTTTCCCATCGTGGGTGGTGAAAACTCTCGAAATGTAATAAAGAATTACCTGCAGTGGGCTTGACGTAATTCTGAGCACAAATTGTAGTGTTATCAAAAAATAGCTCTAGATCTAAAAACGCTAAGGTTTTTTCATCAGTGACTGTAGTGAAGAAGAGGCCCATAGTATTTGAATTACAATGTCTGGGCCATCCCAAATAATCACTATGTCGTCTATATAGCAACCAAAATATACAAGATGAGAGGCAAAGGGGTTGTTGTGCCAAATGTGGGACAATTCCCAATAGCCCATGGTAAGGTTAGCGTAGCTGGGAGCAAAATTTGCCCCCATGGCGGTTCCCTGGGTCTGAATAAAAAACTTGCCATTGTTTTCAAAATAATTATGTGTGAGGCAAAATTTCAACATGTCTAGCAGAAAATGGACCTACTGGGGATTCAGCAGGGGATCTTGATTAAGGAAGTATTGAGTGGCTAAGAGACCCACTTCATGTGGTATGGACGTGTACAAAGATACAACATTCAGGGAAAGCCAACGATAAGTGGCTTCCCGATAATAGGGTTGTAGCATCTGGAGTAAATGTGACACGTACCTGGGTGAAGTCTGAAGTGACGAGGTCAGCCTCTCTTGAATCTCCGGCCCTGGTCCCGCTGAGAGTGGAGACAGGGGAAACCAAGGGCCAGGGGAGACACGAGTGCCCGCAGATGTAACTCCGGAAGCCTGCAGCAGGTGATGTGAAACTTAAAAGGCAGGAAGTCACAGCAAGTTGCAGAGACAAAGTCGCAGCAGGTTGCAGGGACGAAGTCACAGCAGGTTGCAGGGACAAAGTCGCAGCAGGTTGCAGGGACAAAGTCGCAGGTACCCGGGAAGTTGAGCGGTGTAAAACAGGAGACAGGAGCGTGGTCACATGGGAAGCCAGGTTCAGCAGCGAGCGGGCAGTGAGGCACAAAGTCATCAGGCAGGAATCAGGGTCACGTGGGAAGCCAAGATCAGGAACCAAGAGTCAGAGGTGAAGCGAGTCCAAAAGCAGGGTCAGGGGAGCCGAGGTTCAGTAACCAGAATTAGAAGCACAGGAACAGGCACAAGAAACAGGGACCGGAACTGCTGAGATCCGTCAGCACTAGGCTGGGGTTAGTGGACCCTTTAAATAGGCCGTTTGGCGCCAAGGGATGCGCGGGCACGCTCCCGTGCACGTGTGCGTGCACATGTGCACGCACGTTGCCGCGAATTCGCGGGGACAGCTCTAACAGTTCTCTTACAAAATGTATGCTGTCTTTAATGTAAGATGGGAGATTGACAACTAAGGGCTGTAGAAAAATATCAATGTAGATAGAGAAAAAGCTGGTGACGATCTCCATAGCTGCTACTATGGGTCTTCCAGGTGGGTTGGACTGTTTTTTATGGATTTTAGGAAGGTGATAAAAGTAAAGTCTCTTATAAAAATCGTATAGCAGAAAGGCGACCTCGGTTTTAGTAACCAGTCCCTCTACTTTGGCTGCGTTAACAAGATCATGGGCTTCTTGGGAAGTTTTTGATATGTAGTACTGTCAGAAAGGAGGCGGAAGCTTTCTGTCTGGTAGTCTGTCAGATTCTGGATCACAATCACACCGCCTTTATCTGCTGAACGGATGACTATTGATTTATTCTCAGTTAGCTGTTTAAGGGCAGTGTTTTCTGCTATCGAAAGGTTGGAAGAATGTTTATGTATGGCTGTTTGTTTGCATATACGCTGGATTTCAGTGTAGACTACCTGGTAAAAACTTTGGGGTAGATTCAGGTAGATTGGCGCATCTTTATACCGGCATAGCACATCTTATTTGCGATACGCCAACGTATATCAGAGAGGCAAGTACAGTATTCACAATGCTCTTGCTCCTAGCGTTGTGCCGGCGTAACTTAATTTAGTCGGCGTAAGTGTAAGTGGGTGTGACTTTATGCAAATGATGGTCGGAACGTGGAGTAGTGATATACGCCCGGCGTATCCTGAACTTCCTGGGATACGCCGAGCCTATAAATACGCCCAGACATGCGCCCGTCCGGCGCAAAAGTACATCCTGATCCCCCCCCTATAGGGAAAGTACTTTTGCGAGGCAATGTCGGCTGGTGCAAATACCCAGAGGAAGAGGACGGAACAGAGGAAGAGGAACTTTTACCCGGAGGAGAGGGCAATTATTGTTGCTTGGATTGTGGAAAATGACAAGTATCTCCATGGTGCCCTCAGTCACCAGACAAGTAAGGCCTGTAAAAAGGAGATCCTGACGGAGCTGAGCCTGCAGGTCAGTGCCGTGGGCAATGCCACCAGGAGCACCCTAGACATTCAAAAAAAGATCAATGATCTTAAAAGGAAGGTCCGGGAAAAGCTGGGTGCTATTGCACGTCATGCCAGGGGCACAGGAGGAGGACCACCCTGTACTGTAAGGTTGACCCCGGAGGACGAGTTAATCGCACAGTGCCTGCAGCGTGAGCAGGTGGAGGGCATGGAGGGGTATGACTCCGGACACCGGGCCTTGAGGACAGGTAAGTGTGTTTTATCTCCTATACGGTGTGTAGCATGTGTGGGGGTGGAAGGGAACATGTGACAAGTGTGTGGGTCCACCAACATGTGAATGTTTTGTGTCAACCACAGATGTGCAGGAGGGAGCTAGGCCGTCGTCGGCTGAAGGGCGACCCATGCCATCCAGGGTTGAGAGTGCCCATACCTATCCCCTGGAGGAAGTAGAGGAGGAGCATGGGGACCTGGAGGATGCCATTTTTATTCTGGAGGAAAATCCCAGCATCCCTGAACCCTCTTAACCCTCCTCCCCCCCATCCCTGAACCCTCTCAACCCTCCTCCCCCATCATGGGACCCTCACAACCCTCCTCTCCTATCATGGGACCCTCACAACCCTCCTCCCCCATCAGTGAACCCTCCCAACCCTCCTCCTCCATCAGGGGAAGCACCACACGGGCCTCCCCCTATGCACAGCCACAAGCCTCTCCTGCCCCCAGGAAGGCCACCAAAAAAACGCGAGGGGTTCCAGAGGCCATCCAGGAAACCCTTGCGAGGGATCAGGCCCGTCAGACCCAGCATGTGGGTGTTGTTGCAAGGGACATTAAGCGGGTCGCAGACAGCCTGGCCTCCTCGACCCAGATCGCTGAGTCTTTGGGGGATATCCGCGCCAATTCCGCAGCAGTGTCAACCTGTGTTGGGGAGCTGCAGGCGACAAACTCCCGCCTGGTGGCTGATGTCAAGAGCCTCAAAGTGGCTGTTAAGGCCAATACGGCAGAGGTGAGGCGGCAACAAAACATCAACAACACCCACCAGCTGCAGATGCACGCCGAGACCACCGCGGTGCTCACCCGCATATCGGTGGCGTTGGAGGGGAGGCAGCCAGAACCTGCCAGGAGTGGGAGACGTGAGGAGGAGTCTCCAGATGATGCCCCACCCCCACCTAAAGTTGCCCCCAGGCAAGTGAGGAGGCAAATACAGGGCACCAGGCAGAGCCCACGAAGGGGCAATTGTTTTTTTTGTTTTGTTTTATCTCCGGTGAGTAGTTTTCTTTATTTTTTATCTCCAGTGAGGAGTTTTCTTTATTTTTTATCTCCGGTGAGGAGATTTATTTTTAATTTAATACTGTACACGGTCAGTAGTGCAGGCTACAGTGTGACTGGTGTGTGAATGTGGGGGGTGACACTCCTGACAGTAAGGGGTGTCACCCTCGGTCGTTGGGGAGAATTTATCCCCACGACCCGTGTGAATGGGGTATGAATGGTCAGCGACATAATTGGGGCCTTGGCATGGCGTTGCTGCTCC
Organism: Rana temporaria; assembly: GCF_905171775.1. Taxonomy (NCBI): domain Eukaryota; kingdom Metazoa; phylum Chordata; class Amphibia; order Anura; family Ranidae; genus Rana; species Rana temporaria. The sequence continues at coordinate 352,313,607 of NC_053490.1, forward strand.
CAAGTCCTGCATAGTGGACTTTGGGCTAATCCAATATGATGAGGATGTGGGGTGTGTGAGCTAGGGACCACAGTGGTGTGCATGCATGCATTCTCCTTGATGAATGTGTGTGTTTAACGTGCAAACATGCCTACCACGAAGCATCTCCTGACTGCTCTTCCCTCAAGAGACGGGGTAGCCTGGGTTAGGGGGGGGGACTGTGTGGTTCGGGGGTCAGGTCATCACGTAGGTCAATCTCCAGGTCCTTTCTCATGGCGTAGTTGTGCAGAATGCAACATGCACCAATGATCTGGCACACGAAGTTTGGGGAATACAACAGGGTACCCCCGGACTTATCCAGGCATCGGAAACGGGACTTCAGGAGGCCAAATGTGCGTTCCACCACTGCACTGGTACGTGTGTGTGCATCGTATCTTTGCTCTCCTGTGGTTTCTGGATCCCGGAATGGAGTCATGAGATGGGGTCCAAGTGCATATGCTGCGTCACCTGGAAAGGAAAAGACAGGAGGATGTTAGTCGTGCATGTGCCCCTTGTGATATCTGCATCATGGGGTCGGACAATCATGCCTGACTCCCATGTCACTCACCAACCAGCCAGCTGTTCCCGTACACGTTCTGTTCAAATTCTGTTGGGATGTTGCTTTGACGGTATATGTAGCTGTCGTGGCTGGACCCTGGGTGTTTGGCACGGACGTGTACGTTTACGCCCCCTACCAGCCCAGTTTGAATTAGGCGGGTTTACGGCGGCCCATTTACACTACGCCGCCGTAACTTAGAGTGCAAGTCCTTTCTGAATACGGGACCTGCCGCTCTAAGTTACGGCGGCATAGTGTATCTGAGATACGATATGCCCGCCTAAAGCTAGGCGCTTCTTTGAGAATCTGAGCCAGTATATTCCCATAATAAGAAAATGGCCGGGCGCACGTACGTTCGTGAATCGGCGTATCTCATTTGCATATTCGACGCGGAAATATACGGAAGCACCTCTAGCGGCCAGCGTAAATATGCACCCCAAGATACGGCGGCGTAAGAGACTTACGCCGCTCGAATCTAGGCAACAATGAGGCGTATCTGATTCTATGGCGCAGAGATGCGACGCCTCACACTCAGAGTTAAGACGGCGTATCTGGAGATACGCCGTCGTAACTTCTTTGTGAATCCGGGCCACTGTGTTATAGTTCCAGGTCATAGTATTCACTCACTTCCGCCGGCCTCGTAGCAACCAATGTGAAGGAATGTAATGAGCATAATGATACTATAAAGTCTATATTGCTTTTTTCATGTACACCACTGCTGTAATCCTTCGTTACTCAATTCAGCCTCTAATAACAGCCCCCCACCGAAAAGACTGGAGAAGACAGAAATGGCAGATATCCCCTTCTCTCACGCATCCTTAGGAATGCGGAAGTGAAGACAGATCAGAGGGACAACCAAGCTTGACATCACATTTTTGTACTCTTCTTGTATTTCAGCCAATCAGATGTGCTTTCCAGATGCACATTAACATAATAGTGACATATCATGCTGTGTGTAAAAAGTTTAGTACTGCCTGTAATAAAGCAGAGATAACGGTGTAGTTCAACTGAGATGGATGTGTCAGTGAGTTATTCTCAAGCGTGCACGCAATGTTATCTAGACTCCAGAATTCGCAACAGCAGTAGAATCCATATTAACTAGGGTTGTCCCGATACCGATACTAGTATCGGTATCAGGACCGATACCAAGCATTTGTGCGAGTACTTGTACTCGCACAAATGCTCCCGATGCCTGATCCGAAGTCGGCGGACGGAGAGGGGGCGGAGCCAGTGGGGTAGCATGGAGGCGCCATGGCACCGGGTGCAACATTTAGGGGGGATGCCAGACAGTGTGTGTCACTGCCGGATCCGTCCCCCTAATTTTGACTTCCTGTGTCCCTCCGTCAGTGCCCCCTGTCAGTGCCATCCATCCGTCAGTGCCCCCTGTCAGTGCCATCCATCCGTCAGTGCCCCTATCAGTGCCATCCATCCGTCAGTGCCTCCTGTCAGTGCTAGACATGTGCAATTCGTTTTGTTTCTAATTCGTTTTTTTACGAAAATTCGGAAATTCGTTGATTACGAATTTTCGTATTTACAAATTTTTTATTTACGAATTTTCGGACTTCCGAAAATTTAGAACTTACGAATTTTCGTATTTTCAAAAATTCGTATTTTCATATTTACGTTTTTTTTTTATTTACGAATTTTCGTATTTACGAATTTCGGAAATTCGAATTTTGGATTAGCCCAAAGTCCACTATGCAGGACTTGGGAGCAGCAACACCACGCCAAGGCTCCAATTATGTCGCTGACCATTCATACCCCATTCACACTGGTCGTGTGGATAAATTTTCCCCAACGACCGAGGGTGACACCCCTTACTGTCAGGAGTGTCACCCCCCACATTCACACACCAGTCACACTGTAGCCTGCACTACTGACCGTGTGCAGTATTAAAATAAAAATAAATCTCCTCACCGGAGATAAAAAATAAAGAAAACTCCTCACTGGAGATAAAAAATAAAGAAAACTCCTCACCGGAGATAAAAAATAAAGAAAACTCCTCACCGGAGATAAAACAAAAAAACAAAACAATTGCCCCGTCGTGGGCTCTGCCTGGTGCCCTGTCTTTGCCTCCTCACTTGCCTGGGGGCAACTTTAGGTGGGGGTGGGGCATCAGACCCACCCAGGAGCACCTGCGGAATAAGGCAATGGTGGATTTTGTCAGAATTGCAGAAATTGCAGGATTCCCACGCACCGTTTTAAAAAATTTGAACATTTCGAAATTTCTAAAATTTAAAAATTCAGAATTCGAAAATTGAAAAAATCGAAATTTTTCAATTTTCGAATTTCGAATTTTTCAATTTTCGAATTTTGCAAAATTCAAATTGTTCAATTTCGAATTTTCGAAATTCGGAAATACAAAAATTCGGAAATACGAAAATTCGGAAATATGAAAATTCGGAAATTGAAAAATTCGAAATTTGAAACATTTTTCAATTTTCGAACTTCGATTTTTTCAATTTTCAATTTTCGAAATTTGGAATTTTCAAAATTCGGAAAATTGAAAAATTGTAAAATTGTAAAAATTTTAAAATTGTAAAAATTGTAAAAATTGTAAAAAATTGTAAAATTGTAAAATTGTAAAATTGTAAAAATTTAAAAATTCCAAATTTCGAAAATTAAAAATTAAAAAAATTCGAAATTTGAAAAATTGGAAATTCGAAATTAAAAAAAAAATAAAAAATTCGAAACTTGAAAAATTCGAATTTTTCAATTTTCGAATTTTTCTTTTCGAAATTTCGAATTTCGAATTTTTCAATTTTCGAAATTTCGATTTTCGAATATTTTCGTATTTCAGAATTTTCGTATTTCGAAATTTCGAAAATTGAACATTTCGAAAATTGAAAAATTCGGAATTTCGAAAATTTGAAAATTCGAAAAAAATTTGTATTTCCGAATTTCCGAAAATCCGAATTTCCGAAATTCGTAAATACGAAAATTAGGAAATAAAAAAAACGTAAATTCGTAAATTCAAAATTTTCGGAAGTCCGAAAATTCGTGAATAAAAAAATTTGTACATGCAAAAATTCGTAATTAATGAATTTCCGAATTTTCGTAAAAAAACTAATTAGAAACAAAACGAATTGCACATGTCTAGCACTGACAGGAGGCACTGACGGATGGATGGCACTGATAGGGGGCACTGACGGATGGATGGCACTGATAGGGGGCACTGACGGATGGATGGCACTGACAGGGGGCACTGATGGATGGATGGCACTGACAGGGGGCACTGACGGAGGGACACAGGAAGTCAAAATTAGGGGGACGGATCCGGCAGTGACACACACTGCCTGGCATCCCCCCTAAATGTTGCACCCGGTGCCATGGTGCCTCCATGCTACCCCACTGGCTCCGTCCCCTCTCCGTCCGCCGACTTCGGATCAGGCATCGGGAGCATTTGTGCGAGTACAAGTACTCGCACAAATGCTTGGTATCGGTCCTGATACCGATACTAGTATCGGTATCGGGACAACCCTAGTTAATATGGATTCTACTGCTGTTGCGAATTCTGGAGTTTAGATAACATTGCGTGCACGCTTGAGAATAACTCACTGACACATCCATCTCTGTTGAACTACACCGTTATCTCTGCTTTATTACAGGCAGTACTAAACTTTTTACACTCAGCATGATATGTCACTATTATGTTAATGTGCATCTGGAAAGCACATCTGATTGGCTGAAATACAAGAAGAGTACAAAAATGTGATGTCAAGCTTGGTTGTCCCTCTGATCTGTCTTCACTTCCGCATTCCTATGAATCTTTCAATTTTCGAATTTTTAAATTTTTAAATTTTTCAATTTTGGTAATACGAAAATTCGGAAATTCGAAAATATTCGAAAAGCGAAATTTCGAAAATTGAAAAATTCGAAATTTCGAAAATGAAAAAATTGGAAAATTGAAAAATTCGAAAATTGAAAAACTCGAATTTTTCAAGTTTCGAATTTTCGATTTTTTTTTTAATTTCGAATTTTCGAATTTTTCACTTTTCCAATTTCGAATTTTTAAATTTTCAAATTGTTCAAATTTTCGAATTTTTCAAATTTCGCATTTTTTAAATTTGGAATTTTCGAAATTTGGAATTTCGAATTTTTCAATTTTCGAATTTTCGAATTTTCGAATTTTCGAATTTTTCAACTTTCGAATTTTTCAACTTTCGAATTTTTCAATTTTCGAATTTTTCAATTTTCCGAATTTTTCAATTTTCCGAATTTTGAAAATTCGAAATTTCGAAAATTGAAAAATTCGAAATTCTAAAATTGAAAAATTCGAAATTCGAAAATTTTAATTTTTTTAAAATTTCGAATTTTTCAATTTCCGAATTTTCGTATTTCCGAATATTCGTATTTACGAATTTTAGTATCTACGAATTTTCAATTTTTGAATTTTTCAATTTTCAAAATGTCGAATTTTTCAATTTTCAAATTTTTCAATTTCGAATTTAGGCCATGTGTGCAATCAATGGCCCCCACGGTGCGTGGGAATCCTGCAATTTCTGCAATTCTGACAAAATCCGCCATTGCCTTATTCCGCAGGTGCTCCTGGGTGGGTCTGATGATGTGGTGGCACATGCGTCTGAGGATTGCGGGGACAACCTGGTGCACACATCTGCTCATGCTGCCCAGCCACAACTCCACTTGTACGCTGACGAGGAAATGCAGTGTTGCCAGTACCTTGACTAGTGGCTGCACTGCATGTGAGTGGTGTGTCTGGCTGGTGATGTAGGTCCAGGAAATAGCCACAACCCTGCATGATGATGCAGGGTTGTGGCTATTTCCTGGATGGCATCAGTGTTGAATCTGAAGATGCGATACACCTCCGAACCCCCCATGCCAAAGACGTTCATGTGCGTTCGGTATATCCTCTCCCGTGCCCTCCTCCTTCTACGCGCCTGGGCACACACTAGTATAGCTATGACCATGCCTGCCCCTGGCATGTTGGCATACAGATGTGTTGTCCTGCAAGTGTGGTTGCTCAGCTCGTCCGTAACGGTGCTGCTGAAGCTGCTCTCCAGCTGACCTGTACACGTCTGGTTCAAAGTCACCTCTGCTTTATGGGGGGCAAGTTTAGGCCGGACGTACAGCTTATGCGCACCGCGCGTAGCCTGCGTCGGGCGGTCGTACGTTCAGGAATTGGCGTATCTCCCCTCATTTGCATATTTGAATAGGAAATCAATGGGAGCGCAAGATGCGCCCAGCGTAAATATGCGCCCACGCTACGCCGAAGTAGAAAAGTTACGCCGGTCAGAAGAAGCCTATTTTCAGGCGTATCTGGTTCTGTGGGTACGGCGCATAGATACGCCGGCGTATATATACACTTACACCGCACATCTCGAGATACGCCGGCGTAACTTCTTTAAAAATCTGGGCCTGACTTTGTAAAGCGTGTCGTATTTGAAGGTACTGGTAGAAATTCTTATTTGACAGTCGGAAGCGTTCTTTCAATATATCAAAAGATAACAACACATCTCACTCAAACAATTGGTGTAAAAACATTAGTCCTGCTCTTTTCCATTCTAGCAATTCCGGCAATTTATTTAACTCAGGCAGGCAATAGTTGTCCCATATTGGCATGTGTTTAGTATATCCCGTATGATGTGTAATAATACGTATCATTTCCCAAAGCCTCTGGATTAATAAAAAAGTTGGAATTTTTCTCTTCCCTTTAAAATTGATGGGATACTATTTGTTGTACCAATGGGAGAGATTTAAATTGAGTCATTAAAATATTCTGTATAGGGTACCTCCTCCCATCCACTCCAATGCTGAAGTTGCGCTGCCATATAGTAGAATCTCGAGTTGGGAACCGCTATTCCTCCTCTATCCTTTGCTTGTTGAAGCGTTTCTAATTTAATTCTTGGTTTTCCATATTTCCATATAAGATCTCTAAAGGTCGCATCAATTGTTCTAAATAGTTTTAATGTTAACCAAACTGAACACTTATGTAGAAAATATAGCAATTGGGGCAACCACACCATTTTCACCAGATTTGCCCTTCCAATCATTGTCAATGGAAACCTACACCAGATTTTACCTTGTTGCCTAAATCTTGAAACAAGGGGTAAAATATTATCTATATAATCATTAACCTGTGGGGTTATTATCACCCCTAAATATTTAAATGATGTAACATACTTCATTTGATAATTTTGGTGTGGGAACTCCAATTGCAATGGGTCAATGGAATCAATAGGCATAATCACTGATTTGTCCCAATTAATTTCAAACCCTGAGAATGTTCCATAGGTATCAATAAGTGAAATGGCTGTAGTTAAGGATGTATATGTGTCTCCTAGGAATAACAAAGCATCATCAGCAAAAAGAGCTATTTTTTCCTCTACCTCTTTCCTACGAAACCCTACAATATCCAGACAGTCTCCGCCAATGGCTCCACAGCCAACACGAAGAGGAGCGGTGAAACAGGGGACAACCCTGTTGCGCCACTATTTCCAGCAAAAATGGAGAGGAAACAGAACCATTAATCTGTACTCTTGCACTCAGGGCACTATATAATAGTTTTATCCACCTTATAAAACATGGTCCTATTCCAAATTGTTCTAAACAAGCCCATAGGAATTCCCATTCTATACTGTCAAAAGCTTTGGTTGCGTCTAAGGACAAAATAGCTCTATTCCCTCTATTATCTACAGGTAATTGTAAATTTAGAAACAGTCGTCTAATATTATTAGCTGCCGATCTGTTTGGGATAAAGCCCGACTGATCCCAATGTATTAACTTGCCAACGTACTTTGAGAGTCTAATTGCTAATATTTTTGCCAGGAGTTTGACATCAGATGTCAACAACGAAAATGGACGGTATGCATCAGGCTTAGTTGGATCTTTTCCAGGTTTCAAAATAGAGATGATCACCGCTTCATTCATCGAGGGGGGCAAAGACCCCTTTTCGAAAGCATGGTTAAAAACTGACAATAGATCAGGCAGCAACATCTCTCCATATATTTTATAAATTTCCCCTGGTAGACCATCTGATCCAGGTGATTTATTATTAGATAAGTTTGCTGCTGCATCTCTCAGTTCCTCCATTGTTAGTGGTCTCTCTAATGCCTCTGTTTCCTCTTCTAGTAACCTTGGCAAGTTAATCCTCTGTAGAAAAAGTTCTATATCCTCTTCCTGACCTTTCTTCTGACTTTTATATAGTTCCTGACAAAACATCCGGAACACCTCCAGAATCTCATGTGGGTTATTAACCTTCCTGTCTAGAGAAACCTGAATTTCAGTTATGAAAGTGGTGGGCTGCTGCGTCTTAACTACAGAAGCCAATACATGTCCCGTTCCCTCTCCCTCCTCAAAATAAGGTTGCTGCAGAAAAAATCTTTTCTAAACTGCTTCTTTTTTTTTTTATATTTGTGAGATAAATAATCCTCTGAGATAAGCTTTCTGTGCATCCCAGTACATTAGGGGTGACATTGTAAATCTATTAATTTGCTGAAAATTATCAATCTGTAATTTAATGTCATCTGGAGGTATGGATGTCACCCAGTACAGATTAACTTTCCATAGCTTATGCCCCTTATTGGTATTAAAGGAGAAAGTTACGAACAAAGGAGAGTAGTCTGATATTCCTCTTGCCTCATATTTAATCTCGCTAAGATAAGGCAGTATAGACCGAGAACCCAATGCCAGATCTATTCTAGAAAGGGTTTTATGTGTACTTGAAAAACAAGAAAACTCCATTGGGTTTCTCAGCCTCCACAGGTCAATCAGACCTATCTCCTTTATATATTTAGCAAAGGCCGTAGGACCTACCAGGTATTGTTTATCTGGTACATAAAGTGTATCTATTGATGGAGTCATACACTTAAATCTCCAATTACTAGCCATAGACAGTCTGGTTTATCAGATACAAATACAATAAATTCTTTCAATATTTCTGGTGTATAGGGAGGAGGAATATAAATGTTTGCCAATACACATCTCTATATCTACCATTATCATCCTTCTTAATCTGTCTACATTTAAAGTCTAATGTATTGGCTATGAGTATAGATACCACTCTAGAATATGATGCGTATGTAGAATGAAATTGGCTTCTAAACTGCTTATTCCTTAAATAATGTACTGTTCTGTAAATGAGTTTCCTGTAGACATATTATCGAGGGTGTGAATCTTGTCAAGGATGAGAAAACTGCTTGTCGTTTAGACGGAGTGCCCAAACCTCTAACGTTCCATGAAACTATTATATCCCCTTGAGGCACTTTAGGGTACTATCTTTATAAGTTACAACTTCAATTATAGCTAATTTAGATATTGTAACCCTTCAAATATAAGGAGATAGAGGGAAGCAGAGTAAAGCAAGGTAAGTGAAGGTCAACATAACTAATTTAGATATTATATCCATACCATATATAAGGGGATATAGGAAGGAGAAGAAGGTAAAAGTCGCTAGGATAGACCTCAATCCTGAGCAAAAGATTTAAGTAAATACACGGATATCCAATGAAGAGGTGTACCCACACTACTAACAAATACAGATACAAACACCCATACAAAAAACAAAAAACAAACAGACATCACATTTAAAAAATAAAAAAAGTAATAATTAGTTAGAAATAAAATAATAAACATAAAAACAGTCATAGGGGTTATATGATCCAAGAGAACCCCCAGAAACAGGGCCCACCCTGACCCCTTTGTTAAAGTACTCTATCCTTCCCTCTCATCTATTTCCCCACTCCAACCCTCCCCCAACCCCACAATGGAGTGAAGGAGGGAGGAGAGTAGAGGGAGAGAAAAAAAACATGCACTTCATTTCATTTCAATTCAATTCCCCCCCAACCGAAGAGAGAAAAAAACAAAAGGGGGAGATAGAAAATCAAAACCCCCAAGTAAGCTTCCAAAAATATTTTTGTTAAAAGAGAAAAAAAAGGGTGAAGTAGAAAAAAAGGGGGGTTGGGGGGGGCTTCCCCCAAGCAGACTGCAAGAAACTATCTTAGGAAATGAATTTGGCCGTGTATAGTTAGCAAACCATTGCAATGCTAACTCGGTGATGTAAAAAAAAAAAAAACGTATTGTCCTTAGTATTTACTCTTAATTTAGCTGGAAATAACATTGCATAAGTCAAGTCCTTTTGCCTGAGCTGTCGCTTTATCTCCAAAAATCCTGCCCCTTGGCGCTGCACATTGGCGGAAAAATCCGGGAAAAAACTAATTTTCGCACCATCCAGTCTTTTTTTTTTTCCACATCAGACTCCACCAATAGGAAACATCGAGACTCGCTCACATTTGGGTTGCTTATAACGTCTCATTTATGGTTTCGCATCATTCGTGGTTTACCTTGCATCTCTTTTTTTTTATCATGGTTCAAGATAAAGACTTAACAGGGATATATTCCTATACATCCATTTACATAAAGAAAAAAAACCCATACTAAAAATATCACATTCCCCAACTTTTTTTTTCTCCCCTCCCCCCCCCTATCCCCCCTCCCCATCTACCTCCCAGTTTCTGTTCTTACCGCGCTAATTTCCTCAGCCCACCTCTACTGTTCCCTGTCACTCCTTAACCCTTAGGTTTTCCCGCATAACTCCATGTTTTCTTGAATACCGACCAAAGTGACCATTTCTCCTTTAGAATGTTGTTTCCCTCCGCAATACAATATGTCTCTTCTACCAAGTCTATCCACTCCCATATTGAAGGGCACTCGACCACCTGCCAGTTCTTGGGGATTAGCCTTTTGGCTGCGTTTAGCAAGTGTGGAACCAGAGATTCTCTATAAGATTTTGCCGCTTCCTTGCCTCCATGGAACAATACAATCCAAGGGTCATATTTAATCTCCTTCCAAGTTATATCTTTTATGTGCCCGAGGATTTTTTCCCAGTATTTTTTCACTTTTGGGCAGTTCCACCATAGGTGAGCCATTGTCCCTAGGGACCTACAGCCTCACCAACAGTCTGCCGACTGCCCCTCTTTGAGTTTACTTGTTATATCTGGCGTTGCATACCATGCCGCTATACACTTGTAGTTCATTTCTGCTGTTCTACTATCTACGGCCGAAGAGTGGGTCAGGTTCAACATTCTACTTATTGTGAAATTGTCTTTCTGTGTTCCTAGCTCCCGTTCCCATTTTTTAATGAACGGAGGGATCTCCAGCCCATCCACTGCCAACAATAACTTATAGAGCCTTGATATAATGCCTTTAGTTTTTTCTGTAGTGCATAATCTTTCCAGAGCTGTGAGCTGTTCCCCGGACCTTGTTGGCTGTGGTAGTTTTTGAACAAAGTGGGCCAGCTGTTGATATCTCAATTCATTAATTATCATTAAGTCCTCATGTTGTCTTAATTCCTGTAGTGTTTTTAATTTCCCATTCTTCATTATATCCCTTAACTGTGCTTTATCTTTTTTAATCCAATTACCACCTACTATTTTTTTTCTGGGTGCAAAATAATCATTTTCTTTTAACCCTATAAGAGGTGAGTTATAATCCTTGTCAATTTTTTTGTGTAGTGTGTCCCAAATTTTAAGTGCGTTGCGTGTTACCTCGTAAGTGTTCTCTTCAAGTGCTCTAAACTGTGGTGGGTTCCATATTATGTTCCCTAGTTTTACTTTGGCCAGTGCATTTTCTAACTTCACCCATCTTTTTTCTTTATTGTCCCTGGCCCACTCTATGACCCTAGACAATACTGCCGCTTCATAATATTTCCTAATGTCCGGGATAGCTAGGCCCCCGTGTTTTTTTTTTGTTTAAGGACAAAATACGATATCCTATGTTTCCTATTTCTCCATATATAGTTCATTATCAGCTTTTTAAGTGCTCTCAAGTAATATTACGGCAGTACAATTGGTAACATCTGAAATGTATAAAGAATCTTTGGGAGAAGGACCATTTTTAAAATATTGATTCGGCCGATCCAGGAGATTGGTCTATTTATAACCCTTTTGATTTCGTTTTTAATTTCATCAAGTAGTGGGATATAATTTATTTCATATAGTTTCTGTGACGGTATCGGTATGATATCCCCGTCAAACAGTCCCTTCTTCCCATAAAAGAAATCACAGCCGCATCCATACATGAGCCAAGGCTTAATGCTGGTATAACACAGAGTTTTAATCGTAAGAAACCAGAGCTTATATGTGGTTACAACTGTTACAATGACAAATCTCTGCCCCCCCTTACACAGTGGGGGGTCTTCAATACAGCTCCTTTGAAATAAAGATATTTCTTTGAACTAGTCAGTATCTAGCCGGTTCGGCACCGCATATAGAGAGATAATTATCACAATGAAGCAATCAGCATAATTAACATGAGCCACTTATCTAATCACAGTAACCAGTAAACACAGGGCTAGAACAATTAACATTTGAAACAGGGCTAGCTGCAGAAGAGTAAATACAATTAACCGCCTTAAACAAGCAGGGAGGATTAAACTGAAGCATATAGGTAAAAAGTCCATCACAATGGCCCCCCTTCTTCTCCCTGCTCCGGAAAACCCGGTTGGACCTTTCCTGGTCCAGTAGGGTTGACGGGTTCAGAGCTTTTAGTCCGAGGTTAACTCCGTTTGGCATGACTGACCTCCCTTGACAACTGCTTCAGACTCAGGTATGTCACCGGGTCGTCAGATCACACGCCGGTCAGTCCCCAAGTCTTTGTGCGATCTGCAAAGTCACCAGAAGTCAGTGTGAAGACAGCGAATGGGTCTGTGCGCCGCCGTCTAGGTGTCCCGCTATGGGAGGGGGCAGGTTATGGCTCTGAAGTGACAATCACAGGAGATTCATAAAAAGAAAAAGTTATATTTGTTGAAATGCTGTAGCACTGGTGCTCAGAGTCCGGGGGGGGGGGAGGGGACTCAGAGCCCCATAAGGTCAGCCACCCCCTGCTCCCTCCGCAGCCGCCGGTTCTCCTCTTTGAGCTTCTCCAGCTCCATCTCCAGTTCATGGAGCCTGGGGGGGTCAGCCCGCTGTGACCTCAGGTGGTTGTTCTCCTCCTCCATGCGGCTTATGCACTCCTCCAGCTCTATGTACTCACGGATCAGATCCTGCTTGCTCATGTCCTGCAGGCTTTCCACGTGGTCCTTCATCATCAGGAACTGGGTGGTGGTGTAAGGGGCCACCGGTGGGCCCTTGGCGAACATCTCGGCCCGCATCTGGGGCGCCCGCTGCGATTCCATCTCCTCCAGTCACTTCTTCTCCTCCCAGGTCCACTGGTTATATGACTTCCAAGACCTCTTCTTCTTGGAGGGTAGCTGGCGGTGCCTCTTTCTGCCCAGCTCCCTCCAAGGCCCCTCCGGCTCATGGCTGTCGCCCATGACCAGCTGACAATGGTGTTCCCTGTTGTCCGTAATAACAGATTGTACCATGAGGGCTTCGTAAGGGGTGCCCAATGGATCTTCCTGACCCAGCTCCTGGGGATCCCAAGCCGAGTCTACACAATGGGCTGCTGCTGGTGGGCGGTACCCAGGTTGAGACCAATTTGACCTGGTGTTGTCATTCATGGGGCAATTCTGCTTGAAGTGACCCAACTGTTTGCACCGGAAGCAGCGTTGTTCGTTGTCCTCCTGGCGTGGGTAGCGAGGGCTATATGTCATCGGTCTGTTAGGCGGTTGGTATCTAGCGGCTGGTGGGTGTGAGGGCGCCGTTGGTTGTGGGGGTTGTACCCGTGGTGTGACCTGGTTTGTCTTGCGAGTATCCGCATATTCATCCTCCAACTTCGCGGCCTCTGGTAGAGTAATGGGCCTGCGATCTCTCACCCAATCCTTGACGTCCGTCTGGATGTGATTGTAAAATTGCTCCAGGAGCATTAGTTGCAAAATGTCCTCTGCGGTGGTGGCCTGGCTGCTGTTAACCCAGTTAGAGGCCGACAGGGACAACTGGCATGCCCATTATGCGTAAGAGTCTTTCGTGGTTTTGCGTGAGTCCCTGAACTTCTGTCGGTGGGACTCTGGGGTTACTGCATAACGAGCCAGGAGCACTTCTTTAACCCTGGCGTAGCTATGGATATCCTGATCTGGCACGGTCCGGAAAGCATCAGAAGCTTTGCCTGACAGTTTGCCTGACAATATTGCAACCCACTCTCTTCTAGCTATTCGGTGCAGGTTACATTGTCGCTCAAAATCCGCCAGGTAGTTATCAATTTCACAGTCCTTTTCATCAAAAGCTTTAAAAGCGCTAAACGGAATCTTCCTTGCGTCTGCTGTGCTGTACTCACTGTTCGGAGAATGTGCGGCTGCTTGTTGGACTGCTGCCAGTTTTAACTGTAGCTCTGCGTTTACTAACAGGTCCATCACTTTCAGCACCACATCCGGCGTTGGGTTCGGGCCGAACCACGCTAGCTTCTCTCTCATTAGCTTGTTGGCTGGCGACAGGGCTGGACTGGGACAAAAATTTGGCCCTGGACTTCATCCAGACTGGCCCACTTTGACAGGTCTCTCCTATGGCGGCCGGACAACTCCAGCCCCCCCCCCAGACACCCAAGCCCCCTCTCCCCCTTCACTAGCCACTAGCCGTTCTACTTTATTAGAGTAAAACGGCTGGTACTGGTACTCTTATAGGCAGTACCAGTGGGGAAGCTAGACATTATTTTACCCTGGCAAAGAATCAGTTCGGTGCCCCCCCCCCCTGGGACAAGATTAGACAGAAGTGAGAAACTCCCTGTTGAGTCAGCTGTCTGTCCCCTTCCCCGTGCTCCTTCTGGTCCCCCCCCATGCTCCTCTGTCATCCCCCCTGCTCCTCTGGTCCTCCCCCTGCTTCTCTGTCCCCCCCCAGGTGAGCACTGTGGGAAGGCAGAGGAGATGAGCGCTGCGGGGAGGGAGAGACAGAGGAACGGAGGGGGGCGGCGGTCCACTGTCACTGAAGCCGGCCCACTAAGCCATCGGCCCACCGGGAAACTCCCTGTAGTCCCAATGGCCTGTCCATCCCTGGCTGGCGATTCCCTGGTGTCTCCATCTCTTGTACTGCTGGCGTTGCTGCAATCCCGTCCTGCTGGTCTATCTCCATTGATTCTGCTATGATGACCCGCTTGGTTTTGTTGCTAGCAATCCTTCCACGAACTTCCAGTAGTTCTTCCAGTGTCTGCTTGGAATCCGGGTGTGAAGGGGAATAGAAGGGAAAATCCCACTGCTACCAACCAATTGTGACGGTATCGGTATGATATCCCCGTCAAACAGTCCCTTCTTCCCATAAAAGAAATCACAGCCGCATCCATACATGAGCCAAGGCTTAATGCTGGTATAACACAGAGTTTTAATCGTAAGAAACCAGAGCTTATATGTGGTTACAACTGTTACAATGACAAATCTCCGCCCCCCCCTTACACAGTGGGGGGTCTTCAATACAGCTCCTTTGAAATAAAGATATTTCTTTGAACTAGTCAGTATCTAGCCGGTTCGGCACCGCATATAGAGAGATAATTATCACAATGAAGCAATCAGCATAATTAACATGAGCCACTTATCTAATCACAGTAACCAGTAAACACAGGGCTAGAACAATTAACATTTGAAACAGGGCTAGCTGCAGAAGAGTAAATACAATTAACCGCCTTAAACAAGCAGGGAGGATTAAACTGAAGCATATAGGTAAAAAGTCCATCACAGTTTCTTATTTGAGTTAGCTAATTTAATTCCTAAGTATTTGAGTTCCACCTTCAGTTGCAGTTTTTCTAAGTTGCTAATGCTCACGTTTTGGATCTCCGTCTTATTAACATTGATTTTGAAATTAGATATATGCCTGTACTTTCTACACATTTTTAAAAGGTTCGGGAGTGTCGATCTGGGGTTGACGATATAAAACAATACATCGTCTGCGAATGCTGACAGCTTATGTTCTTCTTCAACTTTAATCCCTTTAACGTCAGGGCTGTTACGGATGCTGGCCAGGAGGGGCTCTAGAGACAGCACAAACAAAAGCGGCGAGAGGGGACATCCCTGTCTCGTTCCATTTATCATCCCGAAAACTGGAGCCAGACTTCCATTAATTCTTATCCTCACCGTTGGGTAGTGATACAACGTCGTGATCCACTTTAACATCCTGGGTCCAATGCCCATTTTTTCCAAAGTTTGAGTCATGAGTCCTCAGTCTACCCTGTTGAATGCCTTCTCCGCGTTAATCGACAGGAGTAGACCTGGGGACCCCCCCCTCTTTCATTTTTCTAATAAGCAACATAGCTCTCACCCCGTTATCCCTTCCCTCTCTTTCGGGTATAAAACCCACTTGGTTTGGGTGGACCAATGTGGTCATATGCTGCTTCAGTCGTTCCGCCAGCACCTTTGCAAACAGTTTGGTATCAGTGTTTAGTAACGATAACGGCCTATACCCGAAACAGAGCCTTGCGTCTTTCCCTTCCTTCGGGATTACGATGATTGTAGCTTCCAGGGCATCCCTACTCATTTGATATTCCTTCCCTAACCCATTGGGGCTGATTTACTGAGCCTTTGCTCCATGACTCATGGAGCAAGAGCAGGAGTAGCAGCCGTTTTGACATTTACTAAAGAAATACGCTGCTAGTGCAGTGTATTTCCTTAGTTACTAAAGTGCTCAGTGCGCCCAGGAGAGGGCGCATTGTGCACCACTATAGACCTGGCGCACGGCACATTGAAATGTAAATATCGGGGATTTGGGCAGGAGTTTATTAGGGGGGGAGGTGGGGTGATGCAGGGGAAGTGTAGTGACATGTATTTGAATGTGTTTGGCGGGCCGAATTGAAAGTGAAAGTGACTTTTGAAAACCGATCCCCGTACGCTTACACAGTGCGCCTGAACCTCGGGAGGTTCATTTTCATACTGGGCATGCGTACAGAGAAATTTCGGAGCTTCCCGTGCGCCTTGTCAGTACGCTGAGAAAATCTTGGTAAATACCAAGCGGCGTACCCGTAATTGCGCTGCGTGACGCGGCGCACAGGAATCTCCGACCTGTTTTCAGCCTGCGCTGACCATGAAGGGGAACTCCGCGCCAAATTTCAAACAAGAAACCGGCGCGGGTCCCCCTCCAGGGGTACATTAGGCTCTTAGGCTTGGTCTGGAACGCGAGGGGTTAAACCCGCGCCGAAAAACAGCGCGGGGTCCCCCCCAGATCCAGACCAAGCCCTTATCCCAAGCACGCAGTCTGGCCGGACAGGAATGGGGGTGGGGACGAGCGAGCGCCCCCCCTCCTGAGCTGTACCAGACCGCATGCCCTCAACATGGGGGAGTGTGTGCTGTGGGGGAGGGGGGCACTGCCCCCCACCCCAAAGCACTCTTGTCCCCATGTGGATAGGGACAAGAGCCTCTTCCCGACAACCCTTGCCATTGGTTGTCGGGGTATGCGGGCGGGGGCTAATCGGAATCTGCGAGCCCCCTTTAATAAGTGGGCCCCCAGACGCTGGCCCCCCACCCTATGTGAATGAGTATGGGGTACATCCTACCCCTACCCATTCACCTGGGGGAAAATGTAAAGTAAAAAAAACACACCACACAGAATAAAATAATTTATTAGTCAGCTCCGGGGCCCCCCTTTCTTCTTTAGCTCTTTTAGAAGGGGGGGTGTCTTCTCTCCCGATCTTCCGCGGGGCCCTGGGCTTCGCCGATTTCTGCTGGGGGAGGGCGCCATCCCTCGGTCCTCTCCGGTGCCTTCCGCCGGGGCCCCCCAACCCATTTAAGCTCTTTTTCATTAGGGGGGGCATCCGGACTTCGGCGACTTCTGCCGGGGGATGGCGCCTATCCCCCGGTCTTTCCGGTGCCTTCCGCCAGGGCTCCGGTCTTGTTCGTCTTCTGCCGGGGGTGCGCCAAATCCCCGGTCTTTACCCTGCTGTCTTGGCGTTCCCTCTTCTGCCTGTCTCCCCCGCGGAGCCAGGGCTTTCTTTCTGCTTCTTTCTTCTCTGTTCCCTCTTCTGCCTGTCTCCTCCGGGGGACAGGGCTTTCTTTCCGCTTTCTTCTCTGTTCCCTCTTCTGCCTGTCTCCTCCGCGGAGCTCAGGGCTTGTCTCCGCTGTCTTCTCCCTTCTCTTCCATTCGATGTTGACACGACGAGGTCCCGCGCTGGAATGCCGTCTGAGCGGTAGGCTTTGACTTATATAGGGCAATGCCACCATGTGACCTCAACCCATGTGACATCACATTCCCTGGGCATGATGGGAATGTGATGTCACATGGGTTGAGGTCACATGGTGGCATTGCCCTATATAACTTGATGCCCACCGCTCAGACGGCATTACAGCGCCGGACCTCGTTGTGTCAACATCGAATGGAAGAGAAGGAAGAAGACAGCGGAGACAAGCCCTGGCCCTCGCGGAGGTGCCAGGCAGAAGTGGAAGGCACCGCAGAAGCCCGGAGGGTGGAGCCCTCCGGCGGAAGACAGCGCAGAAGCCCGCGGCCCTCCCCCATAAGCAAGGAGCTTCATGGTGAAGGGGGTCCCGGCGGAAAACAGCGACGAAGACCGCGGCCCTCCCCCATAAGCAAGGAGCTTCATGGTGAAAGGGGTCCCGGCGGAAAACAGCGACGAAGACCGAGGCCCTCCCCCATAAGCAAGGAGCTTCATGGTGAAGGGGGTCCCGGCGGAAAACAGCGACGAAGACTGCGGCCCTCCCCCATAAGCAAGGAGATTCATGGTGAAGGGGGTCCCGGCGGAAAAAAGGGACGAAGACCGCGGCCCTCCCCCATAAGCAAGGAGCTTCATGGTGAAGGGGGTCCCGGCGGAAAACAGCGACGAAGACCACGGCCCTCCCCCATAAGCAAGGAGCTTCATGGTGAAGGGGGTCCTGGCGGAAAACAGCGATGAAGACCGCGGCCCTCCCCCATAAGCAAGGAGCTTCATGGTGAAGGGGGTCCTGGCAGAAAACAGCGAGGAAGACCGCGGCCCTCCCCCATAAGCAAGGAGCTTCATGGTGAAGGGGGTCCCGGCGGAAAACAGCGACGAAGCCCGCGGCCCTCCCCCATAAGCAAGGAGCTTCATGGTGAAGGGGGCCCCGGCAAAAGATGGTGCAGAAGCCCGCGGGTGTCGCCTCCGGCGGAAAACAGCGTAGAAGCCCGGGGGGGGGGGGTAGGTGCACCCCGGCAGAAAGAAGCAAAGCCTGGGCCCCCCCGAATGTAAAAGAGCTTTATGGGGTGGGGGGCCCTGGTGGAAGACGACGAAGCCCGGGGCCCAATGGGGTGGTGGTGGGGGGCCCCGGCAGAAGACCCCCAGCTGACTAATAAATTAATTTATAAATGTGTGTGGTGTATTAGTTTTTTTACATTTTTTTCCCCAGGTGAATGGGTAGGGGTACAATGTACCCCATACTCATTCACATAGGGTGGGGGGGCCTGAATCTGGGGGGCCATCTTATTAAAGGGGGCTCTCAGATTCTGATAAGCCCCCCGCCCGCATACCCCGACAACCAACGGTCAGGGTTGTCGGGAAGAGGCTCTTGTCCCTATCGACATGGGGACAAGAGTGCTTTGGGGTGGGGGGGCAGTGCCCCCTCCCTCAAAGCACACACTGCCCCATGTCGAGGGCATGCGGTCTGGTATGGCTCAGGAGGGGGGGCGCTCGCTCGTCCCCACCCCCATTCCTGTCCGGGCCAGAGTGCGTGCCTGGGATGGGGGTTTGGTCTGGATCTGGGGGGGGACCCCACACTGGTTTTTGGCGTGGGTTTAACCCCTCACATTCCAAACCAAGCCGAGGAGCCTAATGTACCCCTGGAGGGGGACCCGTGCCGGTTTCTTGTTGAAATTTGGCGCGGAGTTCCCCTTTATCCCGGTCCTGTCAGGGGGGGAAATGCCTGATCGTCTGTTCATACAATGTATGAACAGCGATCTGTCATTTCCCCTAGTCAGTCCCACCCCCTTACAGTTAGAACACACCCAGGGAACATAATTAACCCCTCCCTCGCCCCTAGTGTTAACCCCTTTCCTTGCCAGTCACATTTTTATAGTAAGCAATGCCTTTTTAGAACATTGGTCGCTAGAAAAATGCCAATGGTTCCAAAAATGTGTCCGCCATAATGTCGCAGTACTGATAAAAATCGCTGATCGCCGCCATTACTAGTAAAAAAAAACTATATTAATAAAAAAGCCAAAAAACTATACCCTATTTTGTAGACGCTATAACTTTTGCGCAAACAAATCAAATGCTTATTGCGATTTTTTGGAACCAAAAATATGTCGAAGAATATGTATCGGCCTAAACTGAGGGAAAAATATATTATTTTTAGTTAATTTTGGGGATATTTATTATAGCAAACAGTAAAAATGATTTTAGTTTTTTTTTTAAAATGTCACTCTATTTTTGTTTATACCAAAAGACAGAAAAAACGCAGAGGTGATCAAATACCACCAAAAAAAAAATCTATTTGTGGGGAAAAAAAAGGACGCCTATTTTGTTTGGGAACCACGTCGCACGACCGCGCAATTGTCAGTTAAAACAACGCAGTGCCGAATTGCAAAAACTGGCCCGGTCATTGACCAGTAATATGGTCTGGGGCTCAAGTGGTTAAAAAATAACAAAACACTAAAGTTAGCCCAGTTAGCCCAATGTGAAAGATGATGTTACACCGAGTAAATAGATACCTTACATGTCACACTTTACTATTGCAAACACTCATGGAATGGCGCCAAACTTCAGTACTTTAAAATCACCATAGGCAACGTTTTTTTTTTTCAGGTTACCAGTTTAGAGTTACAGAGGAGGTCTATTGCTAAAATTATTGCTCGCGCTCTAACACACGCGTCAATACCTCACATGTGTGGTTTGAACAGTGTTTACATATGTAAGTCCCGCCCACATATGTAAACATTGTTCAAACCACACATGTGAGGTATTGACGCGTGCGTTAGAGCGAGAGCAATACTTTTAGCACTAGACCTCCTCTGTAACTCTAAACTGGTAACCTGAAAAAAAATTGTGCGTGTTCGTTTCTGATTGGGAGCTACTAGGGACAGGGGCGTTTTAATTATTATTATTTATTTTTGTTACGTAATAATTCACTAAGACCTCCCCTTCAGCCTGGAAAGCATGAGTTCAGGGGGGAAAAAACACAGCTCTCATGCTTTCAGCAGCCATTGCAGCTTTGTTCCTGCATGTGAGCATGCTCAGACACTTAGATTTTTTTTCCTTTCTTTTTAAAGGGTGAAAATCACTTGGATGTCTCATGCTCATAGAGCGTGGGTGGGTTAGTAATTTAAGGACATCCTTACCAGGTGTAAGCACTTACAAGCTCACCCAAACTAGAGACTGAAATTTGTTCATGTGATTTCAATTGCTTAATTAGCACACATGTTATAAAAAGCGTGGATCGAGCAGTCCTCAGCTACCCTCAGAGGGGCAGGCAGGCAGGCATGTTGTTGCTAAACAGAAATGTGTTTTGGAGCATGTTTATTTTTATTTTGCCAATGTTTTTTGTTTATTTTTAAATGATGTTCACTTTGATGTATTTGTCTCTGCTGCCTTATTTTGAAAAAATATTTCTGAAGATGTTGGGACGGTTAACCTATGTTTATTATGATTTTTGAAATGTATGTTTGTTTGTGTGTGTGTGTGTTTGTTTGTCTTTTTTGCTTTCCTTGTTTTGTTGACCAATAAAAATTACTTTCAAATTTTGAAGTTGGTTTTTTGTTACTTTTTCATGCTACAGATTTTGACAGCTGCAGCTGAAATAGGTTTGGGCCTAACAAATTAGGTGTGATTTTTGTCTAAGCTTCTTTCCTGGTGTGTAATCATGAAAATGTTTGCCATGTTTATTCTCCAGGAAATTAAAGACAACGTGGTAAGTATTTTCTTTTTACTGCAGTGGTCCTCAGCCCTCAAGTACCCCCGACAGGACATGTTTTGTGGATTTCTCTTATCAAGAATTGCTGTCCAGACTGTCTTTTAAAGCACATGTGCAAGATGAAGGAAAACCTGCAAACATGGCCTGTTGGGGGGGGGGGGGGGGGGGGGGGTATTGGTGGACAGGCTTGAAGTGCTGATTTACAGCACTGTGCTTAAATCTAGCGCAAGGCAATCCTATTCTAATTGTGGGTGTTTGAGGGAAGCCAAGTGAGTGTTAGAGCCCCTGCTTGTGTTTTTTTTTGGGTTGAGCTTTGTGTCCCTTTTCTTAAAATTGGCTCCACTTCCTGTCACACAGCTGAACAGGAAGTGAGGTTAAAACCCTACCAATGACTTTTCTTAGGGTCAATCTAACTAGTTTCCCCATTAAGCAAATTGCACTGCTGTGTACACCCCAAATGATTAGTTAGTTTGGGGTTTAGTAAAGGCAAAGCCACTCTGCAGTACAAGCGTAGTCGCTGAAAATCAGAGGAAGCACTCACGGTTTTAACATCCAATCCTGTAGAAGCAAAGTTTTTTGTTTTCTTCCTTGCTTGTCCACTTGTAATGCAAAGTGGATTTGCCTTTAGTAAATGGACCCCCAAAGTCCAAGATCCCTAATAATTTGGGGTGTACACAGCAAAATGCAATTTCCATAATGGGAAACTATTTAGATTGATCTGTGTCCCCAACAAAAGACATTAGTAAGGTTTTACCCTCACTTCCTGTTTGGCTATGTGACAGGAAGTGAATGAATTTGAAGTAGAAAGTGACAACATTTGTGAGGTGTCTTCACCCTATTAGGGGTGCAGGCATCCCCCAAAAATGAGCAGATAATACTCATTTGCAAATTAAGAAAATGGTTTATTTAACATTGGGTGGTGTTTGTGGGGGGCCCTAACACACACATTCCTACATATTAGCAACGCTGTATCCTGGCCTATTGGCATGGTTATATTTTCTTAGGCCTCTCAATAAAACTCTCTGAAATTTGTGCTTAAACTAGAACTATAATCAACACTTTTTATTTTCTTTCATTTTGGATAGAGTGAGGGAGGGTTATAGCCCCTGTCAGTTTAGTTTGTATTATCTGTGTCTAATTGGGGAGATTTGCCTTCACTTCCTGCCCCATAGCCAAACAGAAAGTAAGAGAAAAACTATGCAAATTAAGGGAATCCAGTGCCCCCTCCCCCCCAGAACTAGTGTGTGTGTCCCCTGAAAATTCCTGGGCGGGTCATACAAAAACAGGGTGTGGCCTTGACAGGAAGGGGTGGGTCATTTTTCTATTAGGAGGTGCAGAAATGTAGTCAGGCCTAGGGCAGCACAAAACTTAAATATACTACTGCATATTAGGGCTTATTTATACCGGATCCGATTTACAGCATGTTTGTATATTGTGGGAGGAAACCCACGCAGGCACAGGGAGAACATGCAAACTCCAGGCAGATGGTGTCACGGGCGGGATTCGAACCAGCGACCCTTTTGCTGCTAGGTCAAAGTGCTATACACTACACAACTGTGCTGAACGAACATGATTGCAGCTGAAAGCATGAGATTTTTTTTTTATTTTTTATTTTGCAATACCATGCTTTCCAGCCTTATTGACCCAGCCTCTCTCCATAAAGAGGACCTGTCACACACTAGTCCTATTACAAGGGATGTTTACATTCCTTGTAATAGGAAGAAAAGTGATCCAAAATAAAAAAAAGTGACAAAAAAGTGCAAAAAGAAAAATATTAGGTAAAAAAATAAAAAATAAATAAAACGCCCCTGTCCCTAGTAGCTCGCACTCAGAAGCGAATATGCATGTAAGTCCCGCCCACATATGTAAACACCATTCAAACCACACATGTGAGGTATTGACGCGTGCGTTAGAGCGAGAGCAATAACCTCCTCTAACTCTGAACTGGTATCCTGTAAAAAAAAAATCAAGCATCGCCTATGGATATTTGTATGTCCCGAAGTTTGGCGCCATTCCATGAGTGTGTGCAATATTAAAGCGTGACAAGTTAGGTATCTATTTACTCGGTGTAACATCATCTTTCACAATATTCATAAAAATTGGGCTAGCTTTACTGTTTTGTTATTTTTTAATTCATGAAACTGTTTTTTTTTTGGGCCAAAAAAAAAAGGCGTTAGAAACATTTTTGCGCAAATACCGTTGGAAATCAAATAAAAAATGACCGCCACTTTATTGCCTAGGGTGTCTGCTAAAAAAAATATGTTTGGGGGTCCTGAGTAATTTCCCAGGAACAAAATATAATTTTTACATGAAGGAGAGAAGTGCCAGAATAGGCGCGGTATGGAAGTGGTTAAAGTGAAACAATAAAAGTGAAATATTCCTTTAAATTTCATACAAGGGGGAGGGGGGGTACACACATGTTTCCCGTGCTTAGAACTGTCCCTGTACAAGATGTCATTTCTGAAGTGAAAAAAAAGTAATTTAAAAGTACTCATGGCTATAAAGAATACAGTCATTGCTCATTAAAACTAAAAAAAAAATGTGTGGTGGTTCCCCCAAATTCAATTACCAGGCCCTTCAGGTCTGGAATGGATATTAAGGGGAACCCCGCCTTAAAAAAAATGGCGTGGGGTCCCCCCAAATATCCATACCAGGCCCTTCAGGTCTGGTGTGGATTTTAAGGGGAACTCCACCCCAAATTTAAAAAAAAGATGGCGTGGAGTCCCCCTAAAAATCCACACCAGACCCTTATCCGAGCACGTTAACCTGGCCGGCCGCAGAAAAGAGGGGGGACAGAGTGCGGCCCCCCCTCTCCTGAACCGCACCAGGCCACATGCCCTCAACATGGGGAGGATGTCCCCATGTTGATGGGGACAAGGGCCTCATCCCCACAACCCTTGCCCGGTGGTTGTGGGGGTCTGCGGGCAGGGGGCTTATCAGAATCTGGAAGACCCCTTTAACAAAGGGGACCCCCAGATCCCGGCCCCCCCCTGTGTGAAATGGTAATGGGGTACATTGTACCTCTACCATTTCACCAAAAAAAAGTGACAAAAGTGTTAAAAATGACAGTAGGCGGTTTTTGACAAATCTTTTAATAAAATCTTCTTTCCTCGGTTTTTCTTCTTCTTTCATTCGGGTTTCTTCCTCTGCTTCTTTCTTGGGTCTTCTCGTCCACATCTTGCCCGACGTCTTCTCCTATCTTCTTCTCCGTCCGTCGGCCTTCTCATCCCGCATCTTCTTGATCTTCTGGGCGCTGCGCTTGAAATTGAAGATCCCGCCGTGTTCTTCCGCTTCTGAGACACCGCCCCCCTCTGACGCCACAGGTAAACTCCTATGAAAGTCCGCGTGTGGTATATGTGCTTCAGAGGGGGGCGGGGTCACATGAGCGTCACACGGCGGGAACTTCAATTGGAAGCTCGTCCACATAGTGCGGCGGCTTCTTCTTCTCCGGACGGCGTGCTTGAAATTGAATTCCCCCGCCGTGTGACGCACTGTGACCCCGCCCCCCTCTGACGCACATGACTTTCAAATGAGTTTACTTGTGGCGTCAGAGGGGGGTGGGTCCCAGGAGCGGAACACGGCGGCTAATTCAATTTCAAGTGCTGCGTCCGGGGAAGAAAAAGATGTGGACGAGAAGGCTGACGGACGGAGAAGATAGGAGAAGACACCGGGCAAGATGCGGGACGATAAGGCCAACGGAAGGAGAGGAACATGGGAGAAGACGTCGGGCAAGATGTGGACGAGAAGACCCAAGATCTTGCAGAGGAAGAAACCCGAATGAAAGAAGAAAAGAAGAACCGCGGAAAGAAGAGAATAAAAGATTTGCCAAAAACCGGCTATTGTCATTTTTAACACTTTTGACATTTTTCTTTTGGTGAAATGGTAGAGGTACAATGTACCCCATTACCATTTCACATAGGGGGGGCAGGATCTGGGGCCGCACTCTGTCCCCTCCTCTTTTCTGCGGCCGGCCAGGTCAACGTGCTCGGATAAGGGTCTGGTGTGTTTTTTTAGGGGGACTCCACGACATTTTTTTTATTTGGGCTGGAGTTCCCCTTAAAATCCACACCAGACCTGAAGGGCCTGGTATGGATATTTGCGGGGAACCCACGCCATTTTTTTTTTACGGCGGGGTTCCCCTTAATATCCATATCAGACCTGAAGGGCTTGGTAATTTAATTTGGGGGGACCCCCACACATTTTTTTTTCCTTTATGAATGAATCCCTTTAGAATTGCCAGAGCCGACAATTCATTATTGCCACGTGTGAATTTTAAATGACTTTTTTCCTTCTGAATGTCATTTTGTGCAGAGACAGTTCTAAGTGTGGGAAAATGCTGACTTTACACCCCCCCCCTAGGTACGAAATTTAAAGGAATATTTCACTTTTATTGTTTCACTTTAAGCATTATTAATTTCACTGCTCCCGAAAAAAACGGCCGTTTTAAAAAATAAAAAAAGTGTTGATACATGTCCCCTGGGGCAGGACTGAGGTCCCCAAACACTTTTTAGGACAAAACTTGCATATTAGCCTTTAATATGAACACTTTTGATTTCTCCCATAGACTTCTATAGGGAGTTCGGCGCGGCTTTACATATTACTTGCAATGCGCCGCTGCTACGCTGGTTCATGCGCCTAATTAAGGCTTCACCCGGCGCACTAATTAAGGCATGAACCAGCGCAGCGCACAGAGAATAGTAAATCAGCCCCATTGTAATATTGGCACAGTCTTGGGATCAGTATGTCTTTACACTTTTTAAAGTAGAGCGTTGTAAACCCATCAGGGCCTGGACTTTTACCCGGAGCTGAGTCCACCAGCGATTTGTTAATCTCATCCTCAGTTACGGGGCTGTCTAAGACTATACTCTCACTCAGGCCAATATTTGGGAGTCTTGCACCATCTAGAAACTCTTACTTTTTCATTTTTTTCCCCTTTCCTCCATGTCTTCTGCTTCACCGCGTATAGCTCCTCATAGAAAATTTTAAAGGTTTCTGCTATGTCCTTTGTAGAGTGTATCACCTCCCCCTTTTAATTTTATCTATATAATTTCTTGTTTTCTTTCTCTGCACCATTTTTGCTAGGTGTTTGCTAGGTTTATTACCCCACATGTACCTCTCTCTTGCAATTATGTTAAATTTTCTTCTAGTCTCTTGTTCCAGGAGTTCTTTGAGTTCGTCCCTTTTCCTAACAAGGTCTTGATATAACCCCTGGTGTTCTTGTTCAATTTTAAATATTTCATCGGTCAGGTTGTTGATTTTCAAGCTTTGTGTGCTTCCCATAAGATTGATTTTGACACTCCATCGGTGTCATTTGTCCTGAAGTACTGGTTTAACTCTTTTTTTACCCTTTCTAAGCTTACTTCATCCAATATCAGTTCTTCATTCAGTCTCCACGGACTAAATATTCTTTGGTGGCCAGGGATAGACATTGTCATGCTCACTGGGGCATGATCTGATAGTGATGCAATTTCTATTCTTGAGTCTTCAAAATATCCAGCAGGCAATGGTCAACCATGATGTAATCAATCATAGAGCACGTCCTGTGTACAGGGGAGTAAAATGTATAATCCCGCTGTTTTGCGTGTAATATTCTCCAAATATCTGGCAGCTATGCATTTTTTTTTAATCTTTTTAAGCTGTGCGTTGTTTGTCCCCTGTACACGGGACGTACTATCCACTTCCGGCTCTATGCAAAAGTTCAGATCTCCCAAGAGGATTATTTTTCCTGCCTTGAAGTCGTGCAATTTCCCTAATATCTCACTGAAATATTTAATTGGGTGCACGTTGGGTGTGTAAATATTCGCCATGATGCATGCCATTTCCCCTATTTTCCCCTTTAGGAAAATACATTTTCCCTCTCCATCCATCATCCTATCTTCCAGGATAAATTGTACCCTTTTCGCGAAGCCTATTGCCACTCCCCTGGCTCGTTTTGTGACGGTGTCTCCGTAGTACCATGTCGGGAAATCTGGGGAGTATAACTTGACATTAGATTCTAGGGTCAGATGGGTCTCCTGCAGAAAGACAACATCCGCTTTGTAACGACTGAGCTCTCTTAATATCTTGTGCCTGTTGGTAGGGGTATTCAGACCTGACGTTATAGGACATAAACGTAATTGCGGTCATCTCTCCCTCTCTTTCAACTTATATAAGATGTTTCTCTGGTCAAGTTGTCTCACTTGTTCTCTTAAATTATTTGTCTCCTGATCTTGCTTCTCTGACCTCTCTTCTATCGCCTCTACTCTTGATAGGAGGAGTCCTAAATCCATTCTTAATGTATGGATTTCGCCTTTAATGGTGTTTTCAAGACGCATTAACATCGCGGACATTTCCCCTTTTGTTGGGAGTTGTGCATCTGCTCTTTCCTCTTTGCTCTTCCGTTTCTACTGCACTCTGATGCACTTTCCATAGTAGCTTCCATAGAATTTTCTTCCCTGGATACATAAAGTATTTATGTAGTCTGTTCAACCCAGTACTATTTAAGGGTGTGCATGTATGGGCGAGCAGCTTGTATGTAATTTATATACTTTTTAGCAAAGCTGCTGAGTCTCTTCCTTAGTCCTGCTAAAGGATTTACAAATCCACGTACCTTATGTTTTTACCAAAACACAACTTTTCTGCTTCACACAGCCTCCAGGCTTACTGCCCCCACAGTCCGTTAAAGCATTCCAAACATTTTTACTCCTAATAACATTTTACATAAGAACTTAGTTATTATAGATACAATTTGACCAGGTATTTGACCTTTCTAGAAACACACCAGGTATTTAGGCAGTTTTTCCTCCCCTGTCTCTGTGTCATACAGACTCTTGAGAGAGGCAAATTCGAATATTTACCCAATATTGTCAAGCAGGGTGTCCTGGGCCTGTATGCCCCAACTTCTTTCTATGAAATATCACTATACACAATTTATCTTGCAGGCATCCAGACCATACCTTTAAAACACAACTTAGCTGGGTGATTTCCTTGTCAGAGCATAAAAGGTAGAGAACAAGTAATGATAGGTATTGACAAGTTAACAGACGGGGAACCCAGATCCTGTATGATCCTGTATGCAGCCAGCTTCTTTCTATGTTATATCGCTATACACAGTTCATCATGCAGGCATCAAACTTCTTATTTAAATCTCTACTTAGCAGGGTGAATTCCTTATCAGAGCTGTGTTTAATTAGGTACCTCCAGTTTCTGCTCCTCAATATGGCCAATTGTTTACAGGTTTCCAGGTTACTCACGAGTCACCATGGGTGGGGGGGTTCACCATCCTCTCTGCCTCCAGCAGCCTCTCTCAACTCCTTGCTCCCCTTCTCGGTGCCGCTTGTACCTCCGAACCGTAACTCCGGAGGTCACATATCCTACGGAGCCTCAGACGGGGGCCAGGGGGCGGAGGGGGGTGGCCTAACTCAGACCTCTCCTACCGCTCACCACTCACTGGCATCCGAGCCTCTCCCCTTCGAAGCGGCTTGGGGGATCCAGAGGTCCGCAGCTGTTACTTGTGTCGGTCGGGGGGCTAGTCGCGGACTTCATGGTGGGACCCGTGTCTTACACGCCACGGGTCCATCGCAGCCGCTAGATGTCTCCTGCGCAGCCCGGCCAGCTGACACCCCTCTGTCCCTCCCTCCATGAGCCACATCACGTCCTTTCACTCCCGCACCATCCAGTCTTATATCACCCAACTGTCTAGCTCTTTGCAGTATCGTATCTCTATCCTTATAGTTCATCATCTTCAGGATAAAAGTTCTTGGTTTTCTCTCTTCCGCACCTGATATTCTTTCTTTAATTGTATGTATATCTTGTCTTAGCAGGCCTATTTCTTCCCTCATTCCCTCTAATTTTTGATCCAGTATATTCACAGAGATATTGCATTTGTTAATGGCTTTCATGATGTCTGTTAACATAGTTACATGCTCTATATTAGGGCTATGTGGGGTTTCTGTGGAGGTTGATCACTCTCTATAAGTGAATTACTATCTATTTCTTCCGACTGTGTTTCCTCTACCCCCGCTGCAGTAACCTGTAGAGGGAGTTCCTTAGTAAATTCATTGATCGATTAAGGGAGCTGCCTGCTTTTTGGGCGACAAAAGACCCAATCCACAGGCAAAAAGGGCTAGAGACAGCAGCACTGAAGAGCCTGATCCCATTTGTGCACACAAGGATGCCCCATGTAACCACTGAACAGCTGGACACTAAACAAGAAGAAGAAGAAAACAAGAAGAACATTTAAAACCATCTCTTTTTTTTTTTTTTTTGCACGAAATGCACAAATCTGTACAACTTAGAAGTCTGCTGGCCTGTAGCAGGCTAGTCTGAAGCCGAGCTCTGTGCTGGGCGGCGGTTTTTTTAAAAACGCACTGTAGCGTTACCATTCAGAATAAAAGTTTTATCCTTCACCTGGACGTGCTTCACCATTTTTTGATACATCTCCCTTCACACCGGGCTCTACTTCTGTTACACATACGGACGGATGGGAGGACATCACACTCGAGGACCTTCCGTCTGATCAGGACAACAGTGGAGCTTTGGAGGAACAGGGGACTGGTGACAGTGAACCCACAGGAGAAGACAGCATCTGCCCTCTATGCCATTTTACTACTCATTGAAGGTAAGGGCATTGTGAGACTGCTGTTGGATGCACACACCAGATATAAAAGACCCATCCCCCATCTTCATTTATGAGTGTTACTACACCAGCTCAGTGACTTCTGTAGCCATGTACTTATATTGACTATTCCCTTCTTTTTCCAAATTATTTATTCACTGTGTGTTTTTCAGTTAGAGATCACTGTCTCGTTATATTTGGTCTGACAGTTGATTGGTTCATCACCCTAGGGTGACCAGCCGCTGCAGCCAATCATTTAAGCACAGCACTCACTGTATGACAGGTTTGCACTGATATATATGATTTGGTTGTAATTTGTCTTATGTAAGCGCTGATCACTATTTTTCTTTCTAACTTTTCACGGATTGGTGCACCCTTAGATACAGCAGCTGCATATATATATATATATTTTTTACACAAGTTCTTTTTACGTTCCAACACTCGCAGTAGCGCAATAGTTTTTTACCCATTTCACTGATCACAGCCATGCCTACTTATGGCATGGCTGTGATTGGCCAGTGCGGCATGTGACCCATCATGTGACCAGCCTCTATATTAGATCGAGGCACACAGCACAGATCGTCACTCTGCTTCAATTAGGATAGGGAGAGGCTGCTGAATCTGCTGCCTAAGGGACAGTGTTAGGTGTATCCTGCTCCAGAAATCTCTAGAAGCACACTATGGGACATATCCACAAAAAGCCGGTGCAACTTAAAAAATCCCATTTAAGTTACACTGCCTTAAAATTTCTACCTAAGTGCCCGATCCACAAAGCACTTACCTAGAAATTTCAGGCTGTGTAACTTAAATCCGTCCGGCGTAAGGCGTTCCTCTTCATCAGGGGGCGATTCCCATTTAAATGAGGCGCGCTCCCGCGCCGGCCGTACTGCGCATGCGCGAAGTTACGTTACGCCGAGTTTTGTGGATCGCGCCGGGTAAAAAAAAGTTGCGTCGGGAAAAAAAAAAAATTGACAGCGTCGCTCGACATGCATTCCTGAGGGAGAACTCCATGCCAATTTTCAAAGAAAAAAACGGCATGGGTTCCCCCCCAGGAGCATACCAGGCCCTTAGGTCTGGTATGGGTTGTAAGGAGACCCCCCCTACGCCAAAAAATCGACGTAGGGGGTCCCCCTACAATCCATACCAGACCCGTATCCAAAGCACGCTACCCGGCCGGCCAGGAATGGGAGTGGGGACGAGCGAGCGCCCCCCCCCCCCTCCTGAGCCGTACCAGGCCGCATGCCCTCAACATGGGGGGGTTGGGTGCTCTGGGGCAGGGGGGCGCACTGCGGGCCCCCCCACCCCAGAGCACCCCGTCCCCATGTTGATGAGGACAGGACCTCTTCCCGACAACCCTGGCCGTTGGTTGTCAGGGTCTGCGGGCGGGGGCTTATTGGAACCCACGTGGTGGGTGCCTACCACGTGGGTACCTACCGGAGCATGATGGGACGGTGAGGCCTATATAAATCGGATGCAAGGCGCGTTTCCATCATTGCAGCGAGAAGATGCGTTGGGTCAACATCGCAAGAAGGGAGAAGAAGAGAAGAGAAGAAGATGACGTCACAGAAGACCACGCTGGCTGCCTGCTAGTAATTGAGCTAACACACGAAGATAGCAGGCAGCCGGCGCTGAAGGAGAAGGCACCGGACAGCTGGAGAAGAACCGGGGTGCGCCGAGTCAACAGCGGAGAGCGGCGAAGATAGAAGAAGACCCCTGGAGAGCGGAGAAGACCCCCCCGGAGAGCGGAAGAAGACGCCCCCCCCGGAGAGCGGAGAAGACCCCCCGGAGAGCGGAAGAAGAAGCCCCCCCTGGTATTAGAGCTAAAGAAGACAGGGGGGGCCTCCGGAGCAGACTAATAAATGATTTTAAAAACCCTTGTGTCGTGTGTTTAATAACTATCACTTTGCCTCCAGGTGAATGGGTAGGGGTACGATGTACCCCATATCCATTCACTTAGGGTGGGGGGCCGGTATCTGGGGGCCCCCTTATTTGAGGGGACTTCCAGATTCCGATAAGCCCCCGCCCGCAGACCCCGACAACCAACGGCCAGGGTTGTCGGGAAGAGGTCCTGTCCTCATCAACATGGGGACAGGGTGCTCTGGGGTGGGGGGGCCCGCAGTGCGCCCCCCTGCCCCAGAGCACCCAACCCCCCCATGTTGAGGGCATGCGGCCTGGTACGGCTCAGGAGGGGGGGGCGCTCGCTCGTCCCCACTCCCATTCCTGGCCGGCCGGGTAGCGTGCTTTGGATACGGGTCTGGTATGGATTGTAGTGGGACCCCCTACGTCGATTTTTCGGCATAGGGGGGGTCTCCTTACAACCCATACCAGACCTAAGGGCCTGGTATGCTCCTGGGGGGGAACCCATGCCGGTTTTGATTTTACAAATTGCCGTGGAGTTCTCCCTCAAGAATGCATGCCAAATGCCGTCGCTTGAATGTGCTTTTACATGGTGTTACTAACTTTACACTTTGTAAAAGCAGCCCTAATTTTACACTTGCAAACTAAAACTTACGGCGAAAAAACGAAGCTGAAAAGCTTTGTGGATCGCCCTAAGTGCTAATTTGCATACCCGAAGTGGCATTTCGACTCGAAATGCCCCCAGCGGCGGATGCGGTACTGCATCCTAAGATCCGGCAGTGTAAGTCCCTTACACATGTCGGATCTTCTGCCTAACTTTGGAAAACTGATTCTGTGGATCAGTTCCAAAGTTAGAACCAGGGATACGATGGCGTACGCCGGCGTATCTCTTTTGAGGATATGCCCCTATATTTCTTTGATATCTGCATCATCTTATGGTATCTGGCTCGTTGTCACTGTGCTTCAATTAGGATAGGGAGAGGCTGCTGAATCTGCTGCATAGGGACAGTGTTATGTGTATCCTGCTCCAGAAATCTCTAGAAGCACACTTTATTTCTTTGATATCTGCATCATCTTATGGTATCTGGCTCGTTGTCACTGTGCTTCAATTAGGATAGGGAGTGGCTGCTGTTGCTGCTTAGGGACAGTGTTAGGTGTATCCTGCTCCAGAAATCTCAACAAGCACTCTTTATTCCTGTGACATCTGCTGTGCTTCATATAGTTTAGGAGTTTTGTTCAGCTATAGGGGCAGTCAGCAATCTATAGGTGACTCAGAATATTTCAACAGCACTGCACCTGCCACCACCAGTTCACCTGTGATATACTGTGTTTTTCTATCAAGTACATAGTTCAGGGACAGGTTCCAGATATTTTCCTATAGGGGCAGTCAGCATTCTATAGGTGACTCTGAATATTTCAACAGCACTGCACCTGCCACCACCTGTTCACCTGTGATATACTGTGTTTTTCTGTCAAGTACATAGTTCAGGGACAGGTTCCAGATATTTTCCTATAGGGGCAGTCAGCAATCTATAGGTGACTCTGAATATGTCAACAGCACTGCACCTGCCACCACCTGTTCACCTGTGATATACTGTGTTTTTCTGTCTAGTACATAGTTCAGGGACAGGTTCCAGATATTTTCCTATAAGGGCAGTCAGCATTCTATAGGTGACTCTGAATATTTCAACAGCACTGCACCTGCCCCCTGTGATATACTGTCTGTGCAGTACATTGTTTAGGGCTGGGTTCTGCTTCTTGCTATAGGTGGAGAAATATATAGGTGAATCTCTGCCCATTTCACCAGCACTCCACCTGTCCCCTGTGATATACTGTCTGTGCAGTACATTGTTTAGGGCTGACTTCCTGCTTATTGCTATAGGTAGAGAAATATATAGGTGAATCTCTGCCTATTTCACCAGCTTACACTATTTTTGTATTTAAAATTTCTCAAAATTAGGGCAAGACCCTAAATTTGAGAAATATATAGGTGAATCTCTGCCCATTTCACCAGCACTCCACCTGTCCCCTGTGATATACTGTCTGTGCAGTACATTGTTTAGTGCTGGCTTCCTGCTTATTGCTATAGGTAGAGAAATATATAGGTGAATATCTGCCTATTTCACCAGCTTACACTATTTTTGTATTTAAAATTTGTCAAAATTAGGGCAAGACCCTAAATTTGAGAAATATATAGGTGAATCTCTGCTCATTTCACCAGCACTCCGCCAGTACATTGTTTAGGGCTGGGTTCCTGCTTCTTGCTATAGGTAGAGAAATATATAGGTGAATCTCTGCCTATTTCACCATATTACACTATTTTTGTATTTTAAATTTCTCAAAATTAGGGAAAGACCCTAAATTTGAGAATTATGAGGAAAACGTCAAATAAGGGACATGGCCGCGGTCGTGGTGCTGCTGGTGGAGCTCCTGTTACAGGGAGAGGACGTGGTCGATCTGTGCCAGCTACAAGCACAAGTGAAACACCTTTCTCAGGTGCGAGTAGCCGACAGAGCCTGCAGCGGTATTTGGTTGGGCCTAATCCAGCTCTACGAATGTTGAGGCCAGGAGCAGAACAGGCAGTAGTAGATTGGGTTGCTGACAGTGCCTCCAGTTCCTTCACATTGTTTTCCAACCAGTCTTGTGCTGAAAGTTCAGAGTTGGCGCCTGCAGCCGATGTCCACCATCAGTCTTTCACCTCACCCCCTTGCAAATCAGCCAAGCAGTCTGAGCCCCAAAGCATGCAGCAGTCTCTTCTTCTTTTTGACGAGTCTGTTAGCATGTGTTCCCAGGGCCATCCACCTAGCCCAGCCTCAGAAGGGGAAGAGATTGAGTGCACTGATGCCCAACCACTTATATTTCAGGATGAGTTAATGGGGGGACCATCACAGCACGTCTTGCATGATGATGATGAAACACAGTTGCCAACTGCTGGTGCATTTGCAATTGTGCAGACCGACAAGGAGGGCAGTGTTGAAGACTGGGTGGAAGATGATGTGCAGGACGATGAGGTCCTCGACCCGACATGGAATCAACCTCATGCAGGTGACCCGTGTAGTTCGGAGGAAGAGGCGGTGGTCGCACAGAGCCACCAGCACAGCAGAAGAGGGAGCAGGGTGCCAAAGCAGAGCGTCCGTCCCCTAGACAGTACGCCTGCTACTGCCCAACGCAGCAAGGGACCAAGCACACCAAAGCCAGGTCCAAGGAGTTCCCTAGCGTGGCAGTTATTCACACAATGTGCTGATGACAAGACACGCATGGTTTGCACGATGTGCAATCAGAGCCTGAAGCGAGGCATAAATGTTCTCAACCTGAGCACAACCTGCATGACCAGGCATCTAAGTGGAGTAGACACCTCAGTGGAGTAGACACCTCAAGAACCAAGAAAGGTCTCTGGCTCCTCCTGCTTCCTCTTCTGCATCAGTCTCGGGCCTCTCTGCCTCTTCATCCACCTCCGTAGTGACAGTGCCACCTGCCACCCCTCAATTAGAGGACCGGCAAGCAACACTACCACCTGGGTCACCAAACATCTCCATAATGTCCCATGGAAGCATTCAGCTCTCCATCTCCCAAACACTGGAGCGTAAGAGGAAGTACCCCTCTACCCACCCGCGATCCCTGGCCCTGAATGCCAGCATTTCAAAATTACTGGCCTTTGAAATGCTGTCATTCCGTCTGGTGGAGATGCAGAGTTTTAAAAGCCTGATGGCATTGGCTGTCCCACAGTACGTCGTGCCCAGCCGCCACTACTTTTCCAGGCGAGCCATCCCTTCCCTGCACAACCAAGTGGAGGACAAAATCAGGTGTGCACTGCGCAACGCCATCTGTGCCAAGATCCACCTAACTACGGATATGTGGACCAGTAAGCATGGTCAGGGACATTATATCTCCCTAACAGCGCACTGGGTAAATGCAGTGGCGGCTGGGCCTGAGGCGCATAGCAGTTTGGCGCATGTCCTTCCACCACCGAGGATTGCAGGGCGCTTCAGTTTGCCTCCTGTTCCTAACTCCTTCTACTCCACTTCCTCCTCCTCTACCGCCTCCTCATCCAGCCAGCGTAACAAATTCACCACCAACTTCAGCACAGCCATGGGTAAACGCCAGCAGGCAGTTTTAAAACGTTCCTGTTTGGGGGAAAAACCACACACCGCGCAGGAGTTGTGGAGGGACATGGAACAACAGACCGATGAGTGGTTGGCGTCAGTGAGCCTCAAGCCAGGCCTGGTGGTGTGCGATAACGGGCAAAATCTTGTAGCAGCTCTGGGCCTAGCCAGTTTGACGCACATCCCTTGCCTGGCGCATGTGCTGAATTTGGTGGTGCAGAGTTTCCTGAGAACTTACCCCGATATGCCACAGCTGCTGCAGAAAGTGCGGGCCGTCTGTGCGCACTTTCAGCGTTCTCACCCTGCAGAACAGAACCACTTTACCAACAATAACTGGGCCTCCATGCGAGACCTGTGTGCCTTGTTGCGCTGTTTTGAGTACTCCACCAACATGGCCAGTGCCAATGACGCCGCTCTCAGCGTGACTATCCCAGTTCTATGCTACGGGCGATGATGGAAGAGGATGTGGCACAGGAGGAGGAGGAGGAGGAATCGGGATCATTTGCAAGGCTTTCAGGGCAGTCATTCACAAGTGGCTCCGAGGTTGGGTTCGTGCACCAACAAAGGCCAGGTACACAATTGTCTAGCAAGGGCACAGTTCTGGAGGATGACATGGTGGAGGATGAGGAGGAGGAAGACATGGAGGAGGAGGAGGAACCATGTTCACAGCAGGATGGCATCCAGACCAGCTCATGGCCATTACTGGTGCGTGGCTGGGGGGATACAGAGGATACAGATGATACACCTCCCACAGAGGACAGCTTTTCGTTGCCTCTGGGCAGCCTGGCACACATGAGCAATTACATGCTGCAGTGTCTCCGCAACGACCGGCGTGTTTCGCACATTATGACAGGTGCTGATTACTGGGTGGCTACGCTGCTGGATCCCCGTTACAAGGACAATGTACCGTCCTTAATCCCCTCACTGGAGCGTGAACGCAAGATGCGCGAGTACAAGCGCACGCTGTTAGACACGCTGCTGGTGCAATTCATACCTGGCAGCGGGGGCACAGTGGAAGCAGAAGGCGAAGGCAGAGGAGGAGGAAGAGGTCGCCAACGCAGCAGGGGCCCCGCCAGCACCTCAGAAGGCAGGGTTAGCATGGCCGAAATGTGGAAAAGCTTTGTCAGCACGCCACAACAAACAGCACCACCAGCTGATATGGAACGTTTTAGCAGGAGGCAGCATTTCAGCAACATGGTGGAGCAGTATGTGAGCACACCCCTACACGTACTGAATGACGGCTATGCCCCCTTCTGGGTCTCAAAATTGGGCACATGGCCTGAGCTTGCCCTTTACGCCTTCGAGGTGCTGGCCTGCCCTGCGGCCAGTGTATTGTCTGAACGTGTATTTAGCACGGCAGGGGGCGTTATCACAGACAAGCGCAGCCACCTGTCCAGAGCCAATGTGGACAAACTCACGTTCATTAAAATGAACCAGGCATGGATCCCAGAGGAGTTGTCCGTACCTTGTGCAGAATAGACACCGGGCCAGCCTTACCCAGCCATTACTTTTTTCTGAGCTTTCTAGGGTTGCCATCTCATCCCTTTCAAAGCAAAAAGATATTAATTACACAGGTTCTCTGGCTGATTACGGTGCTGCTAATTAAACTCACTTGGTGCCTTATCGACTTTAAATTAGTCCCAGAACATGTGTAGCAACCCTAGATCTGTCTCACTCTTTTGGGGTTTACCCTAATTTAAAAAATAAATCAATTAAAAACCAAAACCTGCTGTGTTGGCTACCTCCTCCTCCTCCTCCTCCACCGCCGCTTCCACCTTCAGTCACATTCTTAGGCTTGCGCACTGCAACTGCTTTCTTTAAGTCCCACCAGAGGTTCTCAATCGGATTTCAGTCTGGTGACTGCGATGGCCACTCCAAAATGTTCCAGCCTTTAATCTGCAACCATGCTCTAGTGGACTTGGAGATCTTGGAGATATGCTTGGGATCATTGTCCTGTTGAAAGGTCCAACGTCTCCCAAGCCTCAGGTTTGTGACGGACTGCATCACACTGTCATCCAATATCTCCTGGTACTGAAGAGAATTCATGGTACCTTGCACACGCTGAAGCTTCCCTGTACCTGCAGAAGCAAAACGGCCCCAAAGCATGATTGACCCCCCGCCATGCTTCACAGTAGGCAAGGTGTTCTTTTCATCATAGGCCTTGTTCTTCCTCCTCCAAACATAGCGTTGATCCATGGGCCCAAACAGTTCTCATTTTGTTTCATCAGTCCACAGAACACAATCCCAAAACTTGTGTGGTTTGCCCACATGACTTTTGGCATACTGCAGTCGACTCTTCTTATTCTTTGGAGACAGCAAGGGGGTGCGCCTGGGAGTTCTGGCATGGAGGCCTTCATTACGCAGAGTGCGCCGTATTGTCTGAGCAGAAACTTCAGTACCCACATCTGACTAATATTTTCTCAGTTCCTAAGCAGTCACACGGGGACTTTTCTCCACTCTACGCTTCAGGTAGCGCACAGCAGTCGAAGTCAGCATCTTCTTTCTGCCACGACCAGGTAGCATTTCAACAGTGCCCTTTGCCTTGAATTTTGCATTTACTACTGTATTTCAAAACCAATTGATGTCATATTAGTTGCATATGGTTCTTTATGAAGTCCTTGTAGGATTGTATTCTGAATACAATTACAAATGTACACTAAATTCCCTAAAACCCTTTACAGCATTGGGGAGTTGAATAATTTTGAACAAAACTGTATGGACCTCGTCCTCCTAATCAAAATGGTATGGGCTCCACAACTCCTGTACATCTTCCATAATTCACCAATGTGGATATCAAATAAATGGTTTAAAAGAATTGATACCCAGATGTGGGAGCTGATATGGAAAAAAAAGATAGCCAGGATTAGTTTAACCACCTTGCAATATGGAAAGGATAGGGGGGGGATTGGCGGTACCCCACCCCAAAACGTGCTTTTTAGCTTCTCAAATACAACAGTTGGCGGGATGGGGATGGGAGGAAAGAGAGGACCCGAATAGAAGTATGGTAATTTGGGACTGCTCCCATCTTGAGATGGGCTTGCCTAGTATGCCACAGACAGCACCCACAGGAATTCTCCTTAGAAAGGTATGGGGGGAACTACAGAAGACTGTGGGGACAGATGGGGTGTTACCATTCACTCCAATATGGAACAATCCTAGATATGCAGAACTACAGGATTTAGTAGGCTTTACTTCCTGGAAAAATAGGGGAATTTGGTTCTTTTCACAGCTGTATGAGGGAGAGGGAGAGGTATTGAAAACGTATGAACAGCTGTGCGGAGAATACCAATTAGCCCCACGGGGCTTCTATCAGTATCTCCAGCTCCGGCACGCTCTACAGAAACAACAACAAACACGTTCACTGATGGTAACGTCACCGTCACCTTTGATGACGGCGGTTTTGCAAGCAGAAGCTCGGAGAGGACTGATAACCAAAATATACGAGGGACTGTTAGCAACAATTCAGAGTCATGCCTCCCTTAAAAGTCGCGTGAAGTGGGTGGAAGACATTGGGGAGATAGACGGAGACCAGTGGGAGAGGGCACTTGAATCTGTCCCGATGGTATCTGTCTCTGCGTCGCACAAATTGACGCAACTCTTCATCCTACACAGGGCCTACAGAACAGCGCCACAACTACATAGATGGGGAAAAAGGGAAACCCCTATGTGCCCAACGTGTAAAACCTAGCAGGGGGATTTCATACACCTGATTTGGAGATGCCCAAAGCTTCACAGGTACTGGGAGGAAGTATCACAGTGTATCACCAGAGTAGCACAGGTACCAGTCCCATTGGATCCCCTAGTATACTTGTTAGGGGCCATTGACCCTGGAGGTTACACAAAAGGAAAGTATTACAGTATATGGTAACTAGTGTTGCTCACGAATATTCGCATTGCGAATATTCGACTCGAATATAGCATATTCGAGAAATCGCGCTATATTTCGAATTTCGCGGTGAATATTCGCAATTCCGAATATTCGCATTTTTTCAATTTGATTTTTAAAACAGATCACATCCTATCGACGTCTAAAAGCATTGCTGGTATGATTAGAGACCCTGGGCCGAGTAGCTAAGCTGAGGCGATCCTATTATGTTGCCAAATTGAAAAAAAAAAATTGCGATTTTTCGCTATTGCGAATGCGAAAATGATTGCGAATTTTCGATAACTGTGGTAGGAGAACTCTGATTGTCTCTGATGCAAAAGGGGGGGGCTTTGTGTATGTGTATGTTATGAATATTTGTATGTTTGATATTATTATTTTTTGTAAGAAGGAAAAAATTGCGCATACCTTAAAAAAGGGGAGAATACAGCAGCAACTCAAAAATGTTATACAACATAAATTAATACAAGACAGAAAATGGAGTCGCTCTACAAGAATAAAAAATATGTCTAGTGACAAGACATGTGGGCAAATTATAAAATAAGCAAGCGCAAATAACTTGTGAAATACACAGTGAAACAAATATATAAAGAAATATAGTCCCAATAATAGAAAAATAATCTTTCATAAAAATGTCTTTGATATGTGAAGTGAAAAAAAGTCCAAAGCATGCAGCATGAACGTGTTCAATCTTTAAGGTGTTTGATTGACAAACGGCTGTGACAGATGGATAGAGTAAAGAATCACCACCAATGCAAAACACTTTTTATTTTCTATTGTAAAATATCAAGAATATTCTGAGCCAATCAGAGTGCTCCTTCCGCATTTGCCGAATATTCGCAATTATTTTGTATTGTAAAATATCAAGAATATTCTGAGCCAATCAGAGTGCTCCTTCTGCATTTGCCGAATATTCGCAATTATTTTGTATTGTAAAATATCAAGAATATTCTGAGCCAATCAGAGTGCTCCTTCCGCATTTGCCGAATATTCGCAATTATTTTGTATTGTAAAATATCACGAATATTCTGAGCCAATCAGAGTGCTCCTACAGCATTTCTCGAAATTGCGCAATAAATATCGCATTCGCATGTTGCGATATTTCGATAAAATATCACGAATATT
The DNA here is from genome assembly GCF_905171775.1 of Rana temporaria. Classification (NCBI taxonomy): domain Eukaryota; kingdom Metazoa; phylum Chordata; class Amphibia; order Anura; family Ranidae; genus Rana; species Rana temporaria. Next base: position 352,354,422 of record NC_053490.1, read on the forward strand.
CTGAGCCAATCAGAGCGCTCCTCCAGCATTTCTCGAAATTGCGCAATAAATATCGCATTCGCATGTTGCGATATTTCGATAAAATATCACGAATATTCTGAGCCAATCAGAGTGCTCCTACCGCAGTTATCAAAAAATCGCAATTATTTTCGCATTCGCAATAGCGAAAAATCGCAATCATTTACTTTCGATAAAATATCACGAATATTCGAATTTAGCGAATATATCTCGAATATTCGAATATATATTCGAGATATATCGCGAAATCGAATATGGCATATTCTGCTCAACACTAATGGTAACAAGACTGCTGTACTTGGCAAGAAAACTCATAGCACGTTACTGGATGGCCCCGGGGGTCCCCACAGGGAAGCAATGGATTGCATATGTCAACTCCCTGTTGGGTAGAGAATACTTGGCTTACAAACGAAGAAAAGCAGAGGGTAAATTTGAGGAGATATGGTATTCCTGGTTGAGAGATGCGAGTGTCGCACCACCAAAACTGGTAATGGATAGATTCTCTATGTAGAGAGCGGAGGACAGGGGGGCGGGGGCGGGGGGAGGGGGCGGGATATAAAAATATAGAGACGTACATTGAAATGTATAGGAATGTAAAAATACAGTATAAGGTATGTCAATTGAAATGTAATGGATGCCAAATAGGCATATTTATGTATGAAATAAGAAAATAAATACAAATAAAGTGGTTAAAATAAATAAATAAATTGGAACCTTGAGAGGCACATACAGGGGTGAGCGTAACAAGGTTCTGGCTTCTCAGAGGTCTGGAGCATCAGCAGGAATGGTATATGTACCGTCGTTGTGGTACTACAGCAGACTGTCATTTCTTGATGACCACCTTGAAACAAGGCAGTCACTTTCAAGCCTTCCCCCCAGACTTCCCTCCAAAAAAACCCTCAGAAAACCCTCCAGCCAACCCTGCAGCCTTCCCTGCAGCCAAGCTGATCCTTCTCAGGAGTAAGAGGAGCCTTCCTTCCTGGAGGATCGAAGACCCGGATGTGGCTGTCTGGAGCCCGGTATATTATTTTAAATAAATTTATTGTGAAAAAAATGATGTTAAATAGATGTTAATATGTAAAAAATATATAATGTTTGATCTAAAAGTGTTTTTTATATCAATAGACAGTAGTGGCCCAAAAAGTTGGGGAGAAAAGAATGAAAACTGCTGGGGTTAGAATGATTGTCTTTTCTATTTATTTTCAATCAATTTGCAACAGTCATGAGCTGAAAATTGTGTGTGATTGATAAACCCAAAACTCAAACTATGTCCCTTTTTTTATACACAGGAAGACATGAGCCAGAATGAGGGTCTGGAAAGTGTCAGGCAGGAGGAGGCTGGGGTGAGTAGCAGAGAGGAGGTGGCAGGAGTGAGTGGCACAGAGGAGGTAGCAGGGCCAAGTGGCACAGAGGAGGTGGCAGGGCCAAGTGGCAGAACAAGGTGCCAGGTGCCTCCCATTGCCTTCCAACAAGAAGGGCCAGGGGGGATAGGAGTGTGAGTGAGGCAGCACCAGGGACGGACTGGCCATTGGGACTACAGGGAGTTTCCCGGTGGGCCGGCTTCAGTGACAGCGGCCTGAGAGTTTCTCACTTCTGCCTAATCTTGTCCCATAAGGGGGGGCACCAAACTGATTCTTTGCCCCAGGTGAAATAATGTCTAGCTTCCCCACTGGTACTGCCTTTAAGAGTACCAGTACCAGCCGTTCTACTCTAATAAAGAGTGGCTAGTGAAGGGGAAGAGGGTGCTTGGGTGGCCGGGGGGGAGTTGTCCGGCCGCTGTGGGAGAGACCTGTCATAGTGGGCCAGTCTGGATGAAGTCCAGGGCCAAATTTTTGTCCCAGTCCAGCCCTGGGCAGCACTGGCCCTAATTAAAGAGTAACAGGCCACACTCCAGCAGCCTACCACCCCTAAAGAGGGTTATAGCACCCTCGTAATGGCAAAAATGAGCCAAATGTCCATGGACCAACGCCTCCTATTTGAGCCCCTCCTAATAAGTTTGCTCAATAAGGGGGTGAGGGGGGCACTTACCGAGGACACAGTAATTTGTAGCCACGGCCATCCTCCACCTGCTTCTTCTCAACCTCATCCTCCTCTACTTTCTTCTCCTCCACCATCTTCTCCTCCACCATCTTCTCCTCCTCCTCCTCCTCCACCTTCTCCTCCTCCACCTTCTCCTCCTCCTCCTCCACCTTCTCCTCCTCCTCCTCCTGGCACGAGTACACCTCCAGAGGCACAGGCTCCAGGCAAGCGGAGAAGGAAGGCTGCAGAGAAAGCTGCAGGGCAGGCTGCAGAGAAAGCTGCAAAGAAGGCTGCAGAGAAGGCAGCAAAGAAGTCTGGAAGACTAGAAAGTGATGGCCTTGCTTCAAGGTGGTCTGAAAGAAGGCAGCCTGTTGTAGTACCACAAACTTGGGACATATATCTTGGGACCTCTGGGAGTCCAGGACCAGATTGGGCTCCCTCCTGTACAGGGGCGTTGTTAGGGCGGGGCTTGGTGGGCTGAATCCCCGAATGGTACCCCGAAAAGCCCCAAGTCTCGGCCGTTTAATATAACATTATTAGCCCCGAATCGTCGGGCCAGGGAAAACTTTCAACTTTGTCAAGTGCAGACAGTGCTGCTTGTCAACAGACTTGCCGTGCGAGTGCGACGGACGCATCACGGTCCCGCCCGCGATCCCAGGATTGGCCAGTGTGAGATGTCCATCATAGGCGCGCTGTGCTGTTATGATGGACATCACAGTGGACAAATCCGCAGCCGGGACGTGATGACGCGTCACGTCACGCATGGCCGGACCCATAGGCGCTGCCTGCAAGCTGAGAAGGCGGCAATTACAATGCCGCCCGGCGCGCCATGATGCGGCTCTCCTCCTCGGCTCCTGACAGCGCTGCCTGCACCCCACATCGCTGATCGGCTCCCGAACCTCCTCGAGTCCTGGCTGCATCTGTACCACGAGGTAGGTCACCCAGTGATTGTGTATGTAGGTCAGTGTAGTGAGGTCAGAGGTCAGTGTAGTGAGGTCAGAGGTCAGTGTAGTGAGGTCAGAGGTCAGTGTAGTGAGGTCAGAAGTCAGTGTAGTGAGGTCAGTGTAGAAAGGTCACCGGTCAGTGTAGAAAGGTCACCGGTCAGTGTAGACAGGTCACCGGTCAGTGGAGTCTGGTCAGTGGTCAGTGTAGTCTGGTCTCAGTGGTCAGTGTAGTCTGGTCTCAGTGGTCAGTGTAGTCTGGTCTCAGTGGTCAGTGGAGTGTGGTCTCAGTGGTCAGTGGAGTCTGGTCTCAGTGGTCAGTGGAGTGTGGTCTCAGTGGTCAGTGGAGTGTGGTCTCAGTGGTCAGTGTAGTCTGGTCTCAGTGGTCAGTGGAGTCTGGTCTCAGTGGTCAGTGGAGTCTGGTCTCAGTGGTCAGTGGAGTCTGGTCTCAGTGGTCAGTGGAGTCTGGTCTCAGTGGTCAGTGGAGTCTGGTCTCAGTGGTCAGTGGAGTGTGGTCTCAGTGGTCAGTGGAGTGTGGAGTGTGGTCTCAGTGGTCAGTGGAGTGTGGTCTCAGTGGTCAGTGGAGTGTGGTCTCAGTGGTCAGTGTAGTCTGGTCTCAGTGGTCAGTGTAGTCTGGTCTCAGTGGTCAGTGGAGTGTGGTCTCAGTGGTCAGTGTAGTCTGGTCTCAGTGGTCAGTGTAGTCTGGTCTCAGTGGTCAGTGTAGTTTGGTCTCAGTGGTCAGTGTAGTCTGGTCAGTGGAGTCTGGTCACAGGTCAGTGGAGTCTGGTCAGTGTAGTGTGGTCAGTGGAGTCTGGTCAGTGGTCAGTGTAGTGGAGTCTGGTCAGTGTAGTCTGACCAGACTACACTGACCACTGAGACCACAGACTCCACTGAGACCACAGACTCCACTGACCACTAAGACCAGTGTAGTCTGGTCAGTGTAGTCTGGTCTCAGTGGTCAGTGGAGTGTGGTCTCAGTGGTCAGTGGAGTGTGGTCTCAGTGGTCAGTGTAGTCTGGTCTCAGTGGTCAGTGGAGTGTGGTCTCAGTGGTCAGTGTAGTCTGGTCTCAGTGGTCAGTGTAGTTTGGTCTCAGTGGTCAGTGTAGTCTGGTCAGTGGAGTCTGGTCACAGGTCAGTGGAGTCTGGTCAGTGTAGTGTGGTCAGTGGAGTCTGGTCAGTGGTCAGTGTAGTGGAGTCTGGTCAGTGTAGTCTGACCAGACTACACTGACCACTGAGACCACAGACTCCACAGACTCCACTGACCACTGAGACCAGTGTAGTCTGGTCTCAGTGGTCAGTGTAGTATGGTCTGTGGTCAGTGTAGTCTGGTCAGTGGTCAGTGTAGTATGGTCAGTGGAGTGTGGTCTCAGTGGTCAGTGTAGTCTGGTCTCAGTGGAGTGTGGTCAGTGGAGTGTGGTCTCAGTGGTCAGTGTAGTGTGGTCAGTGTAGTGTGGTTAGTGTAGTCTGGTCTCAGTGGTCAGTGTAGTGTGGTCAGTGGAGTCTGGTCTCAGTGGAGTCTGGTCAGTGTAGTGTGGTCAGTGTAGTCTGACCAGACTACACTGACCACTGAGACCACAGACTCCACTGAGACCACATACTCCACTGAGACCATAGACTCCACTGACCACTGAGACCACAGACTCCACTGACCACTGAGACCACAGACTTCACTGACCACTGAGACCACAGACTCCACTGACCACTGAGACCACAGACTCCACTGAGACCACTGACCACTGAGACCACAGACTCCACTGACCACTGAGACCACAGACTCCACTGACCACTGAGACCAGACTCCACTGACCAGACTACACTGACCACTGAGACCAGTGTAGTCTGGTCAGTGTAGTCTGGTCTCAGTGGTCAGTGTAGTCTGGTCTCAGTGGTCAGTGTAGTCTGGTCTCAGTGGTCAGTGTAGTCTGGTCTCAGTGGTCAGTGTAGTGTGGTCAGTGTAGTGTGGTCAGTGTAGCGTGGTCAGTGTAGTGTGGTCAGTGTAGTGTGGTCAGTGGAGTCTGGTCTCAGTGGTCAGTGGAGTCTGGTCAGTGGTCAGTGTAGTCTGGTCAGTGTAGTCTGGTCAGTGGAGTCTGGTCAGTGGAGTCTGACCAGACTCCACTGAGACCACAGACTCCACTGAGACCACAGACTCCACTGAGACCACACACACCAGACTACACTGACCACTGAGACCAGTGTAGTCTGGTCTCAGTGGTCAGTGGAGTCTAGTCAGTGTAGTCTGTTCTCAGTGGTCAGTGGAGTGTGGTCAGTGGTCAGTGGAGTGTGGTCAGTGTAGTATGGTCTCAGTGGTCAGTGTAGTATGGTCTCAGTGGTCAGTGTAGTATGGTCTCAGTGGTCAGTGTAGTCTGGTCAGTGGAGTCTAGTCAGTGTAGTCTGGTCTCAGTGGTCAGTGGAGTCTGGTCAGTGGAGTGTGGTCAGTGTAGTCTGGTCTCAGTGGTCAGTGGAGTCTGGTCAGTGGAGTGTGGTCTCAGTGGTCAGTGTAGTGTGGTCTCAGTGGTCAGTGTAGTGTGGTCTCAGTGGTCAGTGTAGTGTGGTCAGTGTAGTGTGGTCAGTGTAGTCTGGTCAGTGGTCAGTGTAGTCTGGTCAGTGGAGTCTGGTCAGTGGTCAGTGGAGTCTGGTCAGTGGTCAGTGTAGTCTGGTCAGTGTAGTCTGGTAAGTGGTCAGTGGAGTCTAGTCAGTGGAGTATGGTCAGTGGAGTCTGGTCAGTGTAGTGTGGTCAGTGGAGTCTGGTCAGTGGAGTCTGGTCTCAGTGGTCAGTGTAGTCTGGTCAGTGGTCAGTGGAGTCTCGTCAGTGGTCAGTGTAGTGTGGTCAGTGTAGTGTGATCAGTGTAGTCTGGTCAGTGGTCAGTGTAGTCTGGTCAGTGTAGTGTGGTCAGTGGAGTCTGGTCAGTGAAGTCTGGTCAGCGGAGTGTGGTCAGTGGAGTGTGGTCAGCGGAGTGTGGTCAGTGGAGTGTGGTCAGTGGAGTGTGGTCAGTGGAGTGTGGTCAGTGGCGTCTGGTCGTGTTAGTGTATGCAGGTTATGTCAGTGTGTACTGACACACACACACACACACACACACACACTCACTCAGGGTATGTGTCAGGTAGGTCACCCTGTGCCGCGCTACAACACCCCCCCCCCAGGTGGCGGCTTGGCTTCGGGCTGAAGCCCCTGGTCTTTTTGCCACCTAGCAACGCCCCTGCTCCTGTATGTGCTTCTCAATGTCCCTATTTTAGTGTCCACACAGAGTTGCACAAATGGCAGCAGGTTCTCCAGTGCTGCCTTCTATTTATTTTATTAATATTCTATTATATTCTATATTAATATTCTATACCAGAATAAATTGTATTTTTTTGTTTACAGTTCATACTTGCCTATGTGTTTTTATCCAACCCAAAGATTTAGCTTGTGAGTAGGCAGGTTAACTTTAACAAAAATACAAAAGGTCTAATTATAAAGGGACAGATCAGATAACACCAAATAATAATGTTAATTGTGGTAACTTGACACAACAAAATTTAAAAATAAATCATGGAGATGACTAGAAATTAAATAATAATTAAAAATGCAGATCTGTATTTAAACAAAACATACACACACACACACACACACATACATACATACATATATCTTGCTATATAAATTAATCAAAAATATTCATGAGATCAGCATGAAAAATGTTACAAAAAGTTTGTCAGAACTCTGTGTGAATATCAGCAGCAAAAGAAGTTCATTACTGTATTGTACCATTCTAAAGATGATTTAAATGCACAGCATTTAAACGATGCAATCATTTTTACAGCGTGACGAATGTGCTATCTCCATTACGAACGCTACTTTTACCATAGGCACGCTCCCGTCTCATACTTCATTCTGAGCATGCGCGGGTTTCTAAGCATACACACGAACGTGTTTCTCTTCGTAAACCAGCCCAACGAGAAACACGACGAGGAAATTGAGACTCCCGAAGAGAAAAAAGAGAGCAGGATCTCTTTTTTTCTCGTCGAGATCCACAACCGTTTTTCTCTTCAAAAATGCTCTGCCAGCATTTTTCTTGATGTTTTTTTGCCGTGTGTACGTGTGTACGAGGCCTAAAAAAATTACTTTCAATTTTTGTAAAATGACTCCCCCACTGAATTTATGTTTTTATTTTTTTTTTCATTTTTTTCAAGAAATCAACCAGGAAGAAAAAGTTTCTCTCTCGTAGCTTCTAAATTCCCAGTAATTTTACATCTCCCTTTGTACCTCCTGGACTTGTGGGTGTGGGGGGATTAATTAGTGGGAATGCTTTAATAAGCATTCCCAGTATTGATATTCGTTTTTTATTATTAGTGGGAATGCTTTAATAAGCATTCCCAGTATTGATATTCGTTTTTTATTAGTGGGAATGCTTTAATAAGCATTCCCAGTATTGATATTCGTTTTTTATTAGTGGGAATGCTTTAATAAGCATTCCCAGTATTGATATTCGTTTTTTATTATTAGTGGGAATGCTTTAATAAGCATTCCCAGTATTGATATTCGTTTTTTATTATTAGTGGGAATGCTTTAATAAGCATTCCCAGTATTGATATTCGTTTTTTATTATTCTTCTTCTTAATTAGTGGGAATGCTTTAATAAGCATTCCCAGTATTGATATTCGTTTTTTATTATTCTTCTTCTTAATTTTAATTTTAATTTTAATTTTAATTTTAATTTTAATTTTAATTTTATTCCGTACGTTTTTTTGCTCTGCGTAACTTCTGCATACTTTCAGCTATTGAGACCATTTAACTTTTAAAATGTTCGTCTCATTCAGCTAACGATGGGACTTCTTCAAGTTTTTTTGTACTATTTATACTTTTTAAAATATTAAGCTTTTAGACACTTTTTTTTAACATTGAAGTCAATGAGAACATCCTTTTTCCTGCTTCAAAACACACGTTCTGCCAAAAGTTTCAGCTCCTTCATACTTTCACTTACAGACACCAAACAAACTTTAAAGCGGTCACAAAATATTCAGCTATCCAAACATGACTTTTTAGATTGATATCTTATACGGTTTTTGTGAAAACGCAATTTACGTTTAGTGATTTTTTTATCGGTTATAATGTAATCCTATGGAGCAGGTTTAGAGTGTGTCATGTGACCTTTAGAGTGGAGATCTTTGAAAACAAAAATTATCTTTAAAAAAAGGGCGAACAAATTGCTCTCACGCCCACAAGATCTACTTGTCATACACAATTTATATATCAAAACGTAGGTATGCTTGTCTGGTTTCAGGCAATGTGATCAGTTTTGCGATAGGCATTTGACTTTTAGTTCCAGGAGCTTCTAAAGGACAAGTGCCTCAAACGCCCTCCCATTGACCGTCATGTTAAAAAGTCTAAAAAAAATTCCTGCAAACACACAAAGACGCTCTTTTCTAAATCGCTGGCATGGCCACAATTTTAAGTTTATCAACATAAATTTCATATCGATGCGTTCACAAGGGCCGTGTCTTTCAAACGGTGAAGTCGCTGTATCGATCGCATGTACGGTTGTGGATTTATTACGTTTTGTTTGGAGGCGTAATTAATGTATTGGTCTGTGAATTAAAAGGCGTTTGTAATGGAATTTCTTTCCATAAATAGCTTTCTACCTCAGTGCAATATTCCTCCTCACTGACCTGGGGGGAGGGGAAACCTCTTGAGGGGGGAGGGGCGACCAGGAAGTCAGCATACTCTCTACTTTGCAGATAGAGAAAGGAGCTGTGTGTCCTAAAGATAGTGTAGTGGTTATGGTGAATGGCTTTGGTGCGGGCTCAGCAATTCAGCATTCCCACTCGCATTTTCCTCAGGGAATGCATTTTCTAGTTTTAATTTTAATTAGTGGGAATGCTTTAATAAGCATTCCCAGTATTGATATTTAGTGGGAATGCTTTAATAAGCATTCCCAGTATTGATATTCGTTTTTTATTATTAGTGGGAATGCTTTAATAAGCATTCCCAGTATTGATATTCGTTTTTTATTATTAGTGGGAATGCTTTAATAAGCATTCCCAGTATTGATATTCGTTTTTTATTATTCTTAATTTTAATTTTAATTTTATTATTCCGTACGTTTTTTGGCTCTGCGTAACTTCTGCATACTTTCAGCTATTGAGACCATTCAACTTTTAAAATGTTCATCTCGTTCAGCTAACGATGGGACTTCTTCAAGTTTTTTTGTACTATTTATACTTTTTAAAATATTAAGCTTTTAGACACTTTTTTTTAACATTGAAGTCAATGAGAACATCCTTTTTCCTGCTTCAAAACACACGTTCTGCCAAAAGTTTCAGCTCCTTCATACTTTCACTTACAGACACCAAACAAACTTTAAAGCGGTCACAAAATATTCAGCTATCCAAACATGACTTTTTAGATTGATATCTTATACGGTTTTTGTGAAAACGCAATTTACGTTTAGTGATTTTTTTATCGGTTATAATGTAATCCTATGGAGCAGGTTTAGAGTGTGTCATGTGACCTTTAGAGTGGAGATCTTTGAAAACAAAAATTATCTTTAAAAAAAGGGCGAACAAATTGCTCTCACGCCCACAAGATCTACTTGTCATACACAATTTATATATCAAAACGTAGGTATGCTTGTCTGGTTTCAGGCAATGTGATCAGTTTTGCGATAGGCATTTGACTTTTAGTTCCAGGAGCTTCTAAAGGACAAGTGCCTCAAACGCCCTCCCATTGACCGTCATGTTAAAAAGTCTAAAAAAAATTCCTGCAAAACACACAAAGACGCTCTTTTCTAAATCGCTGACATGGCCACATTTTTAAGTTTATCAACATAAATTTCATATCGATGCGTTCACAAAAGCCTTGTGTTTCAAATGGTGTAGTCGCTGTATCGATCGCATGTACGGTTGTGGATTTATTACGTTTTGTTTGAAGGCTACGATAACTGATTTTGCGTGTGGATGAAAGCGTTTCTAATGGTATTTTGATTCCCTAAATAGCTTTCCTTACCTCAGTGCAGTCCTCCTCCCCCACCTCATGTGGAGAAAGCCTCTTGAGGGGGGAGGGGGGAGGGGCGACCAGGCAAGTCAGGACACTCTCTATATTGCAGATAGAGAAAGGAGCTGTGTGATATTAGGCTTTATAAGTACTGAAGGAACACTGCTTGTATGTCCTAAATATACTGTAGTGGTTATGGTGAATGGCTTTGGTGCGGGCTCAGCAATTCAGCATTCCCACTCGCATTTTCCTCAGGAAATGCATTGTCTAGTTCTTCTTCTTAATTTTAATTTTAATTTTAATTTTAATTTTATTATTCCGTACGTTTTTTGGCTCTGCGTAACTTCTGCATACTTTGAGCTATTGAGACCATTCAACTTTTAAAATGTTCATCTCGTTCAGCTAACGATGGGACTTCTTCAAGTTTTTTTGTACTATTTATACTTTTTAAAATATTAACCTTTTAGACACTTTTTTTTAACATTGAAGTCAATGAGAACATCCTTTTTCCTGCTTCAAAACACACGTTCTGCCAAAAGTTTCAGCTCCTTCATACTTTCACTTACAGACACCAAACAAACTTTAAAGCGGTCACAAAATATTCAGCTATCCAAACATGACTTTTTAGATTGATATCTTATACGGTTTTTGTGAAAACGCAATTTACGTTTAGTGATTTTTTTATCGGTTATAATGTAATCCTATGGAGCAGGTTTAGAGTGTGTCATGTGACCTTTAGAGTGGAGATCTTTGAAAACAAAAATTATCTTTAAAAAAAGGGCGAACAAATTGCTCTCACGCCCACAAGATCTACTTGTCATACACAATTTATATATCAAAACGTAGGTATGCTTGTCTGGTTTCAGGCAATGTGATCAGTTTTGTGATACGTATTTTAGTTTTAGTTCCAGGAGCTTCTAAAGGACAAGAGTGACAAAACCACTCTCATTGACCGTCCATGTTAAAAATTTTAAAAATTTTCCTGCAAAACACACAAAGACGCTCTTTTCTAAATCGCTGGCATGGCCACAATTTTAAGTTTATCAACATAAATTTCATATCGATGCGTTCACAAGGGCCGCGTCTTTCAAACGGTGAAGTCGCTGTATCGATCGCATGTACGGTTGTGGATTTATTACGTTTTGTTTGGAGGCGTAATTAATGTATTGGTCTGTGAATTAAAAGGCGTTTGTAATGGAATTTCTTTCCATAAATAGCTTTCTACCTCAGTGCAATATTCCTCCTCACTGACCTGGGGGGAGGGGAAACCTCTTGAGGGGGGAGGGGCGACCAGGAAGTCAGCATACTCTCTACTTTGCAGATAGAGAAAGGAGCTGTGTGTCCTAAAGATAGTGTAGTGGTTATGGTGAATGGCTTTGGTGGGGGCTCAGCTATTCAGCATTCCCACTCGCATTTTCCTCAGGGAATGCATTTTCTAGTTCTTCTTCTTAATTAGTGGGAATGCTTTAATAAGCATTCCCAGTATTGATATTCGTTTTTTATTATTCTTAATTTTAATTTTAATTTTATTCCGTACGTTTTTTGGCTCTGCGTAACTTCTGCATACTTTCAGCTATTGAGACCATTTAACTTTTAAAATGTTCGTCTCATTCAGCTAACGATGGGACTTCTTCAAGTTTTTTTGTACTATTTATACTTTTTAAAATATTAAGCTTTTAGACACTTTTTTTTAACATTGAAGTCAATGAGAACATCCTTTTTCCTGCTTCAAAACACACGTTCTGCCAAAAGTTTCAGCTCCTTCATACTTTCACTTACAGACACCAAACAAACTTTAAAGCGGTCACAAAATATTCAGCTATCCAAACATGACTTTTTAGATTGATATCTTATACGGTTTTTGTGAAAACGCAATTTACGTTTAGTGATTTTTTTATCGGTTATAATGTAATCCTATGGAGCAGGTTTAGAGTGTGTCATGTGACCTTTAGAGTGGAGATCTTTGAAAACAAAAATTATCTTTAAAAAAAGGGCGAACAAATTGCTCTCACGCCCACAAGATCTACTTGTCATACACAATTTATATATCAAAACGTAGGTATGCTTGTCTGGTTTCAGGCAATGTGATCAGTTTTGTGATACGTATTTTAGTTTTAGTTCCAGGAGCTTCTAAAGGACAAGAGTGACAAAACCACTCTCATTGACCGTCCATGTTAAAAATTTAAAATTTTTTCCTGCAAAACACACAAAGACGCTCTTTTCTAAATCGCTGGCATGGCCACAATTTTAAGTTTATCAACATAAATTTCATATCGATGCGTTCACAAGGGCCGTGTCTTTCAAACGGTGAAGTCGCTGTATCGATCGCATGTACGGTTGTGGATTTATTACGTTTTGTTTGGAGGCGTAATTAATGTATTGGTCTGTGAATTAAAAGGCGTTTGTAATGGAATTTCTTTCCATAAATAGCTTTCTACCTCAGTGCAATATTCCTCCTCACTGACCTGGGGGGAGGGGAAACCTCTTGAGGGGGGAGGGGCGACCAGGAAGTCAGCATACTCTCTACTTTGCAGATAGAGAAAGGAGCTGTGTGTCCTAAAGATAGTGTAGTGGTTATGGTGAATGGCTTTGGTGCGGGCTCAGCAATTCAGCATTCCCACTCGCATTTTCCTCAGGGAATGCATTTTCTAGTTTTAATTTTATTCCGTACGTTTTTTGGCTCTGCGTAACTTCTGCATACTTTCAGCTATTGAGACCATTTAACTTTTAAAATGTTCGTCTCATTCAGCTAACGATGGGACTTCTTCAAGTTTTTTTGTACTATTTATACTTTTTAAAATATTAAGCTTTTAGACACTTTTTTTTAACATTGAAGTCAATGAGAACATCCTTTTTCCTGCTTCAAAACACACGTTCTGCCAAAAGTTTCAGCTCCTTCATACTTTCACTTACAGACACCAAACAAACTTTAAAGCGGTCACAAAATATTCAGCTATCCAAACATGACTTTTTAGATTGATATCTTATACGGTTTTTGTGAAAACGCAATTTACGTTTAGTGATTTTTTTATCGGTTATAATGTAATCCTATGGAGCAGGTTTAGAGTGTGTCATGTGACCTTTAGAGTGGAGATCTTTGAAAACAAAAATTATCTTTAAAAAAAGGGCGAACAAATTGCTCTCACGCCCACAAGATCTACTTGTCATACACAATTTATATATCAAAACGTAGGTATGCTTGTCTGGTTTCAGGCAATGTGATCAGTTTTGTGATACGTATTTTAGTTTTAGTTACAGGAGCTTCTAAAGGACAAGAGTGACAAAACCACTCTCATTGACCGTCCATGTTAAAAATTTAAAAATTTTTCCTGCAAAACACACAAAGACGCTCTTTTCTAAATCGCTGGCATGGCCACAATTTTAAGTTTATCAACATAAATTTCATATCGATGCGTTCACAAGGGCCGTGTCTTTCAAACGGTGAAGTCGCTGTATCGATCGCATGTACGGTTGTGGATTTATTACGTTTTGTTTGGAGGCGTAATTAATGTATTGGTCTGTGAATTAAAAGGCGTTTGTAATGGAATTTCTTTCCATAAATAGCTTTCCTTACCTCACTGCAATATTCCTCCTCACTGACCTGGGGGGAGGGGAAACCTCTTGAGGGGGGAGGGGCGACCAGGAAGTCAGCATACTCTCTACTTTGCAGATAGAGAAAGGAGCTGTGTGTCCTAAAGATAGTGTAGTGGTTATGGTGAATGGCTTTGGTGCGGGCTCAGCAATTCAGCATTCCCACTCGCATTTTCCTCAGGGAATGCATTTTCTAGTCGTTTTTTATTATTAGTGGGAATGCTTTAATAAGCATTCCCAGTATTGATATTCGTTTTTTATTATTCTTCTTCTTAATTTTAATTTTATTCCGTACGTTTTTTGGCTCTGCGTAACTTCTGCATACTTTCAGCTATTGAGACCATTTAACTTTTAAAATGTTCGTCTCATTCAGCTAACGATGGGACTTCTTCAAGTTTTTTTGTACTATTTATACTTTTTAAAATATTAAGCTTTTAGACACTTTTTTTTAACATTGAAGTCAATGAGAACATCCTTTTTCCTGCTTCAAAACACACGTTCTGCCAAAAGTTTCAGCTCCTTCATACTTTCACTTACAGACACCAAACAAACTTTAAAGCGGTCACAAAATATTCAGCTATCCAAACATGACTTTTCAGATTGATATCTTTTACGGTTTTTGTGAAAACGCAATTTACGTTTAGCGATTTTTTCAGAAAATGGAATCGGTTATAATGTAACCCTATGGAAGGGATTTAGAGTGTGTCATGTGACCTTTAGAGTGGAGATCTTTGAAAACAAAAATTATCTTTAAAAAAAGGGCGAACAAATTGCTCTCACGCCCACAAGATCTACTTGTCATACACAATTTATATATCAAAACGTAGGTATGCTTGTCTGGTTTCAGGCAATGTGATCAGTTTTGTGATACGTATTTTAGTTTTAGTTCCAGGAGCTTCTAAAGGACAAGAGCGACAAAACCACTCTCATTGACCGTCCATGTTAAAAAAATTTAAAATTTTCCTGCAAAACACACAAAGACGCTCTTTTCTAAATCGCTGGCATGGCCACAATTTTAAGTTTATCAACATAAATTTCATATCGATGCGTTCACAAGGGCCGTGTCTTTCAAACGGTGAAGTCGCTGTATCGATCGCATGTACGGTTGTGGATTTATTACGTTTTGTTTGGAGGCATAATTAATGTATTGGTCTGTGAATTAAAAGGCGTTTGTAATGGAATTTCTTTCCATAAATAGCTTTCTACCTCAGTGCAATATTCCTCCTCACTGACCTGGGGGAGGGGAAACCTCTTGAGGGGGGGAGGGGCGACCAGGAAGTCAGCATACTCTCTACTTTGCAGATAGAGAAAGGAGCTGTGTGTCCTAAAGATAGTGTAGTGGTTATGGTGAATGGCTTTGGTGCGGGCTCAGCAATTCAGCATTCCCACTCGCATTTTCCTCAGGGAATGCATTTTCTAGTTCTTCTTCTTAATTTTAATTTTATTCCGTACGTTTTTTGGCTCTGCGTAACTTCTGCATACTTTCAGCTATTGAGACCATTTAACTTTTAAAATGTTCGTCTCATTCAGCTAACGATGGGACTTCTTCAAGTTTTTTTGTACTATTTATACTTTTTAAAATATTAAGCTTTTAGACACTTTTTTTTAACATTGAAGTCAATGGACTCTGTTTTGTTTAAACTAGAAGAGGTGGTCTCCGACCCAGCGGGCCGGTTTGTGATTCTTGTGGGGGAGTTTAACAACCACATGTACACTATTGCTAACCTTTACGCCCCCAATGCCAATCAGGTCAGGTTTGTCGACAAGGTCTTTAAGAAAATAAGTGATGTTAAAAAAGGTAATGTTATTGTATGTGGTGACTATAATATGACGGTTGACTACAGTGTTGACACCACATCTAAATCCAAACGCCCTCTTCCCTCCCTACACCCTGCTCTTCTCAGAGAAGACTACTACGATGTTTGGAGGTGTCAGCACTCTAGTGAACGGGACTATTCCTTCCACTCGACCAGACACAATACCTACTCCCGTATTGACATGGTCCTCGTCGACAAAACTCTTCTCAGGGCGGTCACCTCCTCCGCCATCCACGACATCTCGTGGTCTGACCACGCACCTGTCTCCATTTCGCTGGCGGAGGGGATGACCCCTAGTCCTGCTTACATCTGGAGAGCAAACGCAGGGGTATTCCAAACTCAGGCCCAGGTGAATGCTATCACCAAGCAACTGAAAGAATTCTTTGAGGTGAATGAGGGGTCAGTATCTGACCCGTCAGTCTTGTGGTGCGCCCACAAGGCCTTCATCAGAGGGATTCTCCTCCAAATTAGCGCTAGACTAAAACGCCAGAGAAATCTGAAGATAGACCTTCTTTTGAAGGAAATCAGATCTTTGGAGGTGCAAAATAGGGCCTCGCCAACTCTAGCCCTGTCAAACAAACTGGTCGGCCTTAGGTGCGACCTTCGGCGATCACTCCTAGAATCTCATAACAAATTTGTTAACGCCCTGAAACTAACGTGCTACTCCTCTGGGAATAAGGCTGGCAAATTTTTGGCACGTCGCCTGAAGGACCAGAGAACTCGTACGAAAATTCCTTACATCCGCAGCCCACTTAACAATAGCAAACTGTATGACCCGAGAGATATTGCCAACTCTTTCGCAGACTACTACTCCGCCCTGTATAACATTAAAAAGGATAGCTCCATCCCACAACCCTCAGATCAAGACATACAGAACTTTCTAGCTGACATATCCCTCCCCGCCCTGTCACCTACACAACTCAATGCACTTAATGCTCCCATCACATCTGCAGAGATCCAGAAAACCATATCCAAGATGCCCCTAGGTAAATCCCCTGGCCCTGATGGCCTATCTAATGACTACTATAGAACGTTTGGTGAGATCCTGGCACCCTCACTGTGTTCAGTCTTTTCACAAGCCATGGTTTCTGCTAGTCTCCCTCCTGAGATGCTTTCTGCTTATATTGTCACAATCCCCAAACCTGGTAAGCCTCCCGATGTTCCCTCAAACTTCCGCCCCATTTCATTATTGAACACAGACGTTAAGCTATATGCCAAAATTCTAGCCCAGAGACTTCTGACTGTCATTCCTTCCCTAGTTAATCCTGACCAGTCTGGCTTTACTGCGGGAAGACAGGCTTCAGATGCCACCCGCAGGATCATAGGGGTTGTACAGTGTGCTTGGGCCTCTCGGACGCCTTCTCTGCTCCTCTCTCTGGACGCGGAGAAGGCGTTCGACAGGGTCCATTGGAACTATATGTCCCATACCCTAACTAAATTCGGGTTCCAAGGCCCCATTATGTCTGCTATTCTGGCCCTCTACTCACACCCTTCAGCCCAGGTTTTCACATCCAATTGCCTCTCAAGACCCTTCCACATATCCAACGGGACGCGACAGGGATGCCCTCTTTCTCCCTCCATTTTTAACCTCCTAATCGAACCTTTAGCAGAAAAAATTAGGGCCCATCCCCATATCACTGGGTTCTCTATCCAAGGTATGTCCCATAAAATTAATTTGTTTGCTGATGATATCATCCTGTCCATAACATCCCCGTCATCATCACTCCCCCATGTTCAGGAGGTATTGCACTCCTTCAGCAATATTTCTTACTATAAGGTGAACGCCTCCAAATCAACTATCTTACCTATGCACCTACCAACCCCCACCCAAGCGTATCTGGAAAAAACCCTCCCCTACTCGTGGGCCAAGAAGAGCATATCATACCTAGGTCTTCAGATCACAGCAGACCCCTACGGACTGGCAGATGCTAACTACCCAGCGCTAATAGCGAAACTCAATAGGGAGTCGATGCGCCTTTCCAAAATAGAACTCTCCTGGGTTGGGCGTCTTGCCTCCTTTAAGATGTTGCTACTTCCCCAGATCCTGTACATTTTTCGCACACTCCCTATTCCCTTAAAAGCCCACCATCTCCGTTCATTAAACTCTATCCTTAGGTCCCATGTCTGGGGTTCACATAAGCCCAGATGCTCTAAGACACTCTTAACCAGACACAGGTCAGTCGGGGGTATGGGCCTAACGGACATAAGAGACTACTACCGTGCCTCCCTTCTAAACCAGCTCAAGGTGTGGTTCACAAACCCCCAGGCGACCCCCTGGTGCAGTATTGAGAGATCCTTGAGTCCCACCAAGGACTTGGTCTCCTTGCTGTATCTGGATAGGTGGAAACCTTTTCCTCTACATAGGTTGCCCTTGTCTCTTCGGGCCTCACTGGAGGCCTGGAGGGACCTTGGGAACAGGACCGATCCCCGCGACGCGTTGGTGGAGGTTCCGGTCCCTATTGACGTCTTAGAAAGCGCAATCCCCAATATTAGTCTTAGAGGGTGGAAAGACAAGGGTATCACGCAGATTTCTCACCTCTTCAGTGCTAACCGCATTTCCACATTTCAGTCCCTTCAGGCGACATACCACCTTACCCAATCAGATCTATACAGGTTTCGCCAAGTATCACATTTCCTTAGCTCTCTCAGTGAACACAGAATACTCCTCCCAGATCAGATATGGAAGTTCTACGTATCCACATCCCCCTCCACCAAGGGGATTCCCCTCTTCTACGGTCTTCTCCAGCACAGGCACTCCTTTGTCAAGTCCCCCCCATTCCTGAAATGGGAGGAAGACTTGGGCACTGTCTTCACAGACCTTCAATGGCGAGTGGCCCTCAATTCGGTGTATAAAGCATCCAAATGCACTAACCACTGGGAACTGGCCCAAAAAATTGCCCTAAGGTGGTACCTTACGCCATACAGAATGTCTAAGTTCTCCCAAGACAACTCCCCCCTGTGCTGGAGAGATTGTGGAGAGGTGGGTAATATTATACATGTCTTTTGGAAATGTAAATATTTAACAAGCTTCTGGAGGAGTCTGTTTAAATGCATATCATCTATTACCGGGATTCTCACCCGACCAGGGCCTGCGCTGGCCCTACTCGGACTGAACATTGATTCCTTCCCCCCTCAGTTCCGTACAGTAGTGACACACCTGTTGCTAGCTGCGAGATCGTTGATTACCCGGAACTGGAAGTCTTCCACAGTCCCAAATCTCTCAGATGTCATCAACTTCACTCGTAACAACTATATATACGAATCTCAAATAGCCTCTAGAATGGGCCAGAGGAGAAGCTTTGACAAAAAATGGCAGATCTGGAGAGAAGTGTTTGGTGAGTGAACTTACCTCTGGTACACGGCCTTCTTGATGACAATGTAAAGCGAGCGGTGGCTCTTGTCACGTCCTGGTACGACTACTTTTCCTTATCGTAACCAGACCTTGTGATCCATCTCACCCCTGTTCTTGTCCTCCCCCCATTTCATTTTGTCTCAGTTCATTTTATGTTATGTTTTGTTATGCTTATGTTTACTATTGATATAATCATACTCACCTTTCTCGACTACATTCCATTCCGGTACTGGGTCCTTCCTCTCCCCCTCCAACGGGTGGTCGTTTGACATTGGTCCCTTTTATGACCTCGAGGGGAGGGAGTATGCGGGGCTGACTGCTGTGAGTGGTAGCACTTCCCCAATTTGCATAATATGTCTCTCAGATGTAACAGTTCCTGCTTGTACTGTAATGGAAATGTGCTCCTATGACTGTGATATTTGCCTTTATTGCGTCCCTGTTCTCACTGTAGTCCGGTGTCTCATGTCTTTTTGACGCATTTGTTTATATGTTTGTAAACTGAAAAATTTTCCAATAAAAACCTAATTAAAAAAAAAAAAAAAAAAAAAAAGTCTAAAAAAAATTCCTGCAAACACACAAAGACGCTCTTTTCTAAATCGCTGGCATGGCCACAATTTTAAGTTTATCAACATAAATTTCATATCGATGCGTTCACAAGGGCCGTGTCTTTCAAACGGTGAAGTCGCTGTATCGATCGCATGTACGGTTGTGGATTTATTACGTTTTGTTTGGAGGCGTAATTAATGTATTGGTCTGTGAATTAAAAGGCGTTTGTAATGGAATTTCTTTCCATAAATAGCTTTCTACCTCAGTGCAATATTCCTCCTCACTGACCTGGGGGGAGGGGAAACCTCTTGAGGGGGGAGGGGCGACCAGGAAGTCAGCATACTCTCTACTTTGCAGATAGAGAAAGGAGCTGTGTGTCCTAAAGATAGTGTAGTGGTTATGGTGAATGGCTTTGGTGCGGGCTCAGCAATTCAGCATTCCCACTCGCATTTTCCTCAGGGAATGCATTTTCTAGTTCTTAATTTTAATTTTAATTTTATTATTCCGTACGTTTTTTGGCTCTGCGTAACTTCTGCATACTTTCAGCTATTGAGACCATTCAACTTTTAAAATGTTCATCTCGTTCAGCTAACGATGGGACTTCTTCAAGTTTTTTTGTACTATTTATACTTTTTAAAATATTAAGCTTTTAGACACTTTTTTTTAACATTGAAGTCAATGAGAACATCCTTTTTCCTGCTTCAAAACACACGTTCTGCCAAAAGTTTCAGCTCCTTCATACTTTCACTTACAGACACCAAACAAACTTTAAAGCGGTCACAAAATATTCAGCTATCCAAACATGACTTTTTAGATTGATATCTTATACGGTTTTTGTGAAAACGCAATTTACGTTTAGTGATTTTTTTATCGGTTATAATGTAATCCTATGGAGCAGGTTTAGAGTGTGTCATGTGACCTTTAGAGTGGAGATCTTTGAAAACAAAAATTATCTTTAAAAAAAGGGCGAACAAATTGCTCTCACGCCCACAAGATCTACTTGTCATACACAATTTATATATCAAAACGTAGGTATGCTTGTCTGGTTTCAGGCAATGTGATCAGTTTTGCGATAGGCATTTGACTTTTAGTTCCAGGAGCTTCTAAAGGACAAGTGCCTCAAACGCCCTCCCATTGACCGTCATGTTAAAAAGTCTAAAAAAAATTCCTGCAAAACACACAAAGACGCTCTTTTCTAAATCGCTGACATGGCCACATTTTTAAGTTTATCAACATAAATTTCATATCGATGCGTTCACAAAAGCCTTGTGTTTCAAATGGTGTAGTCGCTGTATCGATCGCATGTACGGTTGTGGATTTATTACGTTTTGTTTGAAGGCTACGATAACTGATTTTGCGTGTGGATGAAAGCGTTTCTAATGGTATTTTGATTCCCTAAATAGCTTTCCTTACCTCAGTGCAGTCCTCCTCCCCCACCTCATGTGGAGAAAGCCTCTTGAGGGGGGAGGGGGGAGGGGCGACCAGGCAAGTCAGGACACTCTCTATATTGCAGATAGAGAAAAGAGCTGTGTGATATTAGGCTTTATAAGTACTGAAGGAACACTGCTTGTATGTCCTAAATATACTGTAGTGGTTATGGTGAATGGCTTTGGTGCGGGCTCAGCAATTCAGCATTCCCACTCGCATTTTCCTCAGGAAATGCATTGTCTAGTTCTTCTTCTTAATTTTAATTTTATTCCGTACGTTTTTTGGCTCTGCGTAACTTCTGCATACTTTCAGCTATTGAGACCATTCAACTTTTAAAATGTTCATCTCGTTCAGCTAACGATGGGACTTGTTCAAGTTTTTTTGTACTATTTATACTTTTTAAAATATTAAGCTTTTAGACACTTTTTTTTAACATTGAAGTCAATGAGAACATCCTTTTTCCTGCTTCAAAACACACGTTCTGCCAAAAGTCTCAGCTCCTTCATACTTTCACTTACAGACACCAAACAAACTTTAAAGCGGTCACAAAATATTCAGCTATCCAAACATGACTTTTCAGATTGATATCTTTTACGGTTTTTGTGAAAACGCAATTTACGTTTAGCGATTTTTTCAGAAAATGGAATCGGTTATAATGTAACCCTATGGAAGGGATTTAGAGTGTGTCATGTGACCTTTACAGTGGAGATCTTTGAAAACAGAAATTATCTTTAAAAAAAGGGCGAACAAATTGCTCTCACGCCCACAAGATCTACTTGTCATACACAATTTATATATCAAAACGTAGGTATGCTTGTCTGGTTTCAGGCAATGTGATCAGTTTTGTGATACGTATTTTAGTTTTAGTTCCAGGAGCTTCTAAAGGACAAGAGCGACAAAACCACTCTCATTGACCGTCATGTTAAAAATTTTAAACATTTTCCTGCAAAACACACAAAGACGCTCTTTTCTAAATCGCTGGCATGGCCACAATTTTAAGTTTATCAACATAAATTTCATATCGATGTGTTCACAAGGGCCGTGTCTTTCAAACGGTGAAGTCGCTGTATCGATCGCATGTACGGTTGTGGATTTATTACGTTTTGTTTGGAGGCGTAATTAATGTATTGGTCTGTGAATTAAAAGGCGTTTGTAATGGAATTTCTTTCCATAAATAGCTTTCTACCTCAGTGCAATATTCCTCCTCACTGACCTGGGGGGAGGGGGGGGGAAACTTCTTGAGGGGGGGAGGGGCGACCAGGAAGTCAGGATACTCTCTACTTTGCAGATAGAGAAAGGAGCTGTGTGTCCTAAAGATAGTGTAGTGGTTATGGTGAATGGCTTTGGTGCGGGCTCAGCAATTCAGCATTCCCACTCGCATTTTCCTCAGGGAATGCATTTTCTAGTTATTAGTGGGAATGCTTTAATAAGCATTCCCAGTATTGATATTCGTTTTTTATTATTAGTGGGAATGCTTTAATAAGCATTCCCAGTATTGATATTCGTTTTTTATTATTCTTCTTCTTCTTAATTTTAATTTTAATTTTATTATTCCGTACGTTTTTTGGCTCTGCGTAACTTCTGCATACTTTGAGCTATTGAGACCATTCAACTATTAAAATGTTCGTCTCGTTCAGCTAACGATGGGACTTCTTCAAGTTTTTTTGTACTATTTATACTTTTTAAAATATTAAGCTTTTAGACACTTTTTTTTAACATTGAAGTCAATGAGAACATGCTTTTTACCGCTTCAAAACACACGTTCTGCCAAAAGTTTCAGCTCCTTCATACTTTCACTTACAGACACCAAACAAACTTTAAAGCGGTCACAAAATATTCAGCTATCCAAACATGACTTTTCAGATTGATATCTTTTACGGTTTTTGTGAAAACGCAATTTACGTTTAGCGATTTTTTCAGAAAATGGAATCGGTTATAATGTAACCCTATGGAAGGGATTTAGAGTGTGTCATGTGACCTTTAGAGTGGAGATCTTTGAAAACAAAAATTATCTTTAAAAAAAGGGCGAACAAATTGCTCTCACGCCCACAAGATCTACTTGTCATACACAATTTATATATCAAAACGTAGGTATGCTTGTCTGGTTTCAGGCAATGTGATCAGTTTTGTGATACGTATTTTAGTTTTAGTTCCAGGAGCTTCTAAAGGACAAGAGCGACAAAACCACTCTCATTGACCGTCCATGTTAAAAAAATTTAAAATTTTCCTGCAAAACACACAAAGACGCTCTTTTCTAAATCGCTGGCATGGCCACAATTTTAAGTTTATCAACATAAATTTCATATCGATGCGTTCACAAGGGCCGTGTCTTTCAAACGGTGAAGTCGCTGTATCGATCGCATGTACGGTTGTGGATTTATTACGTTTTGTTTGGAGGCGTAATTAATGTATTGGTCTGTGAATTAAAAGGCGTTTGTAATGGTATTTCTTTCCATAAATAGCTTTCTACCTCAGTGCAATATTCCTCCTCACTGACCTGGGGGAGGGGAAACCTCTTGAGGGGGGAGGGGCGACCAGGAAGTCAGGATACTCTCTACTTTGCAGATAGAGAAAGGAGCTGTGTGTCCTAAAGATAGTGTAGTGGTTATGGTGAATGGCTTTGGTGCGGGCTCAGCAATTCAGCATTCCCACTCGCATTTTCCTCAGGGAATGCATTTTCTAGTTCTTAATTTTAATTTTAATTTTATTATTCCGTACGTTTTTTGGCTCTGCGTAACTTCTGCATACTTTCAGCTATTGAGACCATTCAACTTTTAAAATGTTCATCTCGTTCAGCTAACGATGGGACTTCTTCAAGTTTTTTTGTACTATTTATACTTTTTAAAATATTAAGCTTTTAGACACTTTTTTTTAACATTGAAGTCAATGAGAACATCCTTTTTCCTGCTTCAAAACACACGTTCTGCCAAAAGTTTCAGCTCCTTCATACTTTCACTTACAGACACCAAACAAACTTTAAAGCGGTCACAAAATATTCAGCTATCCAAACATGACTTTTTAGATTGATATCTTATACGGTTTTTGTGAAAACGCAATTTACGTTTAGTGATTTTTTTATCGGTTATAATGTAACCCTATGGAAGGGATTTAGAGTGTGTCATGTGACCTTTACAGTGGAGATCTTTGAAAACAAAAATTATCTTTAAAAAAAGGGCGAACAAATTGCTCTCACGCCCACAAGATCTACTTGTCATACACAATTTATATATCAAAACGTAGGTATGCTTGTCTGGTTTCAGGCAATGTGATCAGTTTTGTGATACGTATTTTAGTTTTAGTTCCAGGAGCTTCTAAAGGACAAGAGCGACAAAACCACTCTCATTGACCGTCATGTTAAAAATTTAAAAAATTTTCCTGCAAAACACACAAAGACGCTCTTTTCTAAATCGCTGGCATGGCCACAATTTTAAGTTTATCAACATAAATTTCATATCGATGCGTTCACAAGGGCCGTGTCTTTCAAACGGTGAAGTCGCTGTATCGATCGCATGTACGGTTGTGGATTTATTACGTTTTGTTTGGAGGCGTAATTAATGTATTGGTCTGTGAATTAAAAGGCGTTTGTAATGGAATTTCTTTCCATAAATAGCTTTCTACCTCAGTGCAATATTCCTCCTCACTGACCTGGGGGGAGGGGAAACCTCTTGAGGGGGGAGGGGCGACCAGGAAGTCAGCATACTCTCTACTTTGCAGATAGAGAAAGGAGCTGTGTGTCCTAAAGATAGTGTAGTGGTTATGGTGAATGGCTTTGGTGCGGGCTCAGCAATTCAGCATTCCCACTCGCATTTTCCTCAGGGAATGCATTTTCTAGTTATTAGTGGGAATGCTTTAATAAGCATTCCCAGTATTGATATTCGTT